>NC_056057.1:30658236-30961266 GCF_016772045.2 Ovis aries | reverse complement strand
CAAATAAGATCATTTTCACATTTAAAAAAAGTTCTTCAGATACCTATCTTGAAAAAATAAGAGCTGTTCCATAGCTTATAATATATGGGAATATTCTGTAACCTTTATATTTGGTAAAAAATAAATTTTGGTAACATGTTCTCTGGTGACAATGTGAAAATTCAGGTACACTTATGTTGGTGGCGTATAAATTGGTGTAACACCTAAGGAACTTGGTTTGCAATATCTATTAAGATAAAAACATACATAACCTTTGACCTAACAATTCCTCTTCTGTAAATTCAAGCTGCATACACAATTTCACATTTGTGGAAAGACACATGTGCCAATGATAAGCATTTGAGATATCATTTGTAATAACATTTGTTTATCAATATGTGACTGATTATAAATTATATTCTATCCATTTAACGGGATTCTATGCAGCTATTAAAATAAATGCAATATGTATTGATATGGGATAGTCTCAAAGACATTAAATAAGAAAACTACAAGTTCATATTCAATATTTGCTTTGCATATAACGCTTCTGAAATGACACAGAAGTTGGTATAAGTGCATGGATTGGGGAAAATGTTAAGTAGAGCAGGGAGCCCAGAGTAGGAAGGATACTTCATTATACTCTCTTTGGGACCTCCTGAATTTTATATTCTGAGCATATTTCCTATTCAAAATTAATTCAAAAATTTAGAAGCCAATGGAACCTCAAGATGCAAATAAGTCTGAAACAACTGAGTTAGTCAACCTTATTTCAAGTTAAACTTAAAATTTTAGTTCCCAAGAACGAAAAGTCTAAATCTTTTACTTCTGAATGTAATTAAACTTATTATATACAGAAGGCAACAGTCTTATCATAGGCCATGCAAACTTAGGACCAAAAAAGTACTTTTTAACAACATATTTCTTAAACAGGCATTTGTAAAATGAAAAAACATCCATTCTTTGCTTTTTCTGACATGCCAAGTTAGTTCAGCTTAAAGCCTGTCTCTGTAAAGTAAAATAAAGGAAGCTTTGTAGCCATCATTAAATGTCTTCACTGTAAGATTTATTGCCATAATTATGACAGAGCAAATGATTTTTTTTCTTGGCAGCAAAAATAGTCTTAAAAAGAAACTAGGTATTGTTTTTTCTTTTCCAAGCAAAGTATAGATACCCCAAAAATTACATGGTGTCACAGAGCATGCCATAGTTAAAAAAATGATGCACTGCCTTCTCTTATTAAGAAAATTACACAGTTAACTCTTCGTACCTTTGAAGGATGTCTCTGTCTGATGAATTTTGTTATTAGAACAACATTCAGCTGCAAATTGTGTATTGAAACAAACCCATTCTGGACTTAATGAAGTAGATTCTGAATAAAACAGAGATGTCGTAGTAACAGATACAAATTCTACAACTGTGGCCGAACATTCCAAGGTTTTTAATGTAGCTATTTGTGAGAGAACAATAAGAAATATAAAGGATCCATATTCTAGCAAATAACTGACAAGTAGTTTATTAACGTACTAGAGGAAGGAACCATGCAGTTTTCTGCATTACTATTGGCAGAGATTTAATATCATGGGGTTCAAGCTACTCACTCATTTTTTCTGATTTGGTCAATGAGTCATCTCTCACTGGTCTCATTGCTAGGTGCTTGGAAATCCAAAAGTAAATGAAATATAGTTTATTTTACAGGTTAGTGATAAGGAGGCTGGGGGGAAGTGAACACAGAAAAAGATAAATGTAATGCTAACCTACTCCAGTGTTCTTGCCTGGAGAATCCCAGGGATGGCAGAGCCTGGTGGGCTGCCGTCTATGGGGTCATACAGAGTCGGACACAACTGAAGCAATGCCACAGCAGCAGCAATGCCATATAAGAAATGTAATAAGAGAAGGGAAAAAAAGCGTTAGGGAGCCTAGAGGAAAGTCATCTAATTCGGCTTGAAGCATGCATGGGTTTGCGAGTCTAGATAAGGTGGAGTGGAGGGGGTCAAGGAACATTACTGGGAGGGGGTGATAGTAGAAGGGAGTTTTAGTGAAATGCTGAAGCGTGTGTGTGTGTGTGGGTGTGTGTGTGGGTGTGTGTGCGCAGCAAAGCAAAATTGCAGGGGGAGGGAGGGGAGGGGGAAGGAGGGGAATGCAAGAGGTATAGAGGTGAGAAATATCAAGGTGAGGGATGGGGGTAGAGGACAGCTTTAAGTAGCTGTGTCCCTTGAACACACTGTGAGAGCAAGAGAGAGAGAAAATGAGTATGAGAGAAGCAGGATTCATACAGAAGATTCCAGCAACAAAACGCTTGAGTAAGGATTGAATATAAGCAAAATGCAGCAAGAATCATATACTTGGTCCTCCTTGAATCTATTTACTTCAGAAATGGAAACTTTAGATATTAACTATATAATTTGGGTTGGGGGGGGACAACTAGCATAATAGAGACAGGTAGTAATCGGGTTATTTTGCCAATTAACTGGAACTTTTACAAAGAACATTTCCTTAAAGGAAAATACTGTGTGAAATGTTGCAAACCCACAGTTTGCAACTGACAAGCACAATTCACTGGTCCTTAGGGAGCTAAAGTTTGAAGTCTGAGGGCTTTACTGCTACATAAAGCTTTTTTTTCATTTGAAAACCCTTAAAAAATCTGGATTTCTAAAACAATTTTTTTAAATACTGAGCAAACTATAAGAAGAAAAAATCATTATCAGTACTAAAAGTAACTGTGATAAGGCAGGATAAAGCAAGATGAAGTGATTTTTTAGAACATACATTTGTTCTATCAATATATATTCCTTTTTATTGTGGTAAAATATATTGTGGTCTCAAGCAAGATAACTTAGGCTTTCTTACAGCATGGTGGCTGTGTTCTAAGAGAGCAAAAACCTAGACTGTCAGGCTTCTTCAGTCCAAGGCCCAGAAAATACCTGCTGCTGATTTTCATTGGTCAAAGCAAGTCACAAGTGAGCTTAATATAAAAGTTGGGGAAATAGATTCCACCTCTTGGTGGGGGAAAAGTGACAAAGCAATTGTGATCATCTTCAATCTACCACAATATTTATATTCAAAATTATGAATTTATGTACCTAAGACAAAACAAACAACAAACAAACAAAAAACCCCTTTGTCTCTATTAGATTTTCTGTAAGGTCCACATGCTTTGGTTGCTTTAAGTTATCTTTTTATGGGGCTGAAGGTAAAGGGTTAAGGGGAAATGGTAACTTACTGGTGTGTACTGTCATAACTGGTATGTTTAATTCTGTG
This sequence comes from Ovis aries, assembly GCF_016772045.2. Lineage (NCBI taxonomy): Eukaryota > Metazoa > Chordata > Mammalia > Artiodactyla > Bovidae > Ovis > Ovis aries. Next base: position 30,958,026 of record NC_056057.1, on the reverse strand, counting down.
TTCTTTTTTTTAATAGATCTGAAAAGGAATTTGCATCCAGAATATATTTTACAAACTTTTACACTGATGCCAAAGACACTATAAGAAAATGACAAACATCCTTTATGAATATTGACATAAAAATCCTGGACAAAATACCAGCAAATCAAAGTAGTACATTAAAAGGGTTATATACCATGACCAAGTGGGGCCTATTTCTGGAATTTGAGAATGGGTCAACAGACAAAAATTAATCAAGGTAATATATCACATCAATAGAATGCATTAAAAAAAAACAGAATTATCTCAATTGATGCAATAAAAGAATTTGACAAAGTTCAACATCCTTTCATGACAAAAGCACTTAGTAAAGCAGAAATAGAAGTTAACTTCCACACCACAATAAAGGCTATACATGGAACACCCACTGCCAACAACACAGTGGCGAAAGACAGAAAGCCTGCCTGCCCAGAACAAGGAACAATGGCCCACTTTTGCCACTTCCAGTCAACATGATGTGAGAAGTTCTAGCCAGAGCAAGCAGGCAAGAGAAAGAAAGAGAAGGCATTCAAATTAGAAAGGAAGAAGCAGCACTACCCCTGTTCACAGCTGACACGACCTCGTATCTTAGAAAAGCCCAAAGATTACATATGCAAAGTTAGAGCTAAAATTCAGCAAGGTTCTGTGGTCTTATTTTAAGCTTTCTGATGATACTGTTGTCTTTGTTTTCTCTCTTTTACTAGTTATATGATTGTTGCTCTATTGGTATCTTTTGCAGTTAACAATAGTGGGGAATTCTGAATTAACTCTATAGCAATCTAGATATATTAAATTTAGCCATATCTCTTTAATCCTTAAGGCCATAAAAATAAATTTTGATTCTACTCCCTTATAATATATGGCCAAAAATTCAGTGTCCTCTTAATTTCCCATGGTCTGTCTTTACTACCAAGTTTTTATTTCATTTAGGGTTTTAGATCCAGCTTATTTTTATACATCATTTTTTGTCACTTGACTCTACTTTTTCACACAATAGTTCTAGGATTTCTCATTGAATTCTGTAATTATATCTGTAATAGCTTATTAATAATTATCTAAATTTTACACTGTTTCCAGAAACTCACCAGTTTTTTTGACACTTGCTGGATCTATCTTCAAGTATTCTTCTTGGGAAGGACACATAGTGATATATTCTTTAATCCTTGCCTGACTGAGACTCTTGGCATAGATATGTCATCTACATTTTATAACGTAATTCTTGCTTTTCAATCTTTTTATGCCTTGAAATTTTATAGATAACATTCTTTTGTTTTTCTTTCATTAAAACTGGAAAAAAGAAACGAGCATTCTTATTGCTGTGTATTTCTGAAAAGTGATTACATAATTTTCCCTTTTGTTCCTGAATTTAAGTTTTAAAAATTATTAGTTTATTTAGATGTAGTTGCTTAGTTGACCAGTCATGTCCAACTCTTTGAAACCCCACTGACTATAGCCCACCAGGCTCTTCTGTCCATGGGATTTCCCAGGCAAGAATACTGGAGTCGGCTGCCATTTCCTACTCCAGATTTAGATGTAGGTTCTTCTAACTAATTTTGCCTGCTGCTGCTGCTGCTAAGTCACTTCAGTTGTGTCCGACTCTGTGCGACCCCATAGATGGCAGCCCGCCAGGCTCCTCAATCCATGGGATTTTCCAGCAAGAGTACTAGACTGGGGTGCCATTGCCTTCTCCCAACTAATTTTGCCTAGACCCTGGTAATTCACTTTGAGTTGTGATTTTTCTTTATTCAGAAAAGTTTTGTCTATTAGATCCATGACTATTGCTTCACTCATACTGCTCTGGTTTCTGAATCTGGAAAATTATTATCTGAGTCTGACTTCACATATATGCCTTTCATATTTTTTTCTTACCTCTGCATTTTTTATTCTGCTTCTGAATGGGTATCTCCTTTATCTTTCATAGTATAGATGTGAATTTAGAAATTATTTATGCTGTCTATAATCAATATCAGAGCAAATTTACATTTTTCTATTATATTTTTTCTTATACTATTTCCTTATTTTAGCTATATTTGTATCTGACTTTATCTCAGCTTTGATTTTTTTTTTCTATGCTTGCTTGCTCTTTACTCAAAGAAGCTCTTTAACTTTTCCTTTTTGAATCTTTTTGAAAAAGCAAGCAGAAATCTTTTCTCATTTTTAGCAGCTTCCTATAGGATAAGTCAGGCCTTTCTGAGGCTTTGGGGTAATAACCTCTTTCCCTTCAGTAGCAATATTATTAGCCTTCTTTTTTACAAAAATGGTTTCCCAGGTGACTAAAATGCAGCAAAAGAACATTAACTAGAGGTAGAAAAAGGAAAAATAAGGAGAACGACCTTAAATAGATCTAGGGATCAATCAATATAAAATGCCTAGTTTGTAGGCCCATGCTCTCTGGTATTTGCGGATGGCTATTTGGACTATGTGTGTAAGAAGCGAAGGGCAATACACCAGCCACGGTATCCATAAGGCAAATCCTTAATAACAAAGAGCAATTGTTAGGAGAAGCTCAGATACTAAGATAAGGTAGAAAGTGTCCTTGAGGTCACATATACAAGGGATTCTCTGTACTGTAATTGCTCAATATCCTCAATAATACTTGAGAGATAACACGATCAATTTCATATGGCTAATGACATGGACTAAGACTTTACCCCAAATGCAATTTGGTAGGAAGATATTTAGAGTGTGTCCAAGTGTATGTGGATTTCATTCATATTCTTTGAGTGGTCCCCCATAAGCTCTGCTTCCTTCAGGTAGGCTTTTGCTGTGTTTTGAATAACTTGATTTTGAAATTATTCTCTTTGGCAATTATCTGGAATATAATTATTTTCTTTTTCAGTGCAATTTAAAACTATATTTTAATGAAATGTCAAACTAGATACCCCTCCCCCTTATAAAAGTACTAGAGCCTAGCAAAAAACACATGACTGAAAAAAATGAACATAAAGCTGGTCTATTTCCATGCAGAGGATTACCAGAAGTCAAGGCATTACCAATGTGCAGAACAAAAATTCTTTTTAGAAAATAATTTCTATCTATCTTAATTCATGGACAAATAACAACTTAAGCCCCAAAGTTCTACTTCTAGACTTTGACTGCAACAATTTTAGCATGGAAATCTTTACTGTAAGTATACTCAAATACTCAACTGTATCCATAACACCAACTCAATAAAGTATTCAGAATGTATTGTTTTGAGCAATGCTATCTTCTGTTGTGTTCTCTAAAACACTGTCACCTAACTAAAGCAACTAAAGCAACACAAAGCACCTAAATGAGTTGATTATTGTGCTGTGCTTAGTCACTCAGTCATGTCCAACACTTTGTGACCCCATGGACTGTAGCCCGCCAGGCTTCTCTGTCCATGGAATTCTCCAGGCAAGAATACTGGAGTGGGTTGCCATGCCCTTCTCCAGGGAATCTTCCCAACCCAGGGATCGAATCAGGGTCTCCAGTATTGCAGGCAGATTCTTTACCAGCTGAGCCACCAGGGAAGCCCAGAGTTTATTATTAAATATACATAAATTAAAATTTGGGGCAATATTACAAAAGTAAGTTTTTGGCTTTAAAAGTCAGGTATCCATCATCATGCTTTGATCAAAAAATGAGGTCATATCTCTTGTATATTTGAAAATTCCTTTTTGTCTATAGGATATTCTTTCCCCAACACACTAAACAACTGCTGAAATGCCTAAATCTTTGAAGGGCTTTTGATGAGTTTTTCTTTTTAACTTAGTGTTCTCTTTGGGATAGGGGTAGTGAACTGACAAAAAATTACAAATCAGAAATACCACAAAATCTCACTGAATCATTAACCTCTATAACATTTTTTCAAATAGGAAAAGGAGTACGTCAAGGCTGTATATTGTCACCCTGCTTATTTAACTTCTATGCAGAGTACATCATGAGAAACGCTGGACTGGAAGAAACACAAGCTGGAATCAAGATTGCCGGGAGAAATATCAATAACCTCAGATATGCAGATGACACCACCCTTATGGCAGAAAGTGAAGAGGAACTAAAAAGTCTCTTGATGAAAGTAAAAGAGGAGAGTGAAAAAGTTGGCTTAAAGCTCAACACTCAGAAAATGAAGATCATGGCATCCGGTCCCATCACTTCATGGGAAATAGATGGGGAAACAGTGGACACAGTGTCAGACTTTATTTTTGGGGGGCTCCCAAATCACTGCAGATGGTGACTGCAGCCATGAAATTAAAAGACGCTTACTCCTTGGAAGAAAACTTATGACCAACCTAGACAGTATATTCAAAAGCAGAGACATTACTTTGCCGACTAAGGTCCGTCTAGTCAAGGCTATGGTTTTTCCTGTGGTCATGTATGGATGTGAGAGTTGGACTGTGAAGAAGGCTGAGCGCTGAAGAATTGATGCGTTTGAACTGTGGTATTGGAGAAGACACTTGAGAGTCTTCTCCCTTGGACTGAAAGGAGATCCAACCAGTCCATTCTGAAGGAGATCAGCCCTGGGATTTCTTTGGAAGGAACGGTGCTAAAGCTGAAACTCCAGTACTTGGGCCTCATATGAAGAGTTGACTCATTGGAAAAGACTCTGATGCTGGGAGGGATTGGGGACAGGAGGAGAAGGCAACGACCGAGGATGAGATGGCTGGATGGCATCACGGACTCGATGGACGTGAGTCTGAGTGAACTCTGGGAGTTGGTGATGGACAGGGAGGCCTGGTGTGCTGCAATTCATGGGGTCGCAAAGAGTCGGACACGACTGAGCGACTGAACTGAACATTTTTATACATTTTTGGTTTTGTGTTCTTGGGTAACTTTTCTCCAAAAAAGTTACAAGATCATTTGTGAAAGTGTTTTTTTCAAAAACTGCCTGAGAATGTCTATTTGTTCAACAGGCAGAACTGTCTCTCCTGGAGATTTGAGACCGAGACAATCCCGCCTGGAAGAGGTTAGTGGGAAGATCATTCTGTGTGCTTTCTCCCACAGTTCCCCTCTCCCTAAAAGACAGATAATAGTAGAGAGAGGATAAAATGAGTTTCACTGTGTGGCTTGAAGGTATGAAGAAATCTTAAGGGGCTCTGTGTAGCCTTAGGGGGCAGTGGCAACAGGGTTAGGCTTAATGGAATGAATACATGTGGCCCTACTGGCAGCTTCCCTGAGTCTCTGTAGAGCTAAGAGCAGAGAAGTGGTTTTCCCAAAAGAGGAGCCTAAGCTATGTCCCTCTGAGCTGTCAATTTGCACCTTCAGGAATTCCTTGACTATATGTTACCACAATGATTCAACTACAGCTGTCCTCATGGCAAACAACAAAACTGTTTCCCCCACAGAAATGGAGTGTGTGTATGTCTGCATGTATATATGGGGTGGGGAGGAGGGATCCTTAAAGAACATAATACCAAATTTTTCAAGTGTCAGTGTAAAATACGGTAAAAAGCATCCACATGCAAACCAATTATCCCTCTGCCTCTCCAAAAGAAAGACTGTTCTAGTGAGGAACTGACTCCTGTGACAAACCAGAATGAAATGGTGCAGTTTAAGGAGAATCTTTCCACTGGGAATACATAAGCCTGGGAGTGCTTGGAGGGCCACAGTATGGAGACCGCTCCCATATCCATAGATGCTGCTGCTTAAGGCTGTATTTCAACACGATGAACATCATTACTGTTATATGACAAGATGACAAATAGTACCCCATGAACCACAACACATAAAAGGGAAAAATAACATTTTCTCACCTTGGGAGGGCTTGAAAGGTCCATAGAACTGCAGATGCTGGCTTATATTATTTTGCCAAGAAGGTTTCAACCTAGAGATGGTTCAAAGAGCAGAATTTTAACTAAGGAGGAGGCTGAGATAAAACAAGCGTTTAGCAAGAAGTCAGTCTGGGCAATGCAAGATGAACCTTGATGAAATATTCTAAATCTAACTTTCTGAAAAGGTCTCTGATTTCTCTTCTTTACATCTTTACGTTTGAATAGGTGAATATGATCCCCCCAAAGTAGACTATCCCAAAATAAGAGAAAACAAAGCAGTGCTCTAATAAACACAGACTTCCAAACATTCAGTTTCCAGTTCTCACCTTGCCTGGATATCACTTACGAGTAGATAATTTCTTTTCATTGCTTCTCCAGGCTGCAATTAGACAAAAACTTATCCATATGATCAACAGTCATTTTGTTAGTCAGCTCCACTAACAGATGCAGGCTCACACATCAAATTTGCTGTCATTCCATTGAGCTGTCTCCTTAAATATGCAGGCTTGACTGATTGATTAAATTTTTCACAGCCTGATCAAACAAATATTATCCAGAATGGCTATTTTTTCTCACTCTGGGTTGTTTAAGTTCAACAAGTGTCAGGGGAATTGAATGGGCCACAGTGGTAGCAAAATCAGCTGAGTGATTCTTTGAAGTCCCTGTTCTTACAAGGGAATGATATTGGGCATTTGTAGGTTTCACTCAAAGCACTGCCAAAGAATGTTCAAACTACTGCTCAATTGCACTCATCTCACACGCTAGCAAAGTAAGCCTCAAAATTCTTCAAGCCAGGTTTCTACAGTATGTGAACCGTGAACTTCCAGATGTTCAAGCTAGATTTAGAAAAGGCAGAGGAACCAAAGATCAAATTGCCAACATCCGTTGGATCACAGAAAAAGCAAGAGTTCCAGAAAAACATCTACTTTTGCTTTATTTACTATGCCAAAGCCTTTGACTGTGTGGATCACAGTAAACTGTGGAAAATTCTTCCAGAGATGGGAATACCAGACTATCTGACCTGCCTCTTGAGAAATCTGTATGCAGGTCATGGAGCAATAGTTAGAACTGGACATGGAACAACAGACTGGTTCCAAATTGGGAGAGGAGTACATCAAGGCTGTATATTGTTACCCTGCTTATTTAACTTATATGCAGAGTACATCATGTGAAATGCTGGGCTAGACAAAGCACAATCTGGAATCAAGACTGTCAGGAGACATACAGACGGCTAACAAACACATGAAAAGATGCTCAACATCACTCATTATCAGAGAAATGCAAATCAAAACCACAACGAGGTACCATCTCACATGGGTCAGAATGGCTGCTATCCAAAAGTCTACAAGCAATAAATGCTGGAGAGGGTGTGGAGAAAAGGGAACCCTCTTACACTGTTGGTGGGAATGCAAACTAGTACAGTCACTATGGAGAACAGTGTGGAGATTCCTTAAAAACTGGAAACAGAACTGCCATATGACCCAGCAATCCCACTGCTGGGCATACACACCGAGGACACCAGAACTGAAAGAGACATGTGTACTCCAATGTTCATCGCAGCACTGTTTTTAATAGCTAGGACATGGAAGCAACCTAGATGTCCATCAGCAGATGAATGGATAAGAAAGCTGTGGTACATATACACAGTGGAATATTACTCAGCTATTAAAAAGAATACATTTAAATCAGTTCTAGTGAGGTGGATGAAACTGGAGCCTATTATACAGAGTGAAGTAAGCCAGAAAGAAAAACACCAATATAGTATATTAATGCATACATTTGGAATTTAGAAAGATGGTAACAATAACTCTATATGTGAGACAGCAAAAGAGACACAGAAGTATAGAACAGTCTTCAGGACTCTGTGGGAGAAGGCGAGGGGGGGATGATTTGAGAGAATAGCATTGAAACATATATATTATCATCTGTGAAACAGATTGCCAGTCCAGGTTTGATACATGAGATGGCGTGGTCAGGGCTGGTGCACTGGGATGACCCAGAGGGATGGGATAGGGAGGGTGGTGGAAGGGGGCTTCAGGATGGGGAACACAATGTACACTCATCGCTGATTCATGTCAATGTATGGCAAAACCACTATAATATTGTAAAGTAATTAGCCTCCAATTAAAATAAATAAAATTTAAAAAATGAAATAAAAAGCAAGAATGAAAAAAAAAAGACACAGATGACAGCACTCTTATGGCAGAAAGCAAACAACTAAAGAGCCTCTTGATGAAAGTGAAAGAGGAGAGTGAAAAAGTTGGCTTTCAGTTCAGTTCAGTTCAGTTCAGTTGCTCAGTCGTGTCCAACTCTTTGCGACCCCATGAATTGCAGCATGCCAGGCCTCCCTGTTCATCACCAACTCCCAGAGTTCACTCAGACTCACGTCCATCGAGTCCGTGATGCCATCCAGCCATCTCATCCTCTATCGTTCCCTTCTCCTCCTGCCCGCAATCCCTCCCAGCATCAGAGTCTTTTCCAATGAGTCAACTCTTCACATGAGGTGGCCAAAGTACTGGAGTTTCACCTTAGGAATAATTCCTTCCAAAGAAATCCCAGGGCTGATCTCCTTCAGAATGGACTGGTTGGATCTCCTTGCAGTCCAAGGGAGAAGACTCTCAAGTGTCTTCTCCAACACCACAGTTCAAACGTATCAATTCTTCAGCGCTCAGCCTTCTTCACAGTCCAACTCTCACATCCATACATGACCACAGGAAAAACCATAGCCTTGACTAGACGGACCTTAGTCGGCAAAGTAATGTCTCTGCTTTTCAATATGCTATCTAGGTTGGTCATAACTTTTTTTCCAAGGAGTAAGCATCTTTTAATTTCATGGCTGCAATCACCATCTGCAGTGATTTGGGAGCCCCTCAAAATAAAGTCTGACACTGTTTCCACTGTTTCCCCATCTATTTCCCATGAAGTGATGGGACCAGATGCCATGATCTTCATTTTCTGAGTGTTGAGCTTTCAGCCAACTTTTCACTCTCCTCTTTCACTTTCATCAAAAGGCTTTTTAGTTCTCTTCACTTTCTGCCATAAGGGTGGTGTCATCTGCATATCTGAGGTTATTGATATTTCTCCCGGCAATCTTGATTCCAGCTTGTGTTTCATCCAGTCCAGCATTTCTCATGATGTACTCTGCATAGAAGTTAACTAAGCAGGGTGACAATATATAGCCTTGACGTACTCCTTTTCCTATTTGGAACCAGTCTGTTGTTCCATGTCCAGTTCTAACTGTTGCTTCCTGACCTGCATACAGATTTCTCAAGAGGCAGGTCAGGTGGTCTGGTATTCCCATGTCTTTCAGAATTTTCCATAGTTTCTTGTGATCCACACAGTCAAAGGCTTTGGCATAGTCAAGAAAGCAGAAATAGATGTTTTTCTGGAATTCTCTTGCTTTTTAGATGATCCAGCGGATGTTGGCAACTTGATCTCTGGTTCCTCTGCCTTTTCTAAAACCAGCTTGAACATCAGGGAGTTCGCGGTTCACGTATTGCTGAAGTCTGGCTTGGAGAATTTTGAGCATTATTTTACTAGCATGTGAGATGAGTGCAATTGTGTGGTAGTTTGAGCATTCCTTGGCATTTCCTTTCTTTGGGATTGGAATGAAAACTGCCCTTTTCCAGTCCTGTGGCCACTGCTGAATTTTCCAAATTTGCTGGCATATTGAGTGCAGCACTTTCACAGCATCATCTTTCAGGATTTGAAACAGCTCAACTGGAATTCCATCACCTCCACTAGCTTTGTTCATCATGATGCTTTCTAAGGCTCATTTGACTTCACTTTCCAAGATGTCTGGCTCTAGATTAGTGATCACATCATCATGATTATCTGGGTCATGAAGATCTTTTTTGTACAGTTCTTCCGTGTATTCTTGCCACCTCTTCTTAATATCTTCTGCTTCTGTTAGGTCCATACCATCTGTCCTTTATTGAGCCCATCTTTGCATGAAATGTTCCCGTGATATCTCTACTTCTCTTGAAGAGATCTCCAGTCTTTCCCATTCTGTTCTTTTCCTCTATTTCTTTGCATGGATCGCTGAAGAAGGCTTTCTTATGTTTTCTTGCTATTCTCTGGAACTCTGCATTCACATGTTTATATCTTTCCTTTTCTCCTTTGCTTTTCACCTCTCTTCTTTTCACAGCTATTTGTAAGGCCTCCTCAGACAGCCATTTTGCTTTTTTGCATTTCTTTTCCATGGGGATGGTCTTGATCCCTGTCTCCTGTACAATGTCACGAACCTCATTCCACAGTTCATCAGGCACTCTATCTATCAGATCTAGGCCCTTAAATCTATTTCTCACTCAACATTCAGAAAACTAAGATCATGGCATCTGGTACCATCACTTCATTGCAAATAGATGGAAAACAATGGAAACAGTGACAGACTTTATTTTTTTTGGACTCCAAAATCACTGCAGATGGTGACTGCAGCCATGAAATTAAAAGACGCTTGCTCTTTGGAAGGAAAGCTATAACAAACCTAGTTCAGTTCAGTTCAGTTCAGTCACTCAGTCGTGTCCGACTCTTTGCAACCCCATGAATCACAGCACGCCAGGCCTCCCTGTCCATCACCAACTCCCGGAGTTCACTCAGACTCATGTCCATCGAGTCAGTGATGCCATCCAGCCATCTCATTCTCGGTCGTCCCATTCTCCTCCTGCTCCCAATCCCTCCCAGCATCAGAGTCTTTTCCAATGAGTCAACTCTTTGCATGAGGTGGCCAAAGTACTGGAGCTTCTTTAGCATCATTCCTTCCAAAGAACACCCAGGGCTGATCTCCTTCAGAATGGACTGGTTGGATCTCCTTGCAGTCCAAGGGACTCTCAAGAGTCTTCTCCAACACCACAGTTCAAACGTATCAATTCTTCGGCGCTCAGCCTTCTTCACAGTCCAACTCTCACATCCATACATGACCACAGGAAAAACCATAGCCTTGACTAGACAGACGTTAGTCAGCAAAGTAATGTCTCTGCTTTTCAATATGCTATCTAGGTTGGTCATAGGTTTTCTTCCAAGGAGTAAGCGTCTTTTAATTTCATGGCTGCAGTCACCATCTGCAGTGATTTGGGAGCCCCCCAAAATAAAGTCTGACACTGTGTCCACTGTTCCCCATCTATTTCCCATGAAGTGATGGGACCAGATGCCATGATCTTCGTTTCCTGAATGTTGAGTTTTAAGCCAACTTTTTCACTCTCCTCTTTCACTTTCATCAAGAGGCTTTTTAGCTCCTTTTCACTTTCTGCTATAAGGGTGGTGTTATTTGCATATCTGAGCTTATTGATATTTCTGCTGGCTATCTTGATTCCAGCTTGTGTTTCTTCCAGTTCAGTGTTTCTCATGATGTACTCTGCATTTAAGTTAAATAAGCATAACAAACCTAGACAACAATGGTCCCTCTAGCCAAAGGTATGGTTTTTTCAGCAGTCATGTACGCATGTCAGAGTTGGACTATAAAGAAAGCTGAGCACCGAAAGATTGATGCCTTTGAACTGTGGTCTTGGTGAAGACTCTTGAGAGTCGCCTGGACTGCAGGGAGATCAAAACCAGTCAATCATAAAGGAAATCAGTCTGGAAAATTCATTGTAAGGACTGACACTGAAGCTGATGCTCCAATACTTTGGCCACCTAATGCAAAGAACTGACTCACTGGAAAAGACTCTGATGCTGGGAAAGATTGAAGGCGAGAGGAGAAGGGGATCACAGAGGATGAGATGGTTGGATGGCATCACCATTGTGATGGACATGAGTTTGAGCAAGCTCTGGGAGTTGGTGATGGACAGGGAAGCCTGGTGTGCTGCAGTCCATGGGTTGCAAAGAGTTGGACACGACTGAGCAACTGAACTGAGATTTCAAAATAAGTTTGCGGGCACAAGGATGGTCAAGTTGTATTTTGGTAAAAACTCAGTACTATTTAGGAGCTGTGATTTTAAAATTTACTACTTTAGCTCCTAGGTAACCTCCACCTCTGACACAACTTATTTACAGCATATCTGTGCAATGATTAGGTCTTGGCTGTTTGGATGGCGGTGGTAGGGGACACAGGATTGACACTGAGCTCTAGAGGTGTGTGTCACATGCAAAATCAAGTTTATATAAGGGGTGAGAACAAAGATTCACATTTCAGAGCATTGGATTTCGCTGACATATTTGTAGAAAATTCATGTGTCTTCTCTATATAGCTTCCAGTGTTGCCTCTGTATTACCTCTTCATGATAGGTTATCAAAATCTACAAAATAATTGGGAATTTCAAGGGTGAAAATAAATGGTGCAGAGAAGTCCTGATTAAGTGTCTAGGCTCTGGACTACACTGTCATGTTCATATCCCGCACGCACTCATCATCTAGTAGCCGTTTGGCCACGGATGAGTTAGTTCCTCTGAACCTCAGTGTTTGCAGCTGTGAAAAGGGGTAATACCAGCAATACCTGACAGCACTGGAATGAGGATTAACTGACCTAATGCACACACAGCTTTTAGCACAGTGCCTGTAACATTACATCCATTTAATAAATGATCGTCACCATTTTGAGATGTGACAAAAGTAATCTCTGGGAAGGCAGCACTTGCTGAAGAGGGACTGTTTCCATGTGAACCAAGTAAAACCAACTTGAGTAAGGGTTTGACTACCTGATTTCCACATTTTTCCTTCTTTGCCTTTCCTTTAATTTTCTATCCATTCACCATTACAACTTCATAATTCTCAGTACAACTCAGTTCAGGAAAATTCTGCTAGAACAGAGCAGAGTGGGAAGATGATGGGTGTTGCAGTGCTCCCCATGAAGATGAACAGAATGAGCAAATAAAAAGAAACCAGTCATCTACCACTCAGTGTAGGCAGCTTAGTAGAGGAATTGGTATAAGCTTTCCGTTGAAACACATTCTTACACAATGTGAGATATATCAATTAGCATGACTTTCTTGACTATCATTAATATGGAGTACCAAGGGGTGAAGACAGGTATATCTGTGCAATGCCTGATCCTCCATGCATGCATACATATATATTTATGCTCACAAAAATGAAAAATTTCCTTTTGACATTAATCCTCTTACATTTACAATAAATTCTGTCCTCAACTCTGCAAGACATTGCTGGCAAAAGACACAGTTGCTGGATAAGCATTTGATGTACTGACAGCAGCCCCTGGACTCAAACATTGATTTGCTGGTGTTCTGCCATCTTCTATGAAGTAAAGATCATGTCCTTTGCATCAATGATAGAGAAATCTTCAAAAAAGGGGTTGGTTAAAAATGAGCATTTTAGTAAAAATACTTGCTATTCCTCTGTCACTGCCTGAGATAGGAAGATGTGGAGTCAATTTAGTGAGCTTCAATTGCAGCTGACTTTGGAAGGAATAATATACTCATGTGTCTATGGATGCATATCGAATAGGGAGTTCTTTCCAGAGCTGTGATTTTGTAGATTGCAACCTGATCAGACTTCCAAACAGAGTCTCCACTTAAAACAGGGAGTGGTAAAGTGCTAGATCATGGAAGACCGGTGATTCAAGGGCTTCCCAATTCATTTCTAAAACATATATGGGAAGTTCTCCATTTTAATTACTTTCTTTTTTTAAATATAAATTTATTTAATTGGAGGTTAATTACTTTACAATATTGTATTGGTTTTACCATACATCAACATGAATCCACCACAGGTATACACGTGTTCCCCATCCTGAACCCCCCTCCCTCCTCCCTCCCGTACCATCCCTCTGGGGCATCCCAGTGAACCAGCCCCAAGCATCCAGTGTCATGCATTGGACTGGCGATTCGTTTCATATATGATATTATACATGTTTCAATGCCATTCTCCCAAATCATCCCACCCTCTCCCTCTCCCACAGAGTCCAAAAGACTGTTCTATACATCTGTGTCTCTTCTGCTGTCTCGCATACAAGGTTATCGTTACCATCTTTCTAAATTCCATATATATGCATTAGTATACTATATTGGTGTTTTTCTTTCAGGCTTATTCACGCTGAATAATTCACGTATAATAGGCTCTAGTTTCACCCACCTCATTAGCACTGATTCAAATGTATTCTTTTTAATAGCTGAGTAATACTCCACTGTGTATATGTACCACAGCTTTCTTATCCATTCATCTGCTGATACACATCTAGGTTGCTTCCATGTCTTGGCTATTCTTGTCACGCTTGACATCAGGAAGATGCCTAAAAAGGGGCTTAGCATTATAGATAAGCAAGATCAGGAACTACCTTTACGAGACCTCAGAGGTGTAAGAATGGGCTCTCGCCCCTTACAGCCCATACGCAAACCCTATGATGTCTAAAATGCCACATAAAACCTGCATGCTAAAGTCATTTTCTTTGAAGTTGCAAGTTTGGTAGGGAGGAATTGAAAGTAGCTGAGGTGGTGGGTATCTGAGGAAGGGACAGTGAGTTAGAGGTCTTCCTCTATGCTGTCATGCTGTTTTGTGCAGCACCAGCTTCAGAGGTGGTAACAGTGAGTGACCTTCAGGGAATGAGACTATAATGAACTGCTGAGTGGATGCAATTAAAATGAGCACAAAATTGAAAAGCAGCAATGTGACAAAGTAAACTGGCTCTATTTTGGGGAGACCTCTTGAAAAATACCTCACATGTAACCTGAGATGCCAACACTACCACATAATGATTTTACCTTCTCAGAGGAAGCGTACACAAAAAACAGACAGTGAAGATCTCAAGCAGGGTATCCCAGGGTATCTCTTCTATACAATGAGTTGTCTGTTGGTGAGAAGAAAGAATGTGTAAACCCGTTAAACATTCTAATAAAAGCCCATCTTCTTCTTGAAATCTCATATTTTGCCTTTTATTCAGTTCACTTCAGTTCAGTTCAGTTCAGTAGCTCAGTCGTGTCCGACTCTTTGCGACCCCATGAATCACAGCACGCCAGGCCTCCCTGTCCATCGTAAACTCCCGGAGTTCACTCAGACTCACGTCCATTGAGTCCATGATGCCATCCAGCCATCTCATCCTCTGTCGTCCCCTTTTCCTCCTGTCCCAACTCCCTCCCAGCATCAGAGTCTTTTCCAATGAGTCAACTCTTCCCATGAGGTGGCCAAAGAACTGAAGTTTCAGCTTTAGCATCATTCCTTCCAGAGAAATCCCAGGGTTGACCTCCGTCAGAATGGACTGGCTGGATCTCCTTGCAGGCCAAGGGACTCTCAAGTGTCTTCTCCAATACCACAATTCAAACACATCAATTCTTCGGCGCTCAGCCTTCTTCATAGTCCAACTCTCACATCCATACATGACTACTGGAAAAACCACAGCCTTGACTAGATGGACCTTAGTCGGCAAAGTAATGTCTCTGCTTTTGAATATACTATCTAGGTTGGTCATAACGTTTCTTCCAAGGAGTAAGCGTCTTTTAATTTCATGGCTGCAATCACCATCAGCAGTGATTTGGGAGCCCAAAAACATAAAGTCTGACACTGTTTCCACTGTTTCTCCATCTACTTCCCATAAAGTGATGGGACCAGATGCCATGATCTTCATTTTCTGAGTGTTGAGCTTTCAGCCAACTTTTCACTCTCCTCTTTCACTTTCATCAAGAGACTTTTTAGTTCCTCTTCACTTTCTGCCATAAGGGTGGTGTCATCTGCATACCTGAGGTTATTGATATTTCTCCTGGTAATCTTGATTCCAGCTTGTGTTTCATCCAGTCCAGCATTTCTCATGATGTACTCTGCATAGAAGTTAACTAAGCAGGGTGACAATATACAGCCTTGACGCACTCCTTTTCCTATTTGGAACCAGTCCGTTGTTCCATGTCCAGTTCTAACTGTTGCTTCCTGACCTGCATACAGATTTCTCAAGAGGCAGGTCAGGTGGTCTGGTATTATAAGACTTTCAGAATTTTCATTAGTTTCTTGTGATCCACACAGTCAAAGGCTTTGTCATAGTCAAGAAAGCAGAAATAGATGTTTTTCTGGAATTCTCTTGCTTTTTAGATGATCCAGCAGATGTTGGCAATTTGATCTCTGGTTCCTCTGCCTTTTCTAAAGCCAGCTTGAACATCAGGAAGTTCACAGTTCACGTATTGCTGAAGCCTGGCTTGGAGAATTTTGAGCATTACTTTAGTAGCATGTGAGATGAGTGCAATTGTGCGGTAGTTTGAGCATTCTTTGGCACTGCCTTTCTTTGGGATTGGAATGAAAACTGACCTTTTCCAGTCCTGTGGCCCCTGCTGAATTTTCCAAATTTGCTGGCATATTGAGTGCAACACTTTCACAGCATCATCTTTCAGGATTTGAAACAGCTCAACTGGAATTCCATCACCTCCACTAGCTTTGTTCTTCATGATGCTTTCTAAGGCCCACTTGACTTCACATTCCAAGATATCTGGCTCTAGGTGAGTGATCACATCATCATGATTATCTGGGTCATGAAGATCTTTTTTGTACAGTTCTTCTGTGTATTCTTGCCACCTCTTCTTAATATCTTCTGCTTCTGTTAGGTCGACCATTTCTGTCCTTTATCGAGCCCATCTTGGCATGAAATGTTCCCTTGGTATCTCTACTTTTCTTGAAGAGATCTCCAGTCTTTCCCATTCTGTTCTTTTCCTCTATTTCTTTGCACTGATTGCTGAAGAAGGCTTTCTTATGTCTTCTTGCTATTCTCTGGAACTCTGCATTCAGATGCTTATATCTTTGCTTTTCTCCTTGGCTTTTCACTTCTCTTCTTTTCACAGCTATTTGTAAGGCCTCCCCAGACAGCCATTTTGCTTTTTTGCATTTCTTTTCCATGGGGATGGTCTTGATCCCTGTCTCCTGTACAATGTCATGAACCTCATTCCACTGTTCATCAGGCCCTCTATCTATCAGATCTAGACCCTTATATCTACTTCTCACTTCCACTGTATAATCATAAGGGATTTGATTTAGGTCATATCTGAATGGTCTAGCGGTTTTCCCTACTTTCTTCAATTTAAGTCTGAATTTGGTAATAAGGAGTTCATGATCTGAGCCACAGTCAGCTCCTGGTCTTGTTTTTGTTGACTGTATAGAGCTTCTCCATCTTTGGCTACAAAGAATATAATCAATCTGATTTCAGTGTTGACCATCTGGTGATGTCCATGTGTAGAGTCTTCTCTTGTGTTGTTGGAAGAGGGTGTTTGCTATGACCAGTGCATTTTCTTGGCAAAACTCTGTTAGTCTTTGCCATGCTTCATTCCACATTCCAAGGCCAAATTTGCCTGTTACTCCAGGTGTTTCTTGACTTCCTACTTTTGCATTCCAGTCCCCTATAATGAAAAGGACATCTTTTGGGGGTGTTAGTTCTAAAAGGTCTTATAGGTCTTCATAAAACCATTCAACTTCAGCTTTTTCAGCATTACTGGTTGGGGCATAGACTTGGATAACTGTGATATTGAATGGTTTACCTTGGAGACGAACAGAGATCATTCTGTTGTTTATGAGATTACATCCAAGTACTGCATTTAGAACTCTTTTGTTGACCATGATGGCTACTCCATTTATTCTGAGGGATTCTTGCCTGTAGTAGTAGATATAATGGTCATCTGAGTTAAATTCACCCATTCCAGTCCATTTTAGTTCGCTGATTCCTACAATGTCGACATTCACCCTTGCCATCTCTTGTTTGACCACTTCCAATTTGCCTTGATTCATGGACCTGACATTCCAGGTTCCTATGCAATACTGCTCTTTACAGCATCAGATCTTGCTTCTATCACCAGTCATATTCACAACTCGGTATTGTTTTTGCTTTGGCGCCATCCCTACATTCTTTCTGGAGTTATTTCTCCACTGATCTCCAGTAGCATATTGGGCACCTACTGACCTGGGGAGTTCCTCTTTCATTATCCTATCATTTTGCCTTTTCATACTGTTCATGGAGTTCTCAAGGCAAGAATACTGAAGTGGCTTGCCATTCCCTTCTCTAGTGGACCACATTCTGTCATATTTCTATAAAATAATAAGCAGACACTCATCCATTGATGTTCCAAGTGAGACATGAGAACATAGTGTTTGGCCATTAACATGGTCTTTATTCCTGTCTTAAGTTATTCAAAAAGAGGCGGGAAAATTTTCCTTTCCTTCATAATGATTATCCAGCAGTGACAGCAAAAGCTTGGCTGCAGGTCCTGAGCAAAATTCTTTGGGATTCAGCAGCATGGTTAAGTGTCCTATGGGAAGCTTTGATGCCTATGAATGTTCAGATAGCTGAAGACAACCACTTCCAGGCAGAGAACAGGAGGTTTCAGGAACACTTGGCTTTGCAACTGGTAAGGAATGAAGAGAGAATAAAATCCTTGAACTAGTTTCTTTCTTGGCCTCATGTGTCTTATTAGAAAGCAAGGATAATTGAATCTAGAAACCCTGCATGCTAGGTGAGACTAGAAAGGCGCCATCTTGGCAGCTTTGGTCAGTGTACTAGGGAATCGTTGGCAGGTTAAAAAAAAAAAAAAAAAAAGCAAAACCACGAT
Source organism: Ovis aries (assembly GCF_016772045.2). Classification (NCBI taxonomy): domain Eukaryota; kingdom Metazoa; phylum Chordata; class Mammalia; order Artiodactyla; family Bovidae; genus Ovis; species Ovis aries. The sequence continues at coordinate 30,939,815 of NC_056057.1, read as the reverse complement.
GGTAACCATGATGGTGTGATCACTCACCTAGAGCCAGACATCCTGGAATGCAAAGTCAAGTGGGCCTTAGGAAGCATCACTACAAACAAAGCTAGTGGAGGTAATGGGATTCCAGCTAAGCTATTTGAAATCCTAAAAGATGATGCTGTGAAAGTGCTGCACTCAATATGCCAGCAAATTTGGAAAACTCACCAGTGGCCACAGGACTGGAAAAGGTCAATTTCCATTCCAATCCTAAAGATAGGCAATGCCAAAGAATGTTCAAACTACTGCACAATTGTACTCATCTCACACACTAGCAAAATAAGGCTCAAAATTCTCCAGGTGAGGCTTCAACAGTACGTGAACCATGACCTTCCAGAAGTTCAAGCTGGATTTAGAAAAGGGAGAGGAACCAGAGATCAAATTGCCAACATTTGTTGGATCATTGAAAAAGCAAGAGAATTCTAGAAAAACACCTACTTCTGATTGACTATTATGTAGATCATAACAAACTGTGGAAAATTCAGAGAGATGGGAATACCAGACCTGCCTCCTGAGAAATCTGTACGCAGGTCAAGAAACAACATTTAGAACTGGATGCGGAACAATGGACTGGTTCCTAATTGGGAAAGGAGTACTTCAAGGCTATATATTGCCACCCTGCTCATTCAACTTCTATGCGGAGTACATCATGCAAAATGCCAGGCTGGATGAAGCACAAGCTGGAATTAAGATTGATGGGAGCAACATCAATAACCTCAGATCTGCAATGATAGCAACCTTATTGCAGAAAGAAAAGAGGAATGAAAGAGACTCTTGATGAAAGGGAAAGAGTAGAGTGAAAAAGCTGGCTTAAAACTCAACATTCAAAAAACAAAGATTATGGCATCTGGCCCCATCACTTCATGGAAAATAGATGGAAACAACGGAAAACAATAGAAAAGAATGGAAATAGTGAGAGATTTTCCTTTTCTTGGGCTCCCAAATCACTACAGATGGTGACTGCAGCCATGAAATTAAAAGACGCTTGCTCCTTGGAAGAAAAGCAGTAACAAACTGAGACAGCATATTAAATCGCAGAGATATTACTTTGCCAACAAAGATCCATAGAGTCAAAGCTATGGTTTTACCAGTAGTCATTTATGGATGTGAGAGTTGGGCAATAAAGAAGGCTAACTGCCGAAGAATTGATGCTTTTGAACTATGGTGTTGGATAAGACTTTTGAGAGTCCTTTGGACTGCAAGGAGATCAAAACCAGACAATCCTAAAGGAAATCAGTCCTAAAAATTCATTGGAAGGACTGATGCTGAAGCTGAAGCTCTAATACTTTGGCTACCTGATGCAAACAGCTGACTCATCAGAAAAGACCCCAACGCTGGGAAAGATTGAAGGTGGGAAGAGAAGGGGATGACAGGACGAGATGGTTGAATGGCATCACCAACTCAATGGACATGAGTTTGAGCAGGCTCTGGGAGATGGTGAAGGACAAGGAAGCCTGGCATGCTGCAGTCCTTGGGGTCGGAAAGAGTTGGACACACCTGAGCGACTGAACAACAACAACAAAAGTGCATAACTTAGGGATGTAGGAATTCACCTTTTTATCATGAACATTTCTCAAATGTAACTCCACAGAATAATACAAATGTAAGACACTATGTACATGTTAAGAAGAAATGGTAGAATGTCATGCTGGGTACTGGACTCATGAGTAAGAATAGCTAGTAATATGCCTCAAAAAGAAGCAACTGCTCACCATGATTAAGCATCAATTTGTGAATGGTCACTGAACTCTGCTGCTTTCAAAGTTCTTCCAATCTGTCTAGCTGAGTGTACAGTGGATTTACAACAGAAGGTTCTATTGTTTGTATCTCCATTCATCTTTATATTTCTTCAATTTAATTATTTAGAGCTTAACTATAACTTGTACCAAGCACTGTCCAAGTGCAGGGGCTTCTGTGATAAGAAAATAAATTCAATTGCATCTCTGTCCTCATAGAACATTCTAGAAGATGCAACAGCCATTAATAAAATCATCATATTAATGTAAAATTCCATCTTTAGTGATCAGAAGGAAAGGTTAATTGTGTTGCAAGAACAGAAGCTGGGTTAGTAGACATAGTCTGTGGGGTAAGGAAAGTGTACTGTAAAAAAAACAAAAACACAGATGACACCTAAATTATGAACTGGATGATTTAGGTAAAGAGGTCAGGGGAAGAGAATTCCAGGTAGAGGGAATAGTATTTGCAAATGCCTTGCGGCAGGAAAAATCAGGGCATATCCAAGGGATTAAAGAGGCCTGAGCTGCAGAGAGTAAGGGAACATGGCAGGAATGAGGTTGGTGAGGCAGGACTGGATCTCACAGGGCATTGTAGGCCACTTTAAAGTTATTGTTTGTCCTTAGATTATTGGGAGGCCTAGAAATATCAGGTTTTAAAAAATTGGTAGTGCTGTAAAACAGGATATTCTTATTTATCTTTAATGTTTAAGACTTTCATACAATGCAGAGTGTTTCTAGAAAACAGGGTATTTCTGAGGGCTGTCGCATGTGACTCCTTGGGTTGCATATTGCATTTTCACATCTTACTTAACTGTTGTGACTAAACAGACTTCAGGGCAGCCTTGGATAGACATTCTCTGATCTGCAAACGTGGATTTCACTAAATGGAGAATCAAAAGACACATTTCAAAGTGAAAGTTGTGGGAAAGGAATCTAAATTGGTTAAGTATCAGATACATCCATGATGTCTCCTTTATATCTCATTGTTGAAAAAGCTAACACTCCTCTATTAGTTGTATTTGTGAGTATGAGGTGTCTGTGTGTGTGTAAATTCTCCAAGGCAAGAAGATTGGAATTCATTACCTTATATCCACTAGCACAACAGTAAAGTCAGAAATACTTGATCTACAAAAATGCAAACTTCATGCCATGCACCAGGTAAAGTCTCCATTAATTTCTATTTTATTATATAAGCAATTCATATTCACTGTAGAAGCAGTAGGAAAGCTCTACAACCAAAAAGAAAAAAACTGAAAACTCCCAATTCTATTATCATTCAGTATTTATATAGTGATATATATATATATATATATATTTCTGTGTGTGTGTGTACACACGTGTGCCTTTAAAATTTCTAAAGATGAGGATGAAAGTATATTGTGAAGAAAAGTAAGCTAACATCTTTAGATATCAAAGAGAAGTCAACCAGAGGTATTTCCATGGTGGTTCAGTGGTTGAGACTTCGCTTTCCAATGCAGGGTGTGTGGGTTAAACTCCTGGTTGGGGAGCTAGGATCTCATATACCTTGAGGCCAAAAACCCAAAAAAATAAAAATACAGAGGCAAAACTGTAACAAACTGAATAAAAGGGCTTCCGGTTCAAGGTGGTAGAGTAGAAGGATGTGTGCTCGTCTCCCCTTGTGAGAGCACCAAAACTGCAGCCAGCTGGTGAACAACCACTGACAGGAGGATGTTGGAACCCACCAAAAAGAGATACCCCATGTCTGAAAACAAAGAAGCTGCAATGAGACAACAGGAGGGTGCAGTCATGACAAAAATGAAATACCATACCTGCCGGGTGGGTGACCCACAATCTAGAGAACAATAATACGAAAGAAATTCTCCCATTGTTGTGAAGGTTCTGAACTCCACATCAGACTTGCCAGCCTGGGGATCTGAAAAAGGGACTGGGAATCCCCAGGGAATCTGACCTTGAAGGCTAGCAGGATTTGATTACAGGACTTCCACAGGACTGAGGGCAACAGAGACTCTAGTTGTGGAGGCACACAAACAAAATCTTGCATGCACCGAGACCCAGAGGAAAGGAGCAGTGACCCTCAGGAGACTGAACCAAAACTACGCACTAGTGTTGGAGGGCCTCCTGTGGAGGGGTGGGTTGGCAGGGGTTCACCACAGGGACTGGGGCACTGGCAGCAGCAGTCTGAGAATGTCTCCCTTGGTAACCGTCTTGGAGGGCACCATTAACCCTCCCATAGAGCCCACAGACCCTACGGCTGGGTCGCCTCAGCACAAACAGCTACCAAGGAGGGAGCACAACCCCACTCATCATTAGATAACTGGATTAAAGCTTTACGAAGCAAGACCCTACCCATCCCACTCTCAGTCTCTCCCATTAGGAAGCTTACACAAGCCTTTTAGCCTCCTCCATCAGAGGGTAGACAGAAGAAGCAAGAAGAACCACAGTCCCACAGTGGCTAAAACAAAAACCACATTAAAGAAAGTTAATCAGCATGAAAATGCAGAAAGTTATGTCCCAGATGAAAGGACAAGAAAAAGTCCCAGAAAAACAACTAAATGAAGTGGAGATAGGCAACGTTCCAGAAAAATAATTCAGAATAATGATAGTAAAGATGATGCATGATCTTGGGTAAACAATGGAGAAGATGCAAGAAATGTTTACAAAAGACCTGCAAGAACTACAGAACAAACAAATAGAGATGAATAATACACTAGAAGGAATCCATAGGAGAATAACAGGCAGAACAACGGATAAATGACCTGGAGGAAAAAATGGTGGAAATCACTGCTGCAGAACAGAATATAGAAAAAAGAATGAAAAGATATGAAGACAGTCTAAGAGACCTCTGGGACAACATTAAAAGGACTAACATTCACATTATAGGGGTCCCAGAAGAAGGAGAGAGAAAGAAAGTACATGAGAAAATATTTGAAAAGATAACAGCTAAAAACTTCCCTAACATGGGAAAGGCAATAGTCAACCAAGTCCTGGGAGCACAGAGAGTCCCAGGCAGGATAAACCCAAGAAGGAACACACCAAGACACATAGCAATCAAACTGACAAAAATTAAAGACAAAGATATGGCACCATATATTTAAAGTGATGAAAGGGAAGAACCTACAACCAAATCTATGCAGAAAGATTCTCTTTCAGATTTGATGGAGAAATCATAAAGCTTTCCAGACAAGCAAAAGTTAAAGGAATTCAGCACCACCAAACCAGCTTTACAACAAATGCTAAAGGAACTTCCCTAGGCAAGAAACACAAGAAAAGGAAAAGTCTTACCGAAAATAAACCCCAAACAATTAAGAAAATGGTAATAGGATCAAATGCACCAACAAAAGACACAGAAGGTCTGGATAGATGAAAACATATGTATGTATGCACTTCTGCTTACCACATCATTCTGCTTGACCACTCAAACTGTATGTAATTATATTCTATTGTTGGGCTTCCCTGAAGGCTCAGCTTGTAAAGAACCTGCCTGCAATGCAGGAGACCTGGGTTCGATCCCTGGGTTGGGAAGATTTCCTGGAGAAGGGAACCAGATTTCCTGGAGAAGGGAATTCTCCAGGATTCCCTTCCTGGAGCAGGGAATACTGGAGGGTACCCACTCCAGTATTCTGGCCTAGAGAATTCCATGGACTATATATAGTCTATGGGGTTGCAAAGAGTTGGCCATGACTGAGCAACTGTCGCTTTCACTTGTCATTTTATATTGTTAGATTAATCATGTTCCCATAATGGCTTGCAACTGTAATTATCTTTTACTTTTTGTCTGGTTATTGATTGTGAAAACTGATAAACATTTTTTACTATTGTGATTATGTAATTATCACTCACTTAATACCACTGTAGCATGATTGGTCAAGTAAAAAATAATAGAATGCTATATCATCAAAGTTACCATTTAATAGCAAAACCTGTTCAGTTCAGTTCAGTCGCTAAGTCGTGTCCAACTCTTTGTGACCCCATGGACTGCAGCACGCCAGACTTCCCTGTCTATCACCAACTGCCAGAGCGTACTGAAACTCATGTCCATCGTGTTGGTGATGCCATCCAACCATCTCATCATATGCCATCCCCTTCTCCTCCCATCTTCAATCTTTCCCAGCATCAGAGTCTTTTCCAATGAGTCGGTTCTTTGCATCAGGTGGCCAAAGTATTGGAGTTTCAGCCTCAGCATCAGTCCTTCCAATGACTATTCAGGACTGATTTCCTTTAAGATTGACTGGTTTTGATCTCTTTGCAGTCCAAGGGACTCTCAAGAGTCTTCTCCAACACCACTGTTAAAAGCATCAATTTTTCGGCGCTCAGCTTTCTTTATAGTCCAACTCTCACATGCATACATGACTACTGGAAAAACCATAGCTTTGACTAGACAGACTTTGTTGGTAAAGTAATGTCTCTGCTTTTTAATATGCTGTCTAGGTTGGTCATACGTTTTCTTCCAAGGAGGAACTGTCTTTTAATTTCATGCCTGCAGTCACCATCTGCAGTGATTTTGGACCCCCCAAAATAAAATCTGTCACTGTTTCCATTGTTTCCCCATCTATTTGCCATGAACTCATGGGACCAGATGCCATGATTTTAATTTTCTGAATGTTGAGTTTTAAGCCAACCTTTTCACTCTCCTCTTTCACTTTATCAAGAGGCTCTTTAGTTCTTCTTCACTTTTTGCCATAAGGGTGCTGTCATCTGCGTATCTGGGGTTATTGATATTTCTCCAGGCAATCTTGATTCCAGCTTCTGCATCATCCAGTCCAGCATTTCGCATGATGCACTCTGCAAATAAGTTAAATAAGCCGGGTACAATATACAACTTTGATGTACTCCTTTCCCAATTTGGAACCAGTCTGTTGTTCTATGTCCAGTTCTAACTGTTGCTTCTTGACCTGCATACAGATTTCTCAAAAGGCAAGTCAGGTGGTCTGGTATTCTCATCTCTTTAAGAATTTTCAACCTTTTAAAATCCAGATGGATATCAATATTATTTTGAAATTTTTGGAAAAATACAAATGCCCAGGTCTTGCTGTTTTCCCTCCAGAGCTCCAGATATGTTTGTAATGAGCAGCCATGTTTAATAACAACTGGACTATATAAGGATCTTTTATTCTTATTTAGTTTGTTTTACTTTCTCTATTTCATATTCAGTGCTCCTGTTTCATTTAGTCTGTTTTCCAATTCCTCCATTTCTTCTTTTTTTAATGCTCTTTCTCAAGTTTTTATCAACTGTAGGAGAAAAGCTTTTAATACATATATGTAAATAATATGTATATGTATTTTAGAAAATGTGAATGTAGAAAACATTTATGACATTTTGATTCTACTTTTTGACTTAGTATGAAAAGAATGCTAGATTTCTAATTTTTTTAAAAAGATATGCAACAAGCAACAAATATTTACTGTATAGCACAGGGAATTATAGTCAATATCTTGAAATAACTTATAATGGAAAATAATTTCAAAAATAAAAAGGTAAAATGATAGGATACTGAAAGAGGAACTCCCCAGGTCAGTAGGTGCCCAATATGCTACTGGAGATCAGTGGAGAAATAACTCCAGAAAGAATGAAGGGATGGAGCCAAAGCAAAATCAATACCCAGCTGTGGATGTGACTGGTGATAGAAACAAGATCCAATGCTGTAAAGAGCAATATTGCATAGGAACCTGGAATGTCAGGTCCATGAATCAAGGCAAATTGGAAGTGGTCAAACAAGAGATGGCAAGAGTGAATATCGACATTCTAGGAATCAGCAAACTAAAATGGACTGGAATGGGTGAATTTAACTCAGATGACCATTATATCTACTACTGCGGGCAGGAATTCCCTCAGAAGAAATGGACTATAGCCATCATGGTCAACAAAAGTGTACGAAATGCAGTACTTGGATGCAATCTCAAAAACAACAGAATGATCTCTGTTCATTTCCAAGGCAGACCATTCAGTATCACAGTAATCCAAGTCTATGCCCCAACCAATAACACTGAAGAAGCTGAAGTTGAACGGTTCTATGAAGACCTATAAGACCTTTTAGAACTAACACCCCCAAAAGATGTCCTTTTCATTACAGGGGACTGGAATACAAAAGTAGGAAGTCAAGAAACACCTGGAGTAACAGGCAAATTTGGCCTTGGAATGCGGAATGAAGCATGGCAAAGACTAACAGAGTTTTGCCAAGAAAATGCACTGGTCATAGCAAACACCCTCTTCCAACAACACAAGAGAAGACTTTACACATGGACATCACCAGATGGTCAACACCGAAATCAGACTGATTATATTATTTGCAGCCAAAGATGGAGAAGCTCCATACAGTCAACAAAAACAAGACCAGGAGCTGACTGTGGCTCAGATCATGAACTCCTTATTACCATATTCAGACTTAAATTGAAGAAAGTAGGGAAAACTGCTAGACCATTCAGGTATGACCTAAATCAAATCCCTTATGATTATACAGTAAAGTGAGAAACAGATATAAGGGCCTAGATCTGATAGATAAAGTGCCTGATGAACAGTGGAATGAGGTTCATGACATTGTACAGGAGACAGGGATCAAGACCATCCCCATGGAAAAGAAATGCAAAAAAGCAAAATGGCTGTCTGGGGAGGCCTTACAAATAGATGTGAAAAGAAGAGAGGTGAAAAGCAAAGGAGAAAAGCAAAGATATAAGCATCTGAATGCAGAGTTCCAGACAATAGCAAGAAGACATAAGAAAGCCTTCTTCAGCAATCAATGCAAAGAAATAGAGGAAAAGAACAGAATGGGAAAGACTGGAGATCTCTTCAAGAAAAGTAGAGATACCAAGGGAACATTTCATGCCAAGATGAGCTCGATAAAGGACAGAAATGGCATGGACCTAACAGAAGCAGAAGATATTAAGAAGAGGTAGCAAGAATACACAGAACTGTACAAAAAAGATCTTCATGACCCAGATAATCACGATGGTGTGATCACTCATCTAGAGCCAGACATCCTGGAATGTGAAGTCAAGTGGGCCTTAGAAAGCATCACGATGAACAAAGCTAGTAGAGGTGATGGAATTCCAGTTGAGCTGTTTCAAATCCTGAAAGATGATGCTGTGAAAGTGTTGCACTCTATATGCCAGCAAATTTGGAAAACTCAGCAGGGGCCACAGGACTGGAAAAGGGCAGTTTTCATTCCAATCCCAAAGAAGGGCAATGCCAAAGAATGCTCAAACTACCGCACAATTGCCCTCATCTCACATGCTAGTAAAATAATGCTCAAAATTCTCCAAGCCAGGCTTCAGCAGTACATGAACCGTGAACTTCCTGATGTTCAAGCTGGTTTTAGAAAAGGCAGAGGAACCAGAGATCAAATTGCCAACATCCGCTGGATCATGGAAAGAGCAAGAGAGTTGCAGAAAAACACCTATTTCTGCTTTATTAACTATGCCAAATCCTTTGACTGTGTGGATCACAAGAAACTGTGGAAAATTCTGAAAGAGATGGGAATACCAGACCACCTGACTTGCCTCTTGAGAAATCTGTATGCAGGTCAGGAAGCAACAGTTAGAACTGGACATGGAACAACAGACTGGTTCCAAATAGGAAAAGGAGTGTGTCAAGGCTGTATATTGTCACCCTGCTTATTTAACTTATATGCAGAGTACATCATGAGAAACGCTGGACTGGAAGAAACACAAGCTGGAATCAAGATTGCTGGGAGAAATATCAATAACCTCAGATATGCAGATGACACCACCCTTATGGCAGAAAGTGAAGAGGAACTAAAAAGCCTCTTGATGAAAGCGAAAGAGAAGAGTGAAAAAGTTGGCTTAAAGCTCAACATTCAGAAAATGAAGATCATGGCATCCGGTCCCATCACTTCATGGCAAATAGATGGGGAAACAGTGTCAAACTTTATTTTGAGGGGCTCCCAAATCACTGCAGATGGTGACTGCAGCCATGAACTTAAAAGATGCTTACTCCTTGGAAGAAAACCTATGACCAACCTAGATAGCATATTCAAAAGCAGAGACATTACTTTGCCGACTAAGGTCCGCCTGGTCAAGGCTATGGTTTTTCCTGTGGTCATGTATGGATGTGAGAGTTAGACTGTGAAAAAGGCTGAGTGCAGAAGAATTGATGCTTTTGAACTGTGGTGTTGGAGAAGACTCTTGAGAGTCCCTTGGACTGCAAGGAGATCCAACCAGTCCATTCTGAAGGAGATCAGCCCTGGGATTTCTTTGGAAGGAATGATGCTAAAGCTGAAACGCTAGTACTTTGGCCACCTCATGCAAAGAGTTGACTCATTGGAAAAGACTCTGATGCTGGGAGGGATTGGGGGCAGCAGAAGGGGACAACAGAGGATGAGATGGCTGGATGGCATCACTGACTCGATGGACGTGAGTCTGAGTGAACTCCAGGAGTTGGTGATGGACAGGGAGGCCTGGTGTGCTGCGATTCATGGGGTCACAAAGAGTCGGACATGACTGAGCGACTATACTGAACTGGACTGATAACTGAATCACTGTTCTGTGCATCTAAAACACTGTAAGTCAACTATAGTTCAATAAAATATATACATTAAGAAAAAACCAAAGTCAATGAAATAGTTTTGAAAAAAATGGTCTACATTATAAAAAAAGAAGTCACCAGATACCCACCCCACAGTTTTCCACCTATGTTTCTAGTGGTGTAAGTCCTGGCTTAGTTTGACTTTTTTTTATACCAGAAAACAAGCTTAAGTATGGTTTTACAGATTTTATATGTACTGCAAGTATTTATCGGAGAAGGCGATGGCACCCCACTCCAGTACTCTTGCCTGGAAAATCTCATGGATGGAGGAGCGTGGCAGCCTGCAGGCCATGGGGTCGCTAAGAGTCCCACACGACTGAGTGACTTCACTTCACTTTTCACTTTCATGCATTGGAGAAGGAAATGACAACCCACTCCAGTGTTCTTGCCTGGAGAATCCCAGGGATGGGGAGCCTGGTGGGCTTCCGTCTATGGGGTCACACAGAGTCGGACACGACTGAAGCGACTTAGCAGCAGCAGCAGCAAATATTTATATCCTAGGGCTTCCATAACAGATTATCAATGCACTAGGTGGCTTTAAAAAAATTATTCTTTTACAAGTTATGAGACATGAATTGCAACAATCAGTGTCAACAAAACTGGTTCCTTCTTGAAACTCTGAGGGGAGAATCTGGTCCATGCCTTAGTCCTAACATCTGGTGGTTGCCAGTACTCCTTGGTGGTGGTCCTTAGCTTGTAGCTGCATTGTTCCTGTCTCTGGCTCAGTGGCCACATGGTGTTTTTCCCTGTGTGCATCCTCAGGTCTCTGAATCCAAACCTCTCTCTCCTTTCTCTCTAAATTAAGACGCTAGTCGATGAACAACAAATGCTGGAGGGGGTATGGAGAAAAGGGAACTTTCCTACACTGTTGGTGGAAACATAAGTTGGTGAAGCCAGTGTGAAGAACAGTATGGAGGTTCCTCAACAAGCTAACAATAGAGTCGCCATATGATCCAGCAATCCCACTCCTGGGCATCTATCCAGACAAAAATCCTAATTCAAAAAGATATATGCTGTCCAATGTTCACAGCAGCACTACTCACAATAGCCAAGACATGCATGCTAAGTCACTTCAGTCATGTCTGACTCTTTGCAACGCTACAATGGACTGTAGGTTGCCAGGCCCCACTGTTCATGGGATTTTCCAGGCAAGAGTAAGTAGCTTGCCATTTCCCTTCTCCAGGGGATCTTCCTGACCCAGGGATCAAACTCATATCTCCTAAATCTCCTGCATTGGCAGGTGGGTTCTTTGCTACTAGCAACACCTGGGAAGCCAAAGACATGGAAACAACCTAAATGTCCACTGACAGATGAATGGATAAAGAAGATGTGGTATATATACAATGGATATTACTCAGCCATAAAAGTAATTAGATAATGATATCTGCAGCAACATGCATGGGCCTAGAGATAAAGATACTAAGTGAGGCAAGACAGAGAAAGGCAAATACCATATGATACCACTTATATGTGGAATCTAACTATTACACAAATGAACTTATCTACAAAGAGAAAGACTCACAGACATGGAGGTCAGACTTAATAGTTGCCATGGGAAAGAGGGTATGTGTGTGTGGGGGACAAAGTGGTACTTTGGGGTTAGCAGACACAAGCTAATATATGGAAGGTCCTACTATACAGCACAGGGAACTAACTATTATTCAATATCCTTTGATAAATCACAATGGAGAATATAAAAAAAGCATACATAACTGAATCACTTTACTGTATAGCAAGCACTTAAGTAAATCAACTATACTTCAATTTTTAAAAATTCCTTAAAAAAAAAAAGACATCAGTTGTTGGATTTAAGGCCTATCTCAATCCACTATGATTTTATCCTAGAACACATTATTAAAAGGTCCTATTTAATAAGTAAGGTCAGATTCAGAAATCTCTGTAATTAGGACTTAAACATATCTTTTTTGGGGGGCACAATCCAATGACAATGTATATTATGAAACTCAGCATATAATAATTCATAACTAGCAGCATTATGTGAAAGCTAAAATTGCAAAGCAGTTTTCTTGTCATTATTGATACAAGGATCCTACTTGCAATTTTCTGCTTCATACCAAAAACACTAAATTCTCAGAACAAAACAAATACTTCCCTTTAGCACATTTTGGAAAGACCCTATGATAGCATCAAACTAAATTTGTAAAACAGAAGAGGGGAGAGCAGATTCCTGAGTCCTAAGAATATTGTCCCTATGTATTAATTTGAGGAAGTATTTACATACTAATTTAAAAATGAAAAACTCAAAAGTATCCCATAGTGAGGGAGATTTAATCCTTCATGTAATAAATAAATAAAAACAAATGAGTCACTCTACTATTTTAATAGAATTGAAAATGAAAAAAGTGTTAGTTGCTCAGTCCTGTCCAACTCTTTGCGACCCCATGGACTGTAGCCCATTAGGCTCCCCGGTCAATGAAATTCTCCAGGCAAGAATACTGGAGTGGGTAGCCATTCTCTCCTCCAGGGGAATTTCCTGACCCAGGAATCCAATCCACGTCCCTCGCATTGCAGGAATATTCTTTACCATCCGAGCCACAGGGAAGCCCCTAATAGAACTGAGACAGTCTATTTAGAAAACAGGGCATGACAAAGTTCAGCTTCATTTTAGGCACGATGCTTTAATATACTGTAAAGTAATTAGTTTCCAATTAAAATAAATAAATTTAAATTTTAAAAAATCTTTTTTCTGAGACTAGGACATAGATCAATTGTTGTGAGCATACATCCAAGAAATTATATTAGAAAACTGTTGTTATTGTTCAGTTGCTCAGTCATGTCTGACTCTTTGTGACCCCATGGACTGCAGCAAGCCAAGCTTCCCTGTCCTTCACAATCTCCCAGAGTTTGCTCAAACTCATTTCCATTGAGTTGGTGATGCCATCCAACCATCTCATCCTCTGTCACCCCCTTCTCTTCTTGCCTTCAATCTTTCCCAGCATCAGGGTCTTTTCTAACGAGTCAGCTCTTCGTATCAGGGGGCCAAAGTATTGGAGCTTCAGCATCAGTCCTTCCAATGAATATTCAGGGTTGTTTTCCTTTAGGAGTGACTGGTTTGATCTCCTTGTTGTACACGAGATTCTCAAGTCTCCTCCAGCACCACAGTTCGAAAGCATCAATTCTTTGGTGCTCAGCCTATTATTTTACATTAAATTACATTCAGATTTGTCTTAATCATACTGAGTATCTCATGATGAATTTTCCTATAATTTTTATGTAAAATATTTTTAGAAATCAAAGACTTTCTGTAAAACAGAGTTCTACAAATTGTACTACATTTACCCCATGATTCACACTGTTTGACAACTGTCATTATTAGGGGACATGACATAAAGGGAGGGAGGACCTGTGTTCTCTCAGTGGATTTCCTTAAAGGCTCTGCTTCTCTAGCCTCCAGCCTGTAAGTCTATCACAAACCCTGCACTCTTCTACTTACCCTAGACTCCAGGCCCACTGCAGCAGTTTATTCTATTCTACCATTTTTGAAGAAACCTAATCAGCTCTTTCAGCCTAGAGCTGAAAAGTGCTGCAGGGGATAAAAACCACCCAAACAAGTGCCCAACATGGATAGATGGCCCAACAAGTCCAAGGTTCCCACCTTCCTCTGGGATGTCCATGTTGACCTAGTATGCCTCTGAATCCTGCCTTTGGCCAGGATTCTCCTTTATTCTATTCTTGTGTCTAGTGGAGGCATCCATTTTCTTCAACACAGAATTTCAGAAGGATTCACCTGAGGGATTACAGGATATCTTCCCTAATTCAGGGGATATTAAAGTGGCTTAAAAAGCTTTAGAATCTACATTCACTGCTTTTAATCATGATACAATTTGTGGGGAGAGCACTGCAGTAGCAGAGAAGAACAGCAGAGAAAAACAGCTGGTAAATTCTGTCATCTACAAAATTCAGTAAAATGACAATCCTATCCTTATTTTGTGGTCATGAATTGCTTATTAAAATGGACCTGAACACAAAAGTACTGAAGAGCTGTATTTTTATTAAAGTATCTGTTTACTGATGTTTAAAGGTGGCCTATGGCTAGACTTGAAATTTGCCTTGGGGCCTTACTGTTGTCTTTATAAACAGCGATGTGTGTGAAAGAGAATGCATGCCACGGACCTGTTTAAACACAGGCACTCTGGGTTCCTTCCCTTTCCTGATGGGTACAGAGAAAATTACTTCCATTTCTGGCAGTTGAGGTTTCATGGTGGCTCCCCCTACACAAACCATTAATAATTTTTTTGTTAGATTACATAATTTATAGTATCAGTTTTGAATGCATAATGTAATACTGTATACTGAACGGTAGTTAGTCTTTCTTCAAATAGGTTACTGAAAATGAAATAAATACCTAGATTAAATTTCCATACTAGGGAGAGAGAAATGAAATAATTTGCTGAGTTGCAAAAATATGTAATAGACATTGTGGAGATAATCTAAATTCTAAAAAAAAAGATTATGTCATTGTTCTAGTCACCTCAAATAGTTTCATCATAAAAGCAATTCCTGAGAAAACACTGCTGTGATTATTGGACAAAAATTAGTATTTTTAAAGTAAATGAGTTGAAAAATTATCTCTATGTAAGTATTAATAAAGTTTAATTAATAATAATGGAGAAGGAAATGGCAATCACTCCAGTGTTCTTGCCTGGAGAATCCCATGGACTGAGGAGCCCTCGCAGACTACAATCCATGGGGTCGGAAAACATCAGACATGACTGAGTGACTAGCCAATTAATAATAAAGGCTGGCTGGGAAGCCCAGGTGGCTCAGGGGGTGAAGAATCTGCCCGCCAGTGCAGGAGACACAAGTTGGATCCCTGGGCCAGGAAGATCCCCTGAAGAAGGAAATGGCAACCCACTGCAGTATTTTTGCCTGGGAAATCCCATGGACAGAGGAGCCTAGCGAGCTACAGTCCATGGGGTTGCAAAGAGTTGTATGTGACTGAGCACACACTGTAATATAAAACACTGACCATATTTATTTTAATGTCTCTGGTTTTTGTGAATGAAGGGGTAATAGAACATTTAATAAATTTGTGAAATATATGATCTCTCAGCAGAGCTGGGAAAATTTTGCTATCTTTATATCTAACCCTAATCTTTAAGATAAAAATTACTGGAGTTATGTTTCTAGAAACTTGCTGGAATTCCCAGAGATTTATTTGCAGATTTTCTGTGGTTTTTAAGAAATACAATTTATATTCTGTATTAAGAGGTATCTACTAAAACTACAAGGCATATTTTTTCCAAACTACCATCCCTTCCTTGGGTCTACTATAAATCAATTAATACTGGGCCCTTCTCCCTTTGCTGTTGCTGCTGCTGCTGCTAAGTCGCTTCAGTCGTGTCCGACTCTGTGCAACCCCATAGATGGCAGCCCACCAGGCTCCCTCGTCCCTGGGATTCTCCCGGCAAGAACACTGGAGTGGGTTGCCGTTTCCTTCTCCAATGCATGAAAGTGAAAAGTAAAAGTGAAGTCGCTCAGTCATGTCCGGCCCTTAGCGACCCCATGGACTGCCGCCCACCAGGCTCCTCCGTCCATGGGAGTTTCCAGGCAAGAGTACTAGAGTGGGGTGCCATTTCCTTCTCCATCTCCTTTTGCTATTATTACCACTGTTTTTCATGGATTCTAACCCCTTATTTTCCTAAGCATTGCCTTCCTGAGAAACTATCAAACTTCAACTGTGGGACTGGTACTAGTCCAGTTCAGTCGCTCAGTCGTGTCCGACTCTTTGCAACCCCATGAATCGCAGCACGCCAGGCCTCCCTGTTCATCACCAACTCCCGGAGTTCACTCAGAATCACGTCCATCGAGTCAGTGATACCATCCAGCCATCTCATCCTCTGTCGTCGCCTTCTCCTCCTGCCCCCAATCCCTGCCAGCATCAGAGTCTTTTCCAATGAGTCAACTCTTCGCATGAGGTGGCCAAAGTACTGGAGTTTCAGCTTCAGCATCAGTCCTTCCCATGAATATTCAGGACTGATTTCCTTTAGGATGGACTGGTTGGATCTCCTTGCAGTCCAAGGGACTCTCAAGAGTCTTCTCCAACACCACAGTTCAAAAGCACCAATTCTTCAGTGCTCATGTGGGAATTTCAAACAGAATTTTAATTTTCTCGGGGCATTGGGCACCATTTATTGTTTATTCCTCTGAAATGGTGTTATTTTTGTCATGATAATACGATTGTGTTCATCAGGACATGTGCCATCTCCATTAATGTAACCTCACTTTTCTCCTTTGGAAAGGACACAAATCAGAAGTAAAGGAAAGACATGAGAAGATTAAGTATAGCAAGTGGTGAAGTTAAAAGATTAATTAGTGACTTTGAGATGCTTTTAAAACAAGTACATACCAAAATCTTAGGGGAAATCTAATTTGCAAAAATAAGTTTCAATGATGTATAAAAATGAAATGTTCCATAAAATTCTCTTCAGAGTTATTTTTGAGGCTGTTTTTAATACATATATATTTTTACTTTTAAAATATACATTTTTACATAATGTTGTATTACTTCCATGTATTAGTAAATGCTCTTAAATATACAGAATAATTTTGCCTAGATTGTTTATTTACCATGAGTTGTAAAAACTCTAAATCATAAATTATTTGTTAGTTTAACATTTATCTCTATTTTGTAAATAACATCAACATCATAATAATTAACACCCTTTAGGATGATGGAACTCTAGAGAAAAAATTAAATGCTAAATTTATCTAACTTTTTAACTCTCTTCCTAAACATCAAGTTGGTTTACAAAAGCTTATTGATTTTGCTAATGCTCGTCCACGTCTACGAATTCCCTACATTTAAATTCTTTACAAACATGATTAAAATATTTTTTCATCTGTTCCCCTCATCTTGTTTGGGTTGTGCACAAAATAAAGGGATTTACACACTCAAGCCAGAGAAATCATACATAAGCTTGATAAGCTTCATAATGCTAATGCTGTTTTGATAGAGAAAACCACAAGTAATGCAAATAGCAGCCTCTACTCTGCAGTACAGGTGTATAATAAGCACATATAATTAAGCCAAAGATACATAATGGTTTGTTGTTGGATACGCATTTACAACAGATGACTACGCTCTTAATGTGTGGTTCATGAGTTAGGTAATTTTCTTATGTCTCCACTCCTTGAACAGAATATTCCTCATGGACTCATATACAAAATGAGTCTGTGCTTTTTTACCCAGCAGATTCCCACTGCTGCCTGTAATTTAGTGTCTTTGCCATATCAGCATTACCTAAAGATGATTAAAAAGATCATGCAAATTCACAAACAAGTCATTTTATTCTTCAACTTAAATAATTTAGAAATGCCCCCCAAAAGGAAAGTTATCAAAATGTAAGCCTTTTGACACGGTTTCCATCTTTGTGAAATATATCAACCGTGTATTTAATCACTGTTATGCATAAAATATGGTTTATGGCTCTCCTCTATATATCACATAAACTTCTTTGTATATTATGAATTTGAGTCCTTTAAAGGGCATAAAGCAAATATGAAAAACTAGTAAAGGTTTTTAAAAATTGGTATAGAAACAGGCAGCAGTGTATAAACTATTTTCAGTTATTTTTAATTCTATATTTTCATTGGTAATTTTTTTACCTCAAAATGCATATACTCACATATATATATAGTCTTTGAATTTTGAATTGGGCAAATAAAAGAATGAACCTATATAAAAAGTATTTGAATTTATTTTAAACACCTTAAATCCTTTTTCCCTTTCCATCATAAGACTGTTAAACATTTTGATAGTGTAAGAAATATCATCAGATATGCACAACTGAGATGAAGCATGTCTGTTAACAGAGATGGTCTAGCGTCTATCTACTAAGGTTGATAATCTAGAGAAAAATAGGTAAGCAAATTTAGTTTTTTTAAGGTGATATCGTACACATGTATTGAACTATACTATGTAGTAAAAATGGTCATGATAATATCTGAGCTTAATAGCATTTTCCCATAAATTACTGTGTAGGTACCATTAATCATTGTATTCAACTGCTATGCATTGCCTGCTTAATTCAGCTGGTTCTGATTTATGCATCATTACAAAGAATGCAAAGGAAACTGAAGTTAAAAGTTTTACTTTCCATATTAGCTACATAGCTCATCCCCTTCCAGTCCTATCTCAGGACAGGGACTAAATAATCAACCTGATTCCTTCGGTTGACATTTTTTAATTTTTCTTTTTGGTTGCACTGGGTCTTCACTGTTGCACGCAGGCTTTTGCTACTTGTGGTGAGTGAGGACTACTCTTTGTTAAGGTGTGCAGGCCTTTCATTTTAGTGGCTTCTCTTGCTGAGGAGCACAGGTTCTGTGGCATATGGGTTTCAGCAATTGTAGCTTGGGGGCTCCAGAGCACCAGGCTCAGTT
The DNA here is from genome assembly GCF_016772045.2 of Ovis aries. Lineage (NCBI taxonomy): Eukaryota > Metazoa > Chordata > Mammalia > Artiodactyla > Bovidae > Ovis > Ovis aries. The sequence continues at coordinate 30,921,131 of NC_056057.1, read as the reverse complement.
GCCCTGAGGCATGTGGGATTTTCTCAGACCAGGGGATTGAACTGGTGTCCCTCATTTTGCAAGGTGGATTCTTAACCACTGGACTACCAGGGAAGCCCTCCTATGGTAGATTTTTTAAAGCCTTGTCTGCAACTAATTTGGGGCAAAAACTATCTTAAGTCTTTAGAATGGACTTTACAGAATAAAATTCAGTCCTGATACCATCAATAGGGTCGACTTAAAAAAATGCATAATGTGAGAACTGTGACTTAAGCTTAATTTCAGGCAAAATGCAGACCAGTCCAGGAGACAATACCTCAAGTAGCTCTGAGAAACAGCTCCAAAGAGGCAGGGGGTAAAGGTCAAGCATATAAGTGATTTTGGTGAAGGGGGAATAAATGCAGTCAAGCCCATATTTTTCCAGGTTTTTTCGGGTGTTTTCCAGGTATCTACTAGTCTCATGAAGCTTATTGCTAGTCACGAGGAACGATCTTCACCGTGAAAGATGTTAGTGCTTTGCTACACATAGTGTTAGTTGCTCAGTTGTGCCTCCTCTGCAACCCCATGGACTGTAGCCCACAAGCTCCTCTGTCCATGGGATTCTCCAGGCAAGAATACTGGACTGGGTTGCCATTCCCTCCTCCAGATATGGGGAGATACAAGAATTGGGCTCATAAAATTTCTCCTGAAAATATCTATACGAAAACCTGTTCTGTGAGTCCCCTCACCCCTCCCCACAACACAGAGTGCCTCATAATTCTGCTCTCTACCTTGAACTCATTTCAGGGGGCCACTGAAGGTCAGCAGCTGCAGCAGCACATGATTTAATTCGTGTAGAGGTAGATACCAAATGCCCATGGTAAGTGCCAATTTGTAGTTGGCAATAGTCACTCCTATGGTTGCTGCTGTTATAAATATTTGGTTCCTCATGAAATACGCCAATCATTTCTCCCTCTATTTTCTTTTCTATGACCTTTTGTGTGTATGTGTGTGTGTGTGCGTGTGTGTGTGTTAAAGGAGGGCAGTTTGTCCTCAGCCTATGAATTTGGTTAATATAAAAGTCTTTGGCTGTTAAATTTCTGTTTTTCAAAAATAGAAATCACCAGAAGGGAATTCCTTCATCTTCTCATCTGTAAAACCCACCTCTGATTCCAGTTTTCCCTCCTCTTTTCAAAGACCAGTGAGTTCAGCTGTGCTCTAGTTCTCATTCCTTCTCTTCTCTCAGAGATCTCACAGTAGAGCTCAGTACTCAGTAGCTCAGTCGTGTATGACTGGCCCCATAGACTGTAGTCCACAAGGCTCCTCTGCCAAAGGGATTTCCCAGGGAAGAATACTGGAGTGGGCTACCCTTTCCTTCTCCAGGGGATCTTTCTGACCCAGGGATAGAACCCGCATCTCCTGTGTCTCCTTCCTGGCAGGCAGATTCTTTACCACTGAGCCACCTGTGAAGCCCACAGACTCCACACGACTAGTTATTCTCATAGTCTTATGAGCTCTTGCAACTGCCTTGTGCTTTCAAGCTTTCTTTTTCCAAAGGACTCTATAATTTTTTCAGTTTTGTACTTGGTTGGGTAGTACAGATAAGAGTCCAGATCAAGGCTAACTAAATTAGTGAGGAAGACAGGAGTTGCCCCAGTTTTTTCCAGCTTACTAATTATTTGTATAGACTTCAAAAATAAGAACCTGCTATTTAACATCTGGGGAACAACTGTTGAGAGCTAAGGACACATCTGCTACCAGGAGATCTTAAGAACATTTCTTCTTAACCCTCTTCCTCTCATTGTGCAGATGCTATTGGGTTGATAAATTGAAATAATAATCATTTCAACAATGTAATATTTTGACAGATAGCTTTCATATTTGGAGAACAATTTCAACTTTTTTCTTGTCTTCCTGTTAGAGAGGATCAGACATAAAGAAACATCTCACTTCTCTCTCAGCCCAGTTGCTGCATCACAATTTTTTCAGACAATTCAGTCTGTCTAAACATAAACCTGTCTATTGCTGAGAATTTTCAGTGTGTAGAAAGACAAAAAAAAAGTTTTCAAAGGGGAAAAGTGTCCTTTTGAACTTCAATGACTGCTACTTGTTTGAAAAGAACAGCACAGCAAAAAATGATGGGGTTAGGGCTTCAGTTGTGAGTGTCAGTCACTCAGGGCTTCAGTCAGTTAATTTTTAAAGTTTTATTTCTTAAAAGCAAAATGCTAGAAACTTTTATATCAAGTATTATACAAAGTGTTTTTTTTTTCTTTTTGTTTCTGAAATTTCTCTGTATGCTTAAGTGCCACATGAGAAAGAAAACTGAATGATACACATGCAATACACCCGTGGTGGATTCATGTCAATGTATGGCAAAACCAATACAGTATTGTAAAGTAAAATAAAGTAAAAATAAAAATTAAAAAAAAGAATAAATTTTATAAACTTTCCTGCTTAAAAAAAAATCCATGAGTTCTATGGTGATATGTAACAATATGTAAATAAAAATTATATTTTCAAACACAGGTAGTGGTTTTCAAACACAGGTTCATGCCAAGTTAGAGACTTAAAGCAAATAAATGACTTCTGGATATTGGACATTGCATACTATGCATACACATAAGCATACTGAAAAAAAAAACAATGCTACTCCCTTTTGCCAATCTGTATTTTAAGTTTATATTTTGTTGGATATGCCTTATACCTACCATTGGAAATAGTTGTGTGGAAGCACTGTTGCATTCAAGAAACCTGGGATTGAAGAGCAAAAATCAGAATGCAATCAATGCTGAAGAACTTCAGTGGGTCATCTGGTCTACTCCTCAGCCTCTGAATATGCAAATTCTTGATCCTTCAAGAGAGTTAATTTGCCTGTTCTTAAACTGCCTCCATCTCTAGAGATGGAGGCATCATGGACTGTTTTAGTAGACTAATATATTGTTGTTTCCATATGCTGAGGAAGTTTGGAAAGAAAAGCCTTGGAGAAATGACAGTTTTCTTCAAATACAATTCTCTGCCTTTCTAAGGGAATTTTAAATAGCTCTCCTTAATCTCCAAAGGCAATTCTCCTCAATTAAAAATTAATCAGGAATTAGACAAGTTCAAATAGTGAATTGTACTTCTCTTATTGCCACACAGAAGCACCACTTTAGCCGGAAAACTAGACTAACTACCAACCTTTTCTGGAGAAGGAAATGGCAATCCACTCCAGTACTCTTGCCTGGAAAATTCCATGGATGGAGGAGCCTGGTAGGCTACAGTCCATGGGGTCGCAAAGAGTTGGACACGACTGAGTGACTACACTTTCTTTCTTTCTATAGTTTCTTTTGGAGAAGGAAATGGCAACCCATTCCAGTGTTCTTGCCTGGAGAATCCCATGGATGGAGGGGCCTGGTGGGCTGCGGTCTATGGGGTTGCAAAGAGTCGGACACGACTAAGCAACTAACACACACACAGACCGACCTTTTCAGAATTAGCCTCTGTTTTCATGAATTTTGAATATGCGAGGCCCTCAGGAATGCATTCCTCACGAGAAATGGGCCTTCAGTTGGCCTGAGGTGCTGTCATGTGAAGGAGTATTGTGTCTGTTGGGCATTGCTCCAAAGAGTAGGCTATGAGCAATGGAAATAAACCATAAGAAGGCACACTTTGACATACGATAAAGATGTGATAACAAAGCTGCCTAAAACTTAAACAGGCTGTCTGAAAATCCAGTGGCTTCTTGGTCTCTGAAATTGTTGAAGCAAAGACAGAATGATCACGCACAGAGGGTATTGTGAGAGTCCTCACTATAAAGGTTAAAAGGTTCGGTGGAATAGCACGTAAGGTACCCCCTGCTCTCAGCTTTCATGACTAAATGGTTCAATTACTTTAATCTTTTCTGATGAAAGCTATCTTCTTTTTTTTCAACAATCTTGGTTGTCACTTATGAATTTTTCCAAATTATTTACATATATTAATTTTAAATATACATATGCCACTGATAAGCAACATTTATCTACCTGTCTATTCCTGTGCATATCTTTTAATTCAAAGACTTAAAATATTTGACAAAATAGCCAGGGATATACAACAAAGACGAGTATTTATTCAATAAACAGGGCTAGGAAAACTGGATATTCACATGTAGAGGAATAAAACTAGATCTCTATCTTACACCACTCATAAAAATTAAATCAAATGGATACTTTAAATGTAACACTGGAAACCATAAAACACCTGGAAGAAAACAGGGAAAGTGTCTTGGCAATCAATTTTTGGTAATGACACCTAAAGAAAAAAACCAAACTGCTATTAGCTTTGATTTCTCTTTTCTTCCTGGTCCACAGGTTTATAAATCCCATTGCTTATAGCTCTGCAGTATCTCTTCAATACACCCCCTCCTTTCTCTTTGCACTGCTGTCTCCCTAATTCCTCCCTTACTATTGCTCACCCAGACTACGACAATCGTTCCCTGTCCTGCCACACTCATTTGTTCACTTGACAAATGAGTAATGGGCGCCCCTTATGTTCTACTTGAGGCTACAGCAGCAAGACACTGCCCTAAGAACCTCCATCCTTGTACAGAGAGAGAGACAACCCCTTCTCATACAGTGCTTTCTCTTTCAATCTGTCCTGCACCCAGGAATCACCTTAAAAATCATAATGATAATTACATCACCACTTATAAACCTTTGGTGAGTTTGCACTCTGAAATTTAAGATGCTTCATGGACTTAATCTAAAATCCCTTTTCAGGCCAATATTCCCCAGTCTCCTCTATTTTTTGATTTGGTTGAGAACACTAACACCTTCAATTCAGTTTAGTCACTCAATTGCATCCGACTCTGTGACCCCATGGACGGCCGCATGCCAGGCTTGCCTGTCCATCACCAACTCCTGGAGCTTGATCAAACTCATGTCCACTGAGTCGGTGATGTCATCCAACCATCTTATCCTCTGTCGTCTCCTTCTCCCACCTTCAATCATTCCCAGCATCAAAGTCTTTTCAAATGAATCAGTTCTTCACATGATGTGTCCAAAGTATTGGAGTTTTAGCTTCAGCATCAACCATTCCAATGAATATTCAGGACTGATTTCCTTTAGGATGGACTGGTTGGATCTCCTTGCAGTCCAAGGGACTCTCAAGAGTCTTCTACAAGACCATGGTTCAAAAGCATCAATTCTTTGACACTCAGCTTTCTTTATAGTCCAACTCTCACACTCATACATGACTACTGGAAAAACCAAAGCTTTGATTAGATGGACCTTTGTTGGCAAAGTAATGTCTCTGCTTTTAATACGCTGTCTAGGTTGGTCATAACTTTTCTACCTGTTCACAAATATCCCTAATGCTTCCTTCCTAGACCTTATCTTTTCTCAAAAACTGTTCTTTCTACAGTACCATGCCAGATGGTCCCCAGATGCTCATCTCTTGAATACACACTTGTACAGCCCCCTCCACCTCCCAGAACCTGTGAATATGCTGGGATGTTACTCCTGTGGTTGCTTAGGTTAGTCATCCGTTGACTCTGAGATAATCAATAGGAAGATCATCTTGGTGGAGCTGACCTAATCAGGTGAGTGCTTAGGAGGGGCTGGGCCCTTCTTAGGCACAACCTTGATGGTCTTGAAGGAGCAAATTCATGTTGAAGAGGAAACCACATGGCAGAGAATGGTGAGCAGCCTCTAAGAGATGAGAAGCACCCTCAGTTGGCAGCCAGTGAGAGAGAGGAGAATAAGTCCTTTAACTGCAAGGAGTTGAATTCTGCCAACAACCTGCTTGAGCTTAGCTAAAGGACCCAAGCCTCAGATGAGACTCAAGCCCAGGCTAACACCTTGATTTCATCTTAGTGTGATTCTGAACAAAGGACACAGCTAACCTTGGTCCTAACCCACAGAAACTGTGGGCTAATAAACTGGTCATGTTGTAAGCAGCTAATGTATGGTAATTTGTTAGGCTCCTATAGAAAACTAGTACTAGAGACATTCTCCAATTTCACCTGGAAATATCCGCCCAGCTACTGAGACCCAGTTTAAATGTTTATCTTTTTGGTGTTTGCCCTTACTTCCCCAACCAAAAAGTGATCTTTCTCTAAATTCCTATAGGATCTTGCTTCCCTCTTATGGAACTTCCTACTTTTATTGTAGCTGTTTGTGTATGTCTTACTTCTCCTGAACTGTGGGTTCCTTGAGAGCAGACATGGCTTTCCTTATGTACATATGCATATGTTCCATACAATCACTGAACCCAGTATTCACTTAGGCCATGTAGGAAATACTTCTCAGGGATCTAAGAATTAACAAAGCTTCAGTCTTCAGCTTCACATTCACTTTTTTTGTGCTTAGAGTAACTTCATGTGACTTAGCACAAGTACAGATCTTTGTGACCTGACTCTCCCTAAAACTGTCATGCAAAAAACTAATTCTTTTGTTAAAGGGTAAACAACATGCAAGTTCAACATATTTAAAATCCAGAGTTGAAGGTCATTAAAAACAGATTTATGAGTTAGGAAATTTGCAGATAAGCAAGGTAGCACTTAGAGCTACCCAGACACTGTGATCCTTGCTGCCCAGAGGCGAGGTCTGGGGGAGTGGCTGTCATCCATACATGTCACTTCCTTTCTCTAACCTCACAGTTCCTTTCACCTGTGGATACTCAGGTGGGTTGAAATAAGAAATAATGAGGAACCCAGGCTCAGAAAAGAGCTTCCCCTGGCAGTGGAAGCATTACGTCCAGAGTTGGTTAATTGAAATCATGCATCGAACTAAGTTGCCACTTTGATGCGATCTGACAAAAATGATCATAGGATAAAATTGCCTCTTGCTGATCCCCACCTATCTTACATTTCAACTTGCAGCAAGATTGAAGCAAACTGCTCCAATTTACTGCTCCCGACCTGCTGATAATGGACACTTTGCCGTGCACTCTCCCTTCATTACTGCTCAGGTCAGGGCTGTTAACAGGGACTCTTGCCACTTTTGACAGATAGTCACTACCAAGATGAATGGCGGTAGCCACATGACCACTTAGGACCAGGCCTTCCCTCTCCAGCACCTTCAAAATGCCTTTAAAACATAAAAATAAAAGTCCACACTTCACGGTTTAACTCTTTATTAACTAGGAGAATCAACAGAAACCAGGCAACTGTGACCTCCTATTCCTTTACTGTAAAGCAACAACTATTTCAAAGAAATCATTTAATAACATTTTAAAAAGAAACTTTCTAGCAAGGCTGCCTTTGTACATTCTGTTCTACTGGGGAATGGAAACTGGGCTGTAAACTGAGTTTCATGGGGCAAGGAAGCAGTTATTCACCCAAAGTCTCAGCTGTGCTAAATCTTTGAAGAACTGGCTCTGTTTCTCAGTTTAAATGGACTTATTTAAGAACAATAAAAAAATGTTTTTAGAGCAAATTAGCTATTCTTAATATCACACAGATGAATAGAACTCATCAACAGCCTGGTATTCCATCATTTCAATTATTCATAAACAGCCTTTCATGAAGAACTTTTTACCACCAATATTTCTAAGTTATTCTACTTACAGTTACAAAGGAAAAAAAAAAAAGACGAGAGGGATGCATGTATCTTTCTGGGCTATTTTCTTTAGCAGACACCATAGATTAGATAGTAAGTGCTTAATAAATAAGTTCTAAGAGCAAGCTAAAGCAGAACAGTGTCTTACATTTCTTAAGGCTTCTAACTTAAAACTGTATATAAAGTGTATAGAGTTTGTATAGAATGCTTTAGTTTTTTATCCAATTCCTGACACACACATTCATATTTGCATTTGACAGTCAAATGAGCTCTTGTAAGATTTACACTGCATTGTCTAATTCACTTTGCCTCATGAAATTAGATGAACTATTAAATACCATAATCTGTTATCTACCATTAAAATTAATTGATTTTCATGTCACTTTATAACTAATGAATTACCTGGAGATAGTCTCATAAACTACAAAGCATAGTGGGAAAGCGCTTTTATTCCCCATCATTTCTAGTAAGGTTGGACAGTCCTATGCTTTTGCTAGTTTGTCTCTCAGCAGAAATCTCACAAACAAAGCTGTATTCAATAATTACACTTCATGGATAAGAATCACATTTATGAAAAAGTTTCTGAAGATGTGGATAATATGATGCCTAATATTGCTCCAGGAGGGGTTTGTCATATGGAAATTTCCAGATACAGTATGGTGTTGCCACGAGTATTATATAATTGAAATGGACATGCTATTAAACAGGAATAAAACCCTAGCAAATAGTCCTAAAAATAAATATATGGGTAGCATTTTATGTTGCCTGAAATAAATCTTATTTGATATTTCAGTTCAAAGACTGCATAGCTGTATTACAGTAATAATGTGTGGTTATACAAAATTTATCATGTGCCAGGCACTGTGCCAAGCATTTTTAACATGGATTGTTTTATTTAATCCTTAAATGCTCCCATGATATGAGCTTTATCTTTATCCTCATCTAACAGATAGGGAAACTGAGACTGAGGAGAATAAGCAACTTGTTCAAATTCACATAATAACAAAGTAACTAGGACATGAATCAGAAGCAATCTTACTCCAAAGTCAAGCTCTAATTGTTATGCACTGGGGTCTTTTACTGTAACATCACTGTATCACTTGGCATGGATGGTATGTTGGGCCATTAATTGCTTACAATTTGTATCCATTAATGTTTATTAAGATAATCCTCTCATAAATTGGTTCATTCAAGGAAAACAAAAATCTTGCTTTTTAAATGATCTTTCAGTATTAATAAATTGCTCCATGTGAATTTTAACAAACTTAAGAAAACTGTGTTTATTTTCCCCACTGCAATATTAAAAGTGGGTAGGAGGGACACTGTACATCTACATATACTGAAGAAACCTTGACAGCTGGGTTCAAACGAGGACTCAAAGCTTCTCTGGCTGAGTGAGGGGACGGACCATGTGCTCTGCTTTGCCTGGGACTGTTCTGGTTTTTGCTAGTTTTCCTGACATAATCATTAACAGAACGCCCTTTTATTCTCAATATTGTCCCAGTTTGGATAATAAATTAATGAGTTACTTTAATCTTAAGGGAGAAGCTTTTCTGCTTATTAGTAAATTCAACTGTACAGCACCTCCATCAGTCTCATGCAGTTGAACAGGTTGCTACCCCAGTGCGCTTTAAGCATTTCCTATCTGTAGGCTAGGGCATCAAAAAGAGTAGATGAACTTGCTACATCTGACTTCTTCCTCACCCTTTTCTATTATTTCCTGGCTTCAATGGGTCACTGGTGGATGGTCTTTTTATAGTGTGTCAACTTGGCTAGGCTATTGCTCCCACGGTTATTCAAACACTAATCTAGGTGTTGTTTTGTAGGTGTTTATACATGTGATTTAAATCCTTAACCAGTTGACTTTAAGAAACTTTCTATAAAATCTGAGTGGGCCTGATTCAATCAGCTAAAATACCTTACGAGCAGAGGCTTCTCTGAAGAAGAAATTCCACCTGTGGACCTAAGAGCTCCAGCCTGACCATCTGCCCTAAGGATTTCAGGCTTGCCCCTCCCAAACCCTACAACTGCATAAGTCAATTCCTTGCAGTAAACTCCGTACTATATATATATATATATATACACACACACATATATATATATACACACACACACACACACATATATACACATATATATATGTATATATCTCCCACTGGGTTTGCTTCTCTTTGAATTCTGACTGATACAGTCCCTTAGTGCTTGTTGAGTTCTGCTTCAAATCCTCCACATGCTCTTCCAGGCTCCTTTAACTTTATTCCCACGTAACTCCGATGGCTCCCGGCCTCCGTTGTCTAGTTCTTAGTCTGATAAATGCACCTAAAGCACTGCTGCTGCTGCTGCTAAGTCGCTTCAGTCGTGTCCGACTCTTTGCAACCTCAGAGACGGCAGGCCACCACGCTCCCCCTTCCCTGGGATTCTCCAGGCAAGAACACTGGAGTGGGTTGCCATTTCCTTCTCCAATGCATGAAAGTGAAAAGCGGAAGTGAAGTCGCTCAGTCGTGTCCCACTTCTAGCGACCCCATGGACTGCAGCCTACCAGGCTCCTCCGTCCACAGGATTTTCCAGGCAAGAGTACTGGAGTGGGGTGCCATTGCCTTCTCCGGCCTAGAGCACTACTCTACTCACTTAGAATCTAATCTTTATCAAGGGCTGATATGCCCTAGGCACTCCGCTAGACAGAGGATACAAAGATGAAGAGAGTATAGTCTCTGTTTCCCAAGGTCTCACCGGCATGTTGCTGCCCAGCACAAAACTCGCAAAGCCCCCTCCAGTGCCTGAGGACCTTGTTGACCTTCATCTGCCTCACAAGGACTCGGAGCCCACAAGCACCTAAAGCAGGACAGGGGCTGCTCCTCGAGGCCTCCAAAACGGCGCACGTTTCCTGTGGTTTTAAAGTTCAAGTTTTGCTGCGGGGAGCAAAACTTGGCTATTTAAAGCATGATGAATACAGCGAATTAATTACTTACAAAACTGCTGTAAGGGCTGGAGACAGGGGCTTCCGACTGGTTGTTCAGGAATGGCTCTCAGAAACACACCTCAAAACCTGCCCATTAGGGGCGCGCTCTGCCGCAATCAGGAAGATGGAGAATCCACTGAATTTATTAACTGGAACTTTTAGCTCAGGGCCAGGAAACGGTTGCTTGCCACCACTATTGCATTTTCCTCTCAGCATTCATGATGCTAGCGGCTGGTCACTGAAAAACCGCTACAGGAAAACTGGCATTTCCAAGACGGCACTTGCCCCGGAGAAACCGGTAACGCTGTAGGAAACTGGCTCCCGCTGCCGGCTGCCTCCCAAGTCTCGGGGGAGAGCGTCTAGGCCGCACGCAGACGTCCAGCAGCAAGGGATTCTGGGAAGCAAGGCATCTAGTCTCCCAGCTGCCAGTAGTACAAAAAGGCTGAGGACTCACTAGGGGGCATATAGCCTGAGAAAACTATGACTGCAAAACACACATGCACACCAATGTTCACTGCAGTACTATTTACAGTAGCCAAGACATGGAAACAACTTGGATGGCCATCTATAAGTGAATGGATAAAGAAGTTGTAGTACAAATATATAATAGAATATTACTCATCCATAAAAAGGAACAAATTTGAGTCAGTTCTGGTAAGGTGGATGAACCTAGAGCCTGTTGCACAGAGTCAAGTAAATAAAAAAGAGAAAAACAGTTATACTATTGTATATTAATGCATAACACAGCACAGCACAGCACACTTCCCATATAATGGCTAGTACAACATTTGCAAGTGGAAGTGATGAACCTATTTGCAGGGCAGGAATAAAGACTCAGACATGAGGAACAGACTTATGGACACAGCAGGGCCAGGAGAGGGTGGGATGAATTGAGAGAGTATCACAGAAATATATACATTACCATATGTAAAATAGATAGATAATGAGAAGTTGCTGTATAATACAGGGAGCTCAGCCTGGTGCTCTGTGACCACCTAGAGGGGTGGGATGGGGTGGGAGGTGGGAGGGAGGTTCAAGAGGGAGGGAACATCTGTATGCCTATGGCTGATTCATACTGATGTATGGCAGAAACCAACACAACATTGTAAAGCAATTATCCTCCAATTAAAAATAAATAATTTTTTTAAAAAGGCTCAGCAGAAGAAGGTTAAAATGGATGCTGAGTGCCAGCCACATTTTCCATCACAGCTGGTTTTCATCTAACCTGGAAAGTTATCATGCCTATCCAACTTAAATAAGGATTATTGACTTTAATTAAAAGTCTTGGTGTCCTTAGCACTTAGCATAATTTCTAGTACATAGAGGTACTTCAGAAATATGTTGAATGGATGGATGAGTGAAACAAAATAGTGACTTATTGACACAATCACAATTTTAAATTGTGATTAGTGTTATAGGTAAAACTTACCCAACAAATTATAGCAACTATATCCCATATGGGCTTCCTTGGCAGCTCAGATGGTAAAGAATCTGCCTGCAGTGCAGGAAAACTGGGTTCAATCCCTCGGTTGGGAAGATCCCTTGAAGGAGGGAATGGCAACCCACTCCAGTATTCTTGCCTGGAGAATCCCCATGGACAGATGGGGACTGGCGGGCTACAGTCCATGGGGCTGCAATGAGTCAGACACGACTGAGCAACTAAGCACAGCACAGCACATTTCCCATATAATGGCTAGTACAACATTTGCAAGTGGAAGGCATTCAGTAAATATTTCTTGAATGACTGGAGGGATGAATACAGTGCTATCAGAGAATAGAGTCTGATATGCATACCTCAAGTAGACCTACATAACCAGCATTAATGCTTCTCTAGGACACTAGCTCATTAGACTGGAAGGTGATACTTAATTTTCATATTATAGAAACTCATGATATAAATATTTCCTTTATGTTGATATGTTTTGTCTCCCAAGAATTATTTTTATTGGATGCCTCCTCCTAAAGTTGCAGCCTAGTGAGAACAAATTAATTCCACACAAACATGATATAATTTTCTGAACAAATAATACACTTCATTTCCAAAGACTAATGGTAAAGGAGATTTATATAACATCACACTGCTAATCATTTATGTTTGCAGTGTGGAGAAAGGCAGATAAACCTAAGTGAGAGAAGTTGGGACATCATTTCATGTAATTATGGTGCTATGGTCTGAATGTTTGTGCCTGCCCTGCCTCCCAAATTCATATGTTGATATCCTAATGCCCAATATGATGGTACCAAAAAGTGAAGCCTTTGGGAGGTGCTTAGGTCATGAGGGCGGACCCTCACAAAGGGGATTAGTGTTCTTCTTCTAAAAGAGACTACAAATAGCTCCCTCATCCCTTCTGCCACATGAGGACACAATGAGAAGTCAGAGACCCAGAAGAGGGCCCTCATCCAACCACACTGGCATCCTGATTTCAGACTTCTAGCCTCCAGAACTGTGAGAAATAAATTTCTGTTGTTTACAAGCCATTCAGTCTGTGGTCTTTTGTTATAGCAGCCTGAACAGACTAAAACACATGGCAAAAAAAAAAAAAAAAAAAAAGCAAAAACCAACAACCTGCATATGACTTTGCATAGATGGGATAAAGTTCTCCGAGAGAAAATTGTTAGAACTCATGTCATTCCTCTGAAATCTGCCCCCACATACGGGGGGTGCTTGTCATGTACAATGTGCCTCTCAAGCAACTTTCAATAAACTCAAAGAAAAATGCTTTGGAATTGGTAATTTGAAATCTGTGTTGATAGTACTATAATGAGAGGTCACATGACATGCTGCCCCCAGGAGAGCAAGCCGTGTTGCATGCACACTACCTGTACTTACAAAATGCCTCAGGTATCCAGTTATGGGCTGGTGGGCTATTACTGGAAAGACAAGTTTACTGTTTTATTCTTCACATTGAGTTAGGAGTATCACTGTTTTCAAAAAGTTTTCCTTAAAAGCCATCATTAATTAAAATTATTTTACTTTAAACATTTCATATTTATTTTCTATTAAACTTAAGCTGCTATAGTATTATATACATTTTCTGAAAGATAACCTAGTTGAGAAATTATCTTGTAATAACTTACTTCATTAATATTTTTATAACAATATACCAGACTCACTTTTAAGATTCTATCTCCTGGTTTCCTAGCCTTGATACTAAGAGCATTCTGTCCCAGATAATTCTTTGGTGGTGAGGGGTTGGGTTGTCTTGTGTATTATAGTATGTTTAACAGTATCCCTGGTCTCTACCCTCTAGCTGCCGATAGCAAATCCTTCCCCCTCTCTTTCCTCTATTTCGCCTCAATTTGTGATCATCAGAACCATCTCTAGACATTGCCAAGTGGCCCTTGGTGGACAAAAATGCCCTCTGGTTGAGAATCACAGCTCCAGCTCCTCAAGGTCAAAGTTTTTGGTGATCAAAGAGCTATTGATAGAAATCAGAACAACCAAGACTATATGTTGACAGGTTTAGAGAAAACCATTATTGTGTGTGTGATGTAAGACACAACATCATTATTTAAAGCAGTTTACAGTGACTGAAATCAAATTTTTCCATTATTTTAGAAAAATAAATCTGAGATGCCTGGCACTCACCACTAACCTTGTTTTTCTGTACTAGATTATTCCATAATTATAGATATCAAAAATATTTAAATTTACATTTCAATACTTCACCAAAGTTTGATTAAACTTCCTTCATTTTGACTCAATTAAAACTGAGCTCAGTGTAGCAAGTCTCAAGTGACCTTTCAGGCTTACATAGAAAGAAGACATCACAAAGCTTGCAGGAGGCTTGGACTCATAACAGAAGAAATGTATTTAAGGCACATTTTCATACCTTTGCTTCTCTAGCTCTTGAAATGGATAAAGGCTGGAGGAGGGGATCTGTCATGTAACTTTAACAAATGTCCAGTGAGTCACAGTGACTGCTCTTAAAGGGATAGGGCCATTCAAGTGAGACTTTACCCAATGGCATTCAGGCAAAGTCCGCATCGTTCATGTTTTCAAGACAGTGTTCATAGTGGCTCCAGCCAAGATCTTCTGACTTGCCATCCTCTACCTTTTGTCAAGCCCAGTCTCTTTGTACTTCGGGTTTCCTGACCCAAAGAAGCCCTCACATTCTGAATCTCTGTCTCTTCCTTTTAAAACACATCCCTATCTATTTTTAAGAGAATGTGCTTAAGTTTTCAAAAATCCGTTCTGAACTGTATGTCATATGAATGCAAGAAATTGTATTTTTTTTCAATCCTTCCAAAGCTAAATTTGAGCTCAGCAGCATAAACATTCCCTAATTGCTACCTGAGAGCATAGGCACAGAGAAGGTGAGGACAGAATCAGTCAGAGGTTACTGATGTTTCCTTTGCATTGGAAAAGCCTTCCATACCCATGGACCACTAGGAATATACCCTAGTGACTCAAGTGCTTCTTTGCAGCAACTAGAGATGAAAAAAGTTCTTCCCTGTATATGCCCTGAGCTGGGCTGAAGCATTCCGTGACTTGCTGGGTTCCCCAGGATTACCAGGCAGTGGTTAATATTCCAGTAAATTCTTGATTTCTGCAACAATACTCACATTCTTCTGAGTGGTGAGTAGCCTATTCCATAATGTTGAGTACAGGTGACCCACTGCATCTGACTGCTCAACATATACCCCAGGGAGTTCCTGAAAGACTCAGGTAAAAGAGCAAGGCTTGAGGTGGGCAAAGGCAACACCAGGGCACCTCAGCCCCACTTATTCATCATTAAAGCCACTTGTGGTTCCTTCATGGACTCCATATTGAAGACTGTCTGCAGGAAAGATTTAAGGGACTAAGTTTGTCGTCAAGTCATCTAGCTATCTAAAGGTGCCATGAAGGTGAGTATGAGTCCATAGGGAAATTAAGCTATAGATTAATCAGATTACACACATGCTTGCCACCTATTGCTTTGTGCTTTCAGGGCCTCAGCTAAAACTTACTTAGAAAGAATCCCACATTAGCACTCTGCTACAGTTAAACAATAAAGAACAAATTGGTCTAAAATTGCCTTGGCAAACTCCAGTCTTCAAAGTTAAGAGATCTGTGATACCCAGTTGCCTTTGGCAACACGAGTTTTATGTTCACATTTACAGCCTGCAGTGCCAAAGACCTTCAAAGTGAGCCTCACAGCAGAGGAGTCATGAGAACTGATCCCTCCAGGTGATGAGAATTTCTCCAGTAGGAGATGTGCTGGGGAGGGAGAGGCAGTTTCCCGTTCTTCTACTGGAAGGCAGGAAAATAGAAGCAGATTTCTGTGGATTTGGGAATTACCTGTATTGCCTTCGGGACTGGTTTGAGAGTTACTGACTTAGAAGCAATATCAAGAGGTGGAGCACCTCCAAACCCCTTTCAACCCAATTTTCCTTAAATGGGCAGGCACTTAACAGGAACCAGGCCCATGTCTTCCTGATATATGATGTTTAGGAAACTCCTTTCCCTGATTCTCTCCTGGAACAAATCTTAAGTTAACCTGGTGAGGAATCCCCTCAGCAAGTACCTATTGGCACCTACTAAGTCCTAGGTACTAGAGATACAGCAATGAAAAAACAGACCAAATTTATCCTCATGGAGCTTACATTCTAACTAAAGGGTTAATAAGATCCAGTGTTTTAAGATCTTACTGTGGGCCAGGTATTCTTTTACCTACTTTACTAGTATTAGCTCAATTCTATCACTCTATAAAGTAAATATTTTTATTATTCCCATTTTGCAGGTGTGGAAACTGAGACTCAGTGAGTTAAATAACTCAGCCAGACACCCTGGCTCTAGACCAGCCATTTCTACCATTCTCTCATCTTTCAGATAAGAGGATGGACTTAATAGCCAGAGGCATGAGGATGACAAGGCTGAGTTGTTCAGTATGAGTTTGGAGACTTTGGTGCTGATGTTGTAATACCCAAATGCATTTAATGGAACAGTAAAGATGGCTGTCTTCTCACACATGCTGTGCTTGTGTCCATGAGGCTGGGATACAGAATAAGCTCCCTTGTTCTTTCTCCCTCCAGGTCAGACTGTGCCTGCTCCGCTTATATAAGTGAGTTTCTGTGAAACTCAACTAGGGAATCTGATCTGCTCATTTAGTGTTCAGGGAGCCAAGCTCTCGTTCCTGAAGCCCAGTCTCAGTCAAGGCTCCTTCCACTACAGAACCTGTTTATCAGGAAGAAGCAGCATGGCAGCACATAAAGTTTTATGTGAAGAAACTCACAGTGGAAGGAGTCCAGGGGTGGACAATCCACAGCTATACAATGAACAGTTGCAACAACAGGATAGTAAAGACAGATACATATGTGGAAAAATGAAGCCACTCAAACATACACACATGCTTAGCCATTTCATACCCAATCATAACAACAACAACAACGAAAAATGAACATGACCACACTCAGCCAGATGAATAACTTTGCAGCGAGAACAAAGGCAGCTATAAATATTCCAAGGAGCCAATAAAAGAAGATGAAGAAGGAAAAAAAATAGGAGTGGTTAGCTCTCCAATGTAATGGGCTCCATAAAAGCTTTTATTGTTAAGAGAGTTACTTTACTAAGAGCTATATGAAGAAAGCTGAATGAATGTGAAAAATTGCATGCAATAACCCAAGCTGAAAGATGATTATCAACCTCTGAGTCCTGTATTTTGGAGCCAGTCAGTGCTGCTATTAGAAGATTGCCATTGTAGTTAAAGAAAAGCTTGTTTTGTACTTTTCTCCCCCTTCTGGGTAAACAGAAAGTCAATACAGGCTTCTCCTGTGTTTTGGTCCATTTATTTGAACAATTATTTTAAAGATGTAATCCAATCTTCCTGACTTTCCTAAAGTATAACTCCTGTGAACTTTTCCAGCAGAGTTCTATACCCACAGCTTGCTAAATCAAGAATTGAGTTATTTCCAGTAGGCATTCCCTCCTTCTCCATCTGCCCTTCACCCCCACCCCATTCTCTAGCCATCTGTTTGTTTTGTTGTTGGCTGTTAACAGGATAGTGGGTGACATTTAAGGGAGATGACCCATCTGCACTTCAACCATTCAAAGGCTAGCCAATGAGAAATGTAAAAGTTGGAAAACTTTTTTAAAAAAAAGGACATTATTCTCTTGGGCTGTTAGTGTGGTTTTTCTGTATTCTCAGTCTGAAAAACCCTGTTCCCTGCTCTGTACTTTTCTGGGCAGACGGAGTCAGTACAACTTTCCAAAATGCTAGTGCCAGAGGAGAAAAAAAAAGAAAGTAATACTTCAGAAGATAATATTGTTGAGCAGAGGTTAATGGTTGATGTTTCTGAAATCTCATTATATACCATTAGCATATTCTGGGATAGTAATTGCTGTATTATTGCTTTGAGTTTATTTCAACAGGGAGTTGTCAAAGTTCCCGTTACACACGTGGATCATGTAACAGTGTAGTATAAACTCTTTGGAAGATCCAAATCAAATCAGGATTAAACTCTTTTGATCAGAAATCAGGAAGATGGCTTGAGCATCTTTTTAAAAAAACTCTCCTAAATATTTCAAATATATTTAGATAGACTGTGTGTTAACTTTCTTTTCATGTATTATATAATCAGCAAATTAGACCTCAATAACTGGCACCTTTGACTTGCGTTTCAAGTGGCAGCTTGGCTTTTCCTCCCCACCTAGAACACTCTAGGCCTCCCTGCCATTCCCAGACCTCACATGAGTCCAGGCAAGTGATCCTGAAGCTTAAGCTTCATTAGCTTCCTGGGAAGTCCACCTTTGACTTTGTTCCCTTTTGTTGCATAAACTAGAATAATGGTAGAAATAGAGAATCCACATACACCGCCCATGTGGTTGATTGTATGCAGGAGTGATACAGATAAAAATAGTCCATGCTGTTATTTCTCTTTGAAACAAGCACATAAGAGGATACGTGAATGGAGTCTGCTATAAAGTGAAGCAAAGAAGACTCAGTGTTTAGTCAACTAGGAGAGGAGCACAGCAGCAGAGAAGGGCAGCAAGAAGTCAAGTTAGCTCTATCAAGAAACACAACTCTTCTTTCCCTCCCTCTGGTATCTAATCCATGCCTCCCATGGAGGTCATTTGAGTAAGTGTTTTGAATATGCTAGATATATTTTGAAGGTAAAACCAATAGGATTTACTAAGCACTCGATAATAAGATATGGTAGAAAAAGAGGTGTCAAAGATGACTAAAATATTTTTTACTTGAGCAGCTAGAAAGATGGAGTTGCTGCTTACTGAGGGGGAAGCTGAGGTGAGAATGACAGGGTTGGCAGAGAGGAATTCAGTTTGAGACATGTTTGATCTGCAAAGGAAAATATCCAGTAGGCAGCTAGACACACTGCCGTACATGGATCTGAAGTTCAGGAAAAATGGTGGCCTGGAAAATGCTTAACAACTACATTTCTGGGAACAGAAAGAAGTCCAATATGTAGCAGAGATTGCCAATTTCTCTGGTATAAATACCTTGTACAGCTCACTTCTAGTTACCGAGGTGAGGTCACTGTGACTGAATACAGAGTGTGGAAGAAATGTGCTCTTGTGCACAGGCGAGCCGGTTTAGGTGCATCACTGGGACCAGAGACATATATTTAGGAGTCACCTGCTGCTGCTGCTGAGTCGCTTCAGTCGTGTTCAACTCTGTGCGACCCCATCCGCAAGTCTGAAAGCCGTGAGACTGAATGACGGCACTTAGGGAGTGAATACAAAGAGAAGACATTAACAAACTGAGCTGTAAGCTCTCCAATGTTAAGAGTTTGGAAAATCATGAGGAATCAAAAAAGAGGATATCAGAAGAAAACCAAGAAAGGGCTTCAATAATCAAAATACTGATGGCCCAACTAAGATGAGGACCTAAAACAGGTCACTGGGTTTGGCTCTGTTGCCTGGACAGCAGCAGCCTTCGTGGAGTGGAGGGAACAAAAGCCTAACACACCTCACCCTCACCTTGTCAAAATAGCAACACCTGGAGGCAGAGGCGGCTTTGGCAGCCGAATCCCGTATTCAAATCTTTAAAAATGCACTTTGGACCTTCGAATTAGAGTAGATTTCAAAATCTCTTGATGTCAGGACTGGAAAAAAATCTGATTGGCTCAAACAGGTCAAAGCCTTTCCTCAAAGAGGAAAAAGAGGAGCGGACCAGTCTATGTTCAATAATTTGAGAAGGTATTTTAAAATCTATACAGACCTATAGTCCTTGTAATTGCCTGCTGTTTCTTGTCACCGTGAATAGAAACCTGGGCCTTTTATCCAGGTCCACTGACCAACACCCCACTTCCTTAACACTGCAACGATGACACAAAAGTTTAGGAGGACTTTTTTTTTTCCCCCTCAGAGCCTCAGTGGGTGTTTATGGCTCCTGCTCTATTCTCCTTGTTTCATCTCTTGGTTCTCATCCTTCTGGACTATTAACAACTATGGCAATTAAGGATATCTGGGATATATATTCTTTACAGGTAAAAATTATCAATGCTTATTTTTAGGCAACCTATTTCTACAAAAAATTATTATTTATGCAATCGTGTTTCAGGGGTAGAACTAATCTCCCTTGACATGGCTCTTAGCTGTCCATCACGTGAGACTTATTTGTTCATTCAAAACATGGTAAAGAGGAGCAGTTGTGAGGAGAGTGGCGGAGAGGAAACATCTTCCAGAGGGGAAAAAACCAGCAGATGCAAAGACAATACGGCATTAGAGAATGTGGCATGCTCTATAAACAAAATCATTAACGAAGACTAGATCACGTAGGTGTGGGATTGGTGGAGCACTAAAACGGCACACCGTGCCTCAGTTCTAAGGACCCGTCTAAGGACCCGAGAAGTCATGCTGAAAGGTTGGATTATTTTTTTATTAGAGAAATTACCTCCAAAACATGAGATCCAGAGGCTTTACCAGTGGAGAATTTGGGACCATTAACTCATTGTTTCATTAACTCATCCAATCAAGTTCATCGCTACCCACATTTAGCTGCATTCTCAAATCCCTTCATAGAGGTTGATTTTAGTTGTTCTTTAAAAATTTCTCCTTCCCTGCTTTTCTCACCAGAAAGGTAAAAGTCAAAGTCATTCAAGAGTTCCTGCCAAACAAGGCAAATTAAATACAGCATCACACACACTGGAATGATTCTGCAGTCACCAGGAGCGTGTTGTCAGGATTTTGTTGAATTTTTAAGTTATTGCCAAAAACAAGGAGCCTTGTCTGTTTCATTCTCTGCTGGATCTCACACTGATTAGAAGTCCTGAATCTTCAGATTACAGGCTACATCCAGTTAGAAGAAGACACAAATATTTTTAAAAAGTGTTTTCTAAAGACCCAGCCTTGCTACTAAGGATCATCTGAAACAGGCATGAGGATAAAATTACCATCTGGAAAAATATAGGTGCCCAAAGTGCAGTTTTAAAGATTTGAATATGGGGAAGTTGCATTTAGCAGGCATTTACCTGTTATTTGATTTTTAAAAATAAAGCCAGTGGGATGCAGCAGTTCTGATTCCTTTTTATTTTTATAATCAGGGAGAATTCCACATTGGGAACTATCCTGGGAAGCACTGTCCCAAAGCTGAGCCAAGCAAGGTAGACAGACAGGAAGGTGCAGGCCCCTCCGGCCCCCACCCCGCCATCACAGTGAGCCAGTGAAGCAGAGTGCCCCTCGGTCAGCTGGGTCACCATCCTGCATCAGCTGGGTCGCTGTCTTGCATCCTCAGAGTTCGTTATGTTGACATCTCTCCTCAGGAACTAGAACAATGAAAGTGGTTGTGAAAATAACACGTACAGTGGAAGTAAAATCTCCTTTCTCCACCTTTTCTCTGTGCCAGAATCAGGAACTTAAGTGATAACGTGCCTGTCTTTTGAGAGAGAATTTTGGATTAACTAATAATGTTATTTTGGAATAGTGCTTGGTACAGAATGAGATCCCCAAGGCAGTGGCTCTCTGGTTAAATAACTTACAAGGTGCTTGGTGAGCCTGTTATAAAGGCAGATTCCTCGCAACGTCCAGAGGTTTTCAAGTCAGTGGATCATTCTCCTACTTCCCTGATATGAACCTGACATGGGGACACTTTTCAAACTGTATTTTGAACCCCACTGCCTTACAGAGGAGAGTTGCCCTAAAAGTCACTTTCTCCTTGTTTGGATGAGGGTCAGTTACAGGTTTCATGCGGAGGTGTGTGTTTTCTGGGGAAAAGGTAGCAGAGAAGAGAGAAAAAAGGAAAAAGAGAATCTGCCTCTATACTCAGTCTGAAAGTGAAGAGAGAAAAAGCAATGTTGCCAATGGGGGCTGGCCTTGGTTGGGAGACCAATTTGAGATGAGATTTCAGAGATTAGCACCTTCCATGAGGTTTGTACTGATTGATACACTTCAATGTGTACTAAAGATCAGAGAAGTAAGAGATATAAAGCTTGATAATTAGCAAACAGTCAGGAAACATTGAAAGCATGTGATAGATAAGTGGATTTATTAAAATCAATCATGACATACCCATTTTTCAGAGTTCAGTGTTTCACCAGTAAAATAGGAAAGAAAGAAAAAATAAATAAAATGTATTTTCACATTTCACATGCTTGGTTTAAAGGTGAATATTTCATAACCAAGTAGTTCTGTGTCTTCCTGGCTATGGGAAAGTGTTCCCTAAGACAGATATAGAATACCAGAACATATCCACTTCTCCCCCACCTAATATTTCCAGGCTTAGAGGCAACACGAAAAGACATGGCAACATAGTGAAGCAAAGTACTCAAATTAGCAACAATCCCAGGTAAAACAGGAGACTAGAAGGGGCATTTTCTAATCTTCCTAACTTAGTTTTTCTTACTTGAACCCTCATTAGATATCTAGAATACTCTGCTTTCTCTATCTCCTTATGAAAGAAAAAAAGTATGTACTCATTTATACTCATATGTATATGACCAATAATGTTTAATCTATCATCTCTCACATAGGGGTTCACTTTTGGATACAGTTCAAGAAGACTTGAATCAAATGGGAAAATATGTTAAGCATCAAATAAAAAAGCCACTGGGCCCTAAATAGGCCCTATTATCTTGGGCCCTAGAATCACCCCCCTTTCTATTTACTTGAGTCACACTGTTTAATTATTTCAGCTCTCTACTCATTGACTCTCTCATTCAACTCATTTATAAATCACCACTCCACCAAGAGGAGATACTCTGAACCCCTTCCAACACACAGGTTTTCTTTTCTGTGCACAAAACGAAACAAAGAGACCAGTAAGAAATTAATTATGACCAAGAAACTAAACTTGCACGGAGTTGCTAAATCAAACTGGAAGAGAAACTCTTATACGTACCTGAAGCCCTAATGGGGCAGGAAGTCTGAAGGCTTCATCACGTTGGACTACACAAGGTCACTTGTTGAGCCACAGTAGAATATTTTGTTCATAATGAGACTTTATTGGGTTTGGTTGTGGTAAGCTTTTCAAGCTTCTAATTATGGTGTTTAGAAGACAATGGAGACAGTTGAAAATAATAAGAATGCTGCTAAAACTAGTAAGATTGCTGCGGTGTTACAAAGAGAAATGTTGGCTCTCTGTGTATAGTGTACATTTAACCTGTCAGCAAACACAGAGCATTTTACAGGTAAAACGTAAAGGATGCATTTAGGAGCCATCACATGAATGATGAGGTTTTTCATTTTGCTTTCAAAACGAGCTGCTTAAGTTATAATACTAGTTTAATATAAATTAGAGTTTCTCCTTTTGAAACCACTCGCAATTTGCTTCTGTTAGGCTGCAGGTCATTATGATGCAAAGTTAAAGGTTCCTGGAACATAATGTGATTCAAGCCTGCATTCTTGTTGCCATGTCCAATTCAGCTGAAAATGAGAATTATAGTGAGAGCATTTCCTGGTCTTTGACCCTTCGTGTGAGCTTTTTAAAAGCAGGGTTTATGCAGAACACTAACCTCATTCTCAGACATTCAGTTCCGACTAATATTAGCTGTGTTAAAGTCTTAAGTAAATTGAAAACTGTTTAAAAATACCTCATCCCAAGTTTAAAAACAGTGGGCACTTACCTTCCGATTTCCTTCCTTAATACACAAAAAGATTTGCCTGTGAAATAAACGGATGAATGATATTTAAATGTTTTAAAGGGTCTCTCTCTTTTCTCTCTGTGCCACAAATGTAGTCAGGCAACACAAAGGACAGTTGTTTTAAAATCTCCAGCTATAACTGACTTGGGAAAGACAGCAACAATAATAGGAAAATAACATATAACACATAAGCATGTTTTCTATGCCAAAGACTGTTGCAAAGACTTCAAAATAAACTATTTTACTTCATCTTGACAATAATATTACCATTAGGACCCCTATTTTGCAGATGGAGAAACTGAGGAGCAGAGAAGCTCGGTGACTTGTTCAAGGTCACACAGACAGTAAGAGGGGAGATCTGAACCTGGGAAACCTGGGTTCCACACTTTTAATCCCAGCCTTTTAGGAAGACATATGGTTTGAGAAGGACATTCTTGAACTCCTGAGGGTTGGTATAACACAGAAAAGACACATCTAAAACAAATTCTATGATATATAGGTGTTTTGGAACCTGCCCGCAACCCCCCCTACAATAAATAACAAATTCATGAAGCAGATAAGTGTAAGCCTTTTTTTTTTTCTTTTTTAGAAAGGTCATTTAGAGTCAAGCTTAGAATACATAAAATTCAACAGACTACCACATACATGTACACTGCACATCAGTCAGACTAGGACTTTTCCCCAGGCTATATTGTTACCTTGGCCCAGGAGAAGCCAAAATGTGTGAGTGTGAGTGCCTTACCTGGTGGGTCTTAGTGATGAAGACAATGAACAATGAGGGATAATATGGCCACTGACAGTGAGTTCACCTGCTCTTTCCACACTTTTCCAACCTGAGTGCACTTTCTGAAGACACTTTTTGTAGGAGGGAATACATTGGTTGAAATAGTAAGGAGACAGATGGATCTGAGCAGACTTCACTCTGTGTTCCAAAACATTGTCAAAAAAAAAAAAAAAAAGGAGAGAGAGAGAGAGGAAAAATCAAGGATCAAAAATAAAATGAAACATGAACCCTTGGTTCCCCAAACACCTGTCCTGAGGCTAAGCAAGAAGCTAATTGGTATGAGCTATGCTTGCCAATCAGTCTGAGAGGATTTGCAGGGAGAGGTGAAAATCCCCTGAGGCCTTGGGAGCTCCAGAACACCAGGACAATGAGTAGATCCTGAGGCTTTTCTTTGAGGAGCGGAAAGGATTCCTCTTACAGCCAGTGTTGAGCTGAAGCAAATGACTGAGGATCCCCAGGGATACCAGAGGGTATTGTAGGCTTGAGAATGGACCCAAGAACATTAAAACAGTTGCACAGAATTATCGGGCATCCCAATTGCTTCTATACTTACATAGTTATTAGCTTGAGAAATTCCCTCTCTGCAATCAAGATTGGAGCACTGGCTCTGTTGAAATTCTACTTAAAGTCAGGAGTGTAAAGCATTAGAAGAACCAGTTACCTAGAACAGAGGGTCAGTAATGCATTGCCAGGGCACTAGATGCATTCCCCCTGTCACCACTTTCTTCTGGGCAAAGAGGTCTCTCAGTTCAGTTCAGTCACTTGGTCGTGTCCGACTCTTTGCGACCCCATGGACTGGAGCACGCCAGGCCTCCCTGTCCATCACCAACTCCCAGAGTTTACTCAGACTCATGTCCATTGAGTCACTGATGCCATCCAGCCATCTCATCCTCTGTTGTCACCTTCCCCTCCCCTCCTTCAATCTTTCCCAGCATCAGGGTCTTTTCCAGTGAGTCAGTTCTTCCCATCAGGTGGCCAAAGTACTGGAGTTTCAGCTTCAACATCAGTCCTTCCAATGAACATTCAGGACTGATTTCCTTTAGGATGGACTGGTTGGATCGCCTTACAGTCCAAGGGGCTCTCAAGAGTCTTCTCCAACACTACAGTTCAAAACCATCAATTCTATGGCACTCAGCTTTCTTTATAGTCCAACTCTCACATCCATACATGACTACTGGAAAAACCATAGCCTTGACTAGACAGATGTTTGTTGGCAAAGTAATGTCTCTGCTTTTTAATATGCTATCTAGGTTGGTCATAGCTTTTCTTCCAAGGAGCAAGCGTCTTTTAATTTCATGGCTGCAGTCACCATCTGCAGTGATTTGGGAGCCCAAAAAATAGTCTGTCACTGTTTCCACTGTTTCTCCATCTATTTCCCATGAAGTGATGGGACCAGATGCCGTGATTTTTGTTTTCTGAATGTTGAGCTTTAAGCCAACTTTTTCACTCTCCACTTTCACTTTCATCAAGAGGCTCTTTAGTTCTTCTTCACTTTCTGCCACAAGGGTGGTGTCATCTTCCTATCTGAGATTATTGATATTTCTCCCAGCAGTCCTGATATCTGCGAGCAATCAGGTATGACCTAAATTAAATCCCTTATGATTATACAGTGGAAGTGAGAAATAGATTTAAGGGCCTAGATCTGATAGAGCGCCTGATGAACTATGGATGGAGGTTAGTGACATTGTACAGGAGACAGGGATCAAGACCATCCCCATGGAAAAGAAATGCAAAAACGCAAAATGGCTGTCTGAGGAGGCCTTACAAATAGCTGTGAAAAGAAGAGAAGCAAAAAGCAAAGGAGAAAAGGAAAGATATAAGCATCTGAATGCAGAGTTCCAAAGACTAGCAAGGAGAGATAAGAAAGCCTTCCTCAGTGATCAGTGCAAAGAAATCAAGGAAAACAATAGAATCAGAAAAACTAGAGATCTCTTCAAGAAAATTAGAGATACCAAGGGAACATTTCATGCAAAGATGGGTTCAATAAAGGACAGAAATGGTAGGGACCTAACAGAAGCAGAAGATATTAAGAAGTGGTAAGAATACATAGAACTACACAAAAAAGAGCTTCACGACCCGGATAATCACGATGGTGTGATCACTCACCTAGAGCCAGACATCCTGGAATGTGAAGTCAAGTCGGCCTTAGAACGTATCACTACGAACAAAGCTAGTGGAGGTGATAGAATTACAGTTGAGCTGTTTCAAATCCTGAAAGATGAAGCTGTGAAAGTGCTGCACTCAATATGCCAGCAAATTTGGAAAACTCAGCAGTGGCCACAGGACTGGAAAAGGGCAGTTTTCATTCCAATCCCTATGAGGTCTCTAGCGCCAAAGTATTAATGCCCTGTGGAGTCCCTGTACCTCCTCCCTCACTGCTGTTGTAAAGAAAGCCTTGCAGAAGGGAGTTGGTAGGACTGGAAAAAAGCAAGTTTGGGAAGGGGATAAGGTGAAGAACTAAGGAGATAGAAATGAATGGTGGAGGGTGAAATGATGAAGAATCATAGTCGCAGGAGAAACATTTTTAGGGACAGTTCAGTATGAACACCCTTATGATGCTCACACACATTTGGACCAGAAATTGAGAATTTATTCTGTCTCAGTTCCAGCACTTTGATGTGCAACCCTGAAAAAGTTTCTTCACTCTTCTGAGTCTCAGTGTGTCATGGACATCATAGTGACAGCACACAGCAGCATTTGAAAATGATGACGTGTTTTTTGTTGTTGTTGTTTTGTTGTTTTAATTAATTTTTAAATTGAAGGATAATTGTTTTACAGAATTTTTTTTTTTTTTTACTAGTATAACAGGTCAGGTTCTAGGAAACAGATTGTGTATGGAAGTTTACAAGCAGGAAGTTTATTGTCATCTCTCAGGATTAATATCTTTGGGGATGAGAAGAAAATAAGATCTCGAAGAGGAAGGAACTGAGCTCTGACACAGATGAGAGAAAGGCCTCGGTCAGTCCCACTGGAGTTCTGGAACTGAGATGGCCCTTCAGTAGGGCCCAAGTCAGGAAGGGATGAGAGAGGGCCAGGTATCTGGGGAGAGCAAGGCTGGTGTGGTATGGATGAGTTTAATACTGATCCTAAGCCCTTGACCTTTATGAGCACTGGCAACCCTAACCCCTCTCCTTGCAATGTTTGGAGGTCACCTCATTTAAACTTGACTCTTCCCCTTTCAGCTGCTTTCTCTTCTCTCAACCCCTCACCCTACCTTTATTTTCCCTAGCACCTACTCCTTCCCTTACCTCTCTCTCCTACCCTAGAGGATCAGGGGACAAGGAAAGAGAACCATACCTCTTGCCATCATAAAAAGAGCCACCTCTTTATACATTGTACTCCCAGGGCTCAATCAGACTCTGGATGCAAGCTCCCCATAGGGAGGGAGCCTAATCTTGACAGAGGTCTTTCTCTTAAGCCAGAGACAAAACTGGGAGAGGGACTCAGCTGAGAGCTGCAGCTGCAGATTGTAGACACAGGAGCTGGGAGAACAAGTGTCTGGAGAGTGCACCAGAGTACCCACCAGGAGCAGGCACTAGCATTACCACCGCTAAGAATGTTTTATATGTGGGAGGATGGAAGCATTAGAACCACCAGCTGCCCACGAGGAGGAACTGGCTTTCAAATCCCAGATCTTCCACTTGATCCTCCAAGGTCCATTTCCTTGGCTATACAGCAAGTTGCCGTAAGTCATCACATGTGATGCGCTAATGAGTGAGGGCAAACATCACATCACATGTGAGGGCAAACGAGTATCGGTTCTCTTTTCCTTATGTCACCCACAGCTGACTTACCAGAAATCATATGAGCTAATAGCAGGAGTCACACCACCATATATTTTTCAGAAAGTCTTGTGAGCAGTCCATGCTCGACGCTTCAACTTAATATCTACTGAGAACATCTACTAGAGACAAGTTAGAGATTTTGAGGTTTTGTTTTTCCATTTTAACTCTAAACACTAATATCTGTCCTTGGGAAGTATGAGAGAAACAACAGCTGAAGGAAGGATGTAAGATCTTGGAGGGCTTGTGATTACAACAGTCAGGGTAAGATCTTCAGAATTTGAAAATTCTGAAGTTGTCCTGAGAAGTCATTTTACTTAAGAAAAAAAAAATTGCTAAACAAATCAAATTTCCAACAATCCATAAGAACTGGGGCTTTTATTTTCTAACATTAAAAACACACACACACAATCCACATCACAGCAAGTCTTATTTTCATCCTTTCAAATCTGTCGTCAAATTCTCCACATCTGGCTCTCTGAGTCTCTGAACACCCTTGTCCTGAATTTCTAGGCAATTTCTAGGCTACTCCAGAAACTACTCTTCCATTTGGGGGAAAGAAATTTCTGAAACTACTGGTTACTGTGCTTTAACAATAACGCACTTATTGTCTTAAAGTTGAAATTGGGCCAATGGCCAGTATGCATCTTTCAAGTTCCCAAACAGAAAGTCACATGATCTTGATTCAGAGAGAACAGTGGGGGAATTAAGCAGGAGTGATGAAGCAAAGAACAGACAGTGGGGGATTAGGAAACAAGGATCTATGGGAATATCCAGGGGATATGGGGTAAAGGAAGGGGCACAGCTCGGAAGTTGCACGGTCTGCAGTGATGTAAAGCAGAGTCCTGAGAGAGACAACTGTCTCCCTTGCCCCAGCTCCTCTCCTGCAGCTCATCTTAAAGAGAAAGATGCTTCTGTCATGGGCCAGTACAGATGGTGCCCACAGATAGAAATGAGAAAAATAAAATAAAAATCCTATAGAGATACATCCAGATGCCTCCTTCGGGCACGCCGCTGGAGTCAGTGTGCTCTCAGGAAGCCTAAGGCCAAGGCGCAGAGCATGCTGAGCAAGGAGACTTAGTCTGAGTCCCTGGCCACCAGAGCCGGCTCTTTCCCCCGATAGTGATGGACATTTGAAAACTGCCTGATGCCTACTTTACAGTATCTTCATGTCTGATGGGGCCTGGCAATCTGTGACAAATGAACTTCATTGCTTTTTCTGCGAGTTCTAAAAATTTACTTTTACATCACTGGAGGGACCTAGCGAAATACATGTCAAGGACCCATAGGTCAGTGGGACTGAAATAGCAGCTATGAAATGAATACTTGATACTGTATATAAATTGAATGATCAGCTGGGTGATTTTAGAACTACCTGGGTGGAATTTATGTGTCTTCTGGATGAGATGATGGTTCTAGGCCAGCAGGAATACCTCTGAAACACAGGACAGTAATCAGTGCAAGGAGGGAGGGAGCTGGCGGGGAGAGGTAAGTAAGTGGCTTGACCTTGACTTTGTTCTTTTTCATCCCTCTCTTGTGACTCCTCCTGTAGCATGAACGCTGGGACTGGCAGGGCAGTTGCCTCCTTGCTGTGTGAGCTCAGGAGATGGCTCAGCACCTGCTGCCTGTGAAGGTCAAGTGCTTCTTGACATCCAGGTCACTGGTAGATTGGAAGGTTCTAAGAGTGAGCTTGTGAATTCATAGCTTTTACTTGGAGAAGCAAATCATTACAGATGATGATAAAGAAAACTTTTTCTAATATTCACATACTCAGCTTTGACCTTTTAATTTACATCCTGGGTTTTCAGAGAGAGAGAGAGAGCTGGCAGACACAGAAGAACATGCACAAAAGGAGACAGAGATGGAGACATGTACTCAGAAACTCAGAAGAGGGGAGAGAATATTTTCATATAATATTCCCAGAATATATTTTCATATACCATCTCACATACTATGAAATAAGAATATTTTCATATAATATGAAAGTATTATGGCCAGGAGGGAAGGGAAGAGGAGAAAGAGAAATGGAGACACACAGAGGAAGGGAGACGGAGAGAGAGATCAGAGAGGGAGGGAGGGATGAACATGGAAGAAAGAAAAACCAGTAGAGGGACTTACAGTATAATCCTGCCGTTACTCAAATGGTAGCTTCCATCTTCAAGTAGGCATAACTTCCTTTCTTTCCTAGTTACCTTTTCTTATTCTTTCCTAATCCATGTTAGTTTGTCTCTTCTCTTGGTTTCAAGTTAAATTCACCTCTCATTTGTCTTAACAACAAATGCAACTAGAATTACTTTAAGATTGAAAATGATTTAATGGTAGCACTGGGAAAAATGGAAACAGAGAGGAAGGAAAGATGAAAGAGAGAAAAATCTCACTGAGTACCCAGCACCAGAGGCAGAAAATCTACGTTAGTACTTGCAGCTTGACATGGCCTAGACATGACTAACCTAATTTCTCCCTGAATAGTTCACAGATGTTCACAAACAATCTTAGCTTGACTTACCCACAAAGAACGGCTTCACTTGTAACCTCTACTGGATTGTGAGGGGAAAAGGAGGGAAATGCTACATGCGGAGGAGGAAGGTGATGCCAGCTTAACTCTGACCAGGGGTATTTAAAGCTGTTGCCAGAGCACAGAGTGGGAAAGAACTTCTATTGAGCATCTTCTGTTTGCTGCATCAACCCCATGTGCTTCACTATATTATGTCACTTAAATCCCCACGTTACCTGTGTGGGCCTGGCATCTCCTAGCTGACTGAAAAAGGGCAAGACACACAGATGCGTGTCCTTACCTGCTGCCATTCTTTGCATTACCAAGCCAGGTTTGAGAATGAGGCCCAGGCCCACTTACCAAGTAATTTAACAAGGAGAATCTATGAGCAAAGCATAAATAATCTTTAAATAACCTTTAGTTCAGCCTCAGATAGTTATTTCCACGCGTCAGAGAAGAAATTATTGAAGCAAATTAATAAGTTGCTAATTTTCAATACAGATTAGTGATAAAAAGACAAACTCAAAAGGAGTCTATTTTGGTAGATGAAGATCTCAGGCATATCTCAATAGAATCACCAGAAATGGACTCCAAAAGCTAAATTTCAGAAAAGTTTCAGACTTGTGGGGAACATTTGTGCTATCCTAAATTGGCACATGCAACTGGCATTTGCTGGCATAAAGCTGGTACTTGTGTTCATAATTATTTGATTTGCATGAACTAAAAATATTTTATTGCACTGTCCTACCAGACACAGGCAAAAGTTGGGAAATCAGACTTACCTACTTTGAGCTCAAAGTTGAGCTTGTTATTTTGCACAAATAACATGAAGTCAAACTTCCCAGAGGATGTGTGTAGATACATTCTCTGGGTACTGCTTCCCAAAGGAAGAATACATATCAAGACACTGGACTGCATGGACAGGTCTTTATGATGTTGCTTAGCTAGAATCTGCACTAGAGAGGAAGTGAATTCACTTGTTATTGATTCATGTTCTATTGCATCACATTTCCTTAGGCTTAGCATCAAATACAAAAAAACAGCAATAGCAGTTCTTAGGTTGCTTTTTTTCTGGTTAGATATTCATGTAAGGTATCTTTTCCAAGTCCATAATTGAGAAAACAGGATACCTTTTTACAAGGGGCTTAAAGTGAAAGTGAAGTTGCTCAGTTGTGTCCAACTCTTTGGGACTCCATGGACTGTAGCCTACCAGGTTCCACCGTCCATGGGATTTTCCAGGCAAGAATACTGGAGTGGGTGGCCATTTCCTTCTCCAGGGGATCTTCCCAACCCAGGGATTGAACCTGGGTCTCCCGCATCGTAAGCAGATGCTTTACTGTCTGGGCCACCAAGGAAGTCCCAAGGGGCTTGGCTGTAAGCAAACTGAATGGTTGAAAGAGCAAAATTAAGAAGAAATTTAAACCCCAAAGTGCTCTGTTGATGTCAAACAGGTTGAACCCAACATTAAGATAGTTCTTCCAATTACCATATAAGTGATTGATGTGCATGTAAGAAAACACAAGCAAAAATGAGTTATAAATATGTTGAATCAGGGTTCACATTAGAAAAATTTCCTTTCTAGAGGACAAAGCCATATTTGGGTCCAGATAACAACTGCCTGAATAATTGCCCTGTGTCTACTGAGGTCCTGTTTGCCAACTCAGAAGCCTGCATGGGGGATGCCACCCTCCTCCCCAGTGCCTTCCTTATACAGTGGCTCCTTGCTTGCAGAAAAAATAGCAGGGGAAAAAATCATTGACTGTAAAAATCAGATCATTCATTCCCAGGAACACTGAAATGCAGGCAAGAGAAAAAATGCTCAGCCGCATGCCATGAGAGGCGGGCATAGGAAGATTTCCTCTGATGAGCTATGCAAAGCTGATCGCGGTCAGGCTCCCCGCCTCCTACCTCCCCCCACTCCCCCAAGCCCCCAAGTAATGAACACACAACACGGACAGATCTCAGAGCTGTACATACCTTTCTCCGAGCAATTTTAACTTTTCCCATGTCCATTAGGCCTTACAGCCTAATCTTGCTCTGCCAATTGCTCCCATGGTGAGATCATTAAGTAAATTATTTTAAGATCAAACACCCTGCAGTGACAATAGCGTCCCATGTAAGGTAAATGCTTCAAAGGCCCCCCTTTCAAATTACAGCTCTCCAGAGTTATTCATCACCTCTCCGGAGGGCTTGCCCCGCCATTACTTGGCTTTTTGCCGCAGGCGAAGGTAGCACTGCTAATTGGCCTCTGTAACAAAACTGACCTGTGGACAGGATAAAACTTGTTTGGAGCTTAGAGACAAAAATTATTCAAGGTTAAAAACACATGAATGCCCCAGCTACGTCACCAAAAAAAGGGGAGTGAATGAATGTCTTCCCCTGCGGTTCTTAATGTGAAAGAATGTGCTCCCAGCGCGCCTGGATCAGACAAAAGCTCCTTCAGGTAGTCCAGCCCGGCCCGAGCCTCAGGGATCTTTTTCTCCTCCGGTTTTCACCCCCCTCACCACTCTCCTCTTCGTTGTCCTCTTCTTTTTAAACTCCAAAACAAGGCGCTCTATCCTTTGCTTTGGTCCTTGGGCACCCCTCCCAGGGATGGCCTTTGATCTCCCAGGATAATAGCAGATGGAACAATTTAACTGCTTCGTACAGGTGCAGAGTTTACTTGACAGTTTGGGGCTTTTATTCCTAGCACATTAGCCGGGCGCATACAAATGGGTTTCTGACAGACTCAAGCAGGTAAAATAGCACCGAGGCTCGGCAAAAGCGCGGTCACACCTGCCGGGATGGCACCATTTGAAAATGCTCCATAAATTAAAGACAGGTAAAACCTTGGAGTTCCCTGCTGCCACATGATGTCTTTTTTTTTTTTTTTTTTAACTATTGCTAAGGTGGTGTGTAGTAGGGAAGAATCTCGAATGAGTAAACAACGAATGAACTGCTCGATCTTGTGCTCAAAAGCAGCAGTGCCCAGGCCTGGGGCGTCAAATCGGTGCTCCTGATTGAGACGGAAACACTTCATTGATATTCACCGACAACTAAAGAGAAATGAAAAAGAAATAAAGATCATTCCAGTATTTCTCCTTTTGCTTCCTTTGAGGTTGATTTTCCCCCTGCCCCTCACCCAGTCCCCACTTTTCCTCTCCAGGTCAAAGACTGATGAACAATCACGAGGCAGCTTCAGTGAGAAAACTTCGGTTATTGTCACAATGCAGGTAATGGTCCACAGGCTGTTACAGTCGCTGGGATATTTTAAACATTTTTTGTTGTTGTTGTTGTTTTGGTGTTTGGCAAGTCCTTGTTAAGTTAGTTCTGTTTTTCTAAGAACATATATCATGTAGGAATTTTTTTTTTAACTCTTCCAACTTGAATACATAAATAATTTTCTTACCACAGAAGTATTCCAGGACACTCTTTTTGGGAAATGGCACATTGAAGAAATTTTAAAGTTGCATTAAACGATGTTATTTGGTGATAGCATTTCCTTTGTTTTCTTATTTTACGTATGTGTTTGTGATAATATTCTGTTATCCAATCAGATTGTAAACCAAAAATTGAGAGTTAAAGCTTTCCTTTTATTATTTCTATTTTGGTTTAACAGTTTCAAGGGTTCTGCAGTACTAACTTTAACCATTCTCAATAATCTTAGTAGGTATTGTAGTCAATAATTTAGTTTTTTGGGAATTGGGTAATTCCTTCTTCACTGTGCTTCCAGACACAGAAAGGTTAAAGCTTTCTTTTCTTTACCTAACTCTTCGCCAATGATACGGAAGTGCCTGTGTGTAGAGACAGCATTTACCATGTGAGACAATTCTAGCCCAGTCTGTCTGAAAGGTGGGCTCCTAACAAAGGTGTGTCTTTGAAAGTCCCAGCATTTCCTCCACCTTCTTTGATCAGACTTTATCCCTAGAATTTGCCAGTACTTCTGTCAAAATCACAGTCTTGGCCCAATATTGCCTAGAATCAAAAGATTTCAGAGAACACTTGTGCCACTCCCCAGGTTTTATAAGGAAACTATAAATAAAGATGAGAAGCTGAGAGCCAGGGAGCCAGAGACGGAAAGCGAGTTGTTTTCTAAGAATAGATTACATTTGTTTGCCCATTCATTGCTCCAACACTGCCGAGTGCCACTGTGTAGAAGGCACTAGGGGGCATGCAAGGATGGCCAAGGCAGTCAGAAGGAGGCCTAAGAAGTCAGTCCCTCCCTCGTAGGGACACACGGGTGTGTGCGCAAACATGCTTGCACACACCCATGTGCACAACGTAGGGATATCAGGTAAATGGATAATTAGTGGATGATATATTAAGCACTAAAAGTCTGCTGTACATAGAATGTGACAGGAACATAGAAGGAAGAGTAGCTGGCTCTAACAGGGAAGTTATTTACAGGTTCACAGAGGAGGTGATTTTGAACAATCAAAGATTCAAAGACACAAAAGAGTTCAAACTGTTTGCAAAAATGTATATCAATTGTTTATAGGATATCTTGAAGGAAGCCACAAGAAAAAGCCCAGGGATAAAGCTCCCCCTGGTATAGGGCAGTCATTGCATGTTACAGGTGAGCCCTGCTCTGCGCATCCATTCTCACAAACGGCCAGTTAACACTACCCTAAAAACTGTATGAAGTAGGACATAAGGTAAAAGTCATTCATTGTTTGAGCAAGTATACTAGAACTTTTTGATTCATACAAAATGTCTTTTCTATGAAGGTTTTGGGAATTGCTTTTAGAGCTATCTAACATTTTAAAAAACTCCTCAATAGTGAATTTTCTATATTTTGAAAACAATTTTGATTTCGGAGAAAAACCGAGCTGTTTACTATAAAGCCCCAGTAAGTCAGATATTCTCATGTGGTATAATAACTGTTTCTAAAAGGCAGTGGCAAGAAATATTTGGAACAACAATTTTCAAAGAGTAACTTCCAAAAGTAACTAGTTTAAAAGTAAATAGATTTGTATGTAAAAAATAAAATCAATTGTATTTCTTTAAAATACGTTTCTTACACTTTAAGTTGCACACTGGTATGCTTTAGGGCATAGGTTATACCCTTAAATGGGTTGCACCTCTGTGAACTAAGCCTGAGACGGAGTGGTCCTCATAATCTGTCCTCCCTGTGCGCTGAAATAGCAGTTGCAGGTTATTTTGCCCCTGTGGCTAAGTCCTGGCCAATGGAGGGTGAAGGGAGGTGATCTGTGCTATCTCCAGTTTGCCATCCCCTTCCTCTGTCCCTTTCCCACTCACTGGAAAGCCCATGTGATGGTGATGAGTCATCTCTGTGCTGTGAAGATGGGGCAGTAATCCAAGGGTAACAGGCAGTGCATGAAGCCTAGGTCTGAAACTGAGGAACTGCCATCCCAATCCTGGAATATCAACTCCGAGATAGCTTCACAAAGAAGTCAACTTCTGCATTGTTTGTCCCTGCATTTTGAGTTTCTCTTACAGAAAATTGAATCTATATCTTTAATTAATAAATGGCAGTAGATTGAACCAGAGTATATGAAATAATCAAAACAACTATTACCAACACCAGAAATGCAATGAAAAGGATCTATTCCAATGAGGGTGTGTTTGGTGACATCTCTGTAACAGTTGGAACCAACTGCTATTTTCTTGGCATGTGGGGGACCCTGCTATTAGCTTTACTAGCTTTTTCAGCTTACTTAAGCTGAAGCTTTTTCTCTCGTATTTCAAAATAAATCTACAATGTCACAATTTTTCTTCAACTGAAAGAAGCTGTCATGTGCCTGGGATTGTTAATTTAGAAATGATGAAGGTGTACAGTGAGTGAGGAGTGATAGGCTCTCAACTAGCTCTAAACTTAGGATAGGCTAAGCCTTTCACATGGGGAAGGACTGGGAGGGAGATAGTTTAGTAACCTGGGCTAGACTCTTGATGAGATCTGCTGGATCATGGCAGTAGGTTCCCTGGCTCTACTTTCCACATGAAGCAGCTAAAGCTCAGAGAACTGAACTGCTAGAACAAGCTCAAAGATCTGAAACAATTTGTCCGAGATCACATCTAGCAAGTAGCCAGACTGAAATGCAGATCTACTCTGCTGTAGACTATATATTTATGTCTGTCCCTGTCCCCAAATTCATATATTGAAATCCTAACCCCTAATGTGACTGGAGGTGAGGCTTCTGGGGGTGATTAGGTCCTGAAGGTAGAACTCTCATGAGTGGAATTAGTGTCCTTATAAAAGAGACCCCGGAGGGCTCCCTTATCCTTTGGCCTGTGAGGCTGCAGCAAGAAGATGCTCCATCTGTGAACCAGGAAGAGGGCTCTCACCAAACAATGTGTCATCCTGATTTTGGACTTCCAGCCTCCAGAACTGTGAGAAATACATTTCTGTTGTTTATAAGCCACCTGCTCTATAGTACTTTTGTTATAACAGCCCAATGGACTAAGACACACTATGATAGAACTCTGCCCCTAAAATAACATCTTAACTTGGTAAATTTTTGTTGTTTTAGTCACTAAGTCACATCCAACTATTTTGCAACCCCATGGACTATAACCCATTAGGCTCCTCTCTCCATGGAAATACCTTTACCAATTTACTTAACCAAGTAAATTATTTCACCACATTTGTGATGCTTGTTCACCCAAACTGACATATCCCTTGAAGTGAAGTTGTTCAGTCGTGTCCGACTCTTTGCAACCTCATGGACTGTAGCCTACCAGGTTCCTCCATCCATGGAGTTTTCCAGGCAAGAGTACTGGAGTGGGTTGCCATTTCCTTCTCCAGGGGATCTTCCCAACCCTGGGATAGAACCCAGGTCTCCCGCTTTCCAGGCACACACTTTACCGTCTGAGCCACCAGGGAAGCCCTTAGACATATCTAAGGATGCCCTTAGCCACCAGACATATCCCTTAGTCAATCACAATTCCATCACTTAACTGTATTTTATTTTTGCCTAATGTGTATTCTTGCCTAGAGAATCCTGTGGACAGAGGAGCCTGGTGGGCTGCTGTCTATGCGGTTGCACACAGTCTGACACGACTGAAGTGACTTAGCAGCAGCAGCAGCAATGTGCCCCTTAGGCTTCCTAGGTGGCGCTAGTTGTAAAGAACCTGCCTGCCAATGCAGGAGATGTAAGAGAGTCAGGTTCAATCCCTAAGTTGGGAAGATCCTCTGGAGGAGAGCATGGCAACCCACTCCAGTATCCTTGCCTGGAGAATTCCACGGACAGAGGAGTCTGTGGGGCTACAGTCCGTAGGATTGCAAAGAGTTGGACATGACTGAAATGACAGCACAGCACAGCACAATGTGTTCTTGTTTCTTATTTCCCTACTACTGAAGTATAAATGTGGTCTTCAGTTTCCTGCTGCTGCACCCTCATGCCCAGAATGTTGCCTGGAACACCGTGGCCACTCACTCACTGCTTGTTGAGTAAATGAATGATCAGATGATATCAAGAAACTGCAATCACCACAGTGAATGGTTCATGAGCTGTCACTGTATCCATCAAGTCTCCTTGTCCATCTGTGTGTCATCAGTCATAGGGAGGCCCACGACACAGGGAAGCTGTGTGCAGGCCATATCTCAGAGTGTGCTATGCATCCTTTTACTACTAGTTTGACTTTAACGCCATTTACTTCCTACTAATGCTTTTGCAAACTACCCCAAGGCAGCACCATTTTGTACCTATCTAACTAGTTGTGCTGAACAAGACTCCCTAGGTAATGACATTAGTCCTTGAAATTTAGGGATGCACCTTGCTGATTTAAAATGAAGAGCTTGCTTGGCTCCAGGTGGCTGATCCAGGCATGTTCCTAAGTTTTGCCTAGGATGGTGAATCTGAGGAAGCACATTCATTCTCACCCTCCCTTAGGAGGAGAGGATTCTGGAAGATGGAGGGCAGTTTCCAATGATGAAGGGCCCTTACTTGGTCCCAGGGCTTCTGAGCAGTTAACTCAGCCTCAGAGGGGAGCTTAACCATCCAATATAGCAAGTGAGTCTATAACCATTTTGGGCTAGAACTGTGTTCTGTAAATGGGAATTAGAACAGTGTATTGAAAGGAAGGGAAAAACAAAACAACCACCCAGCATTGCGAGGAAAAAGCTATTTCCATGAGAATACATTAGAAATGTAATCAAATGCTCAAGGTTTTAACAGTGGGTAAAGATCACCAAATTAGTCCTATAAGCCTTTACCTCCTTTCCTGTTTCTATTCGCAAATGCCATTAACTATTTAATCATCCCTAGGTCAGTTTCTTCCCCTTTTAACCTGACTTACATATTGAAATTCCTTAGGACCCTAGTCCCTTTAAGGCCTGTTTTCACTCACTTTAAGCAATCATGCTCACTCGTGTATATTTTTAAGTTACGTATTTACTCTGGCTGTGCTGGGTCTTCTTGCCGCGTGGGCTTCTCTCTCGCTGTGGCGAGCAGGGGCCCCTCTGGAGTTGCTGAGCGTGGGCTTCTCACTGCGGTGGCTCCTCTTGTCGCGGTTCCTGGGTTCAGGAGCACAGGCTCGAGAGTCGGTGCGTGGGCTCAGCTGCTCTGCGGCATGTGGGATCTTACCAGACCAGGGATAGCACCCAAGTTTCCTGCATTGGTAGGCGGATTCTTTACCACTGAGCCATCAGGGAATTCCTCACTTGTATCATTTCAACCACCATCTACATGTTGGTGACTTTTAAATTTACATTCTCTGCTCAGACTCCTCCTATGAGTTCCTCCTCATGTATCAACAATCTACTTGAAGTCTCCACTTAGATGCTTCACAGGCACGTCAACCTCCAAACCGCCAAACTGGGAACTTAGCGTCTCCCCTCATGCCCCAAATCTGCCCTTCTGTGTTTCTAGCTCATAGATGGCACCTGTGAGAAACACATGGCTCAAGTCTAGAATCCTAGTTATAGTTATCATAAAATATTGGTTATATTCCCTATGTTGTACAATATAGCCTTGTAGCTTATTTTAAACATAATAGTTTGTACTTCTTAGTCCCCTACCCTTGTATTGTCTCTCCTCCTTCCTTCTTATGGGGAAAATAATTTTTTAAAATAAACGTTATTGAGTAATTGTTTAATTGGAATCATTAATGTAAGACTCTTACTTCATTCTACACCAGATGTGTTCATTATAAATTATAGACAAATTATGGCATTAATACCAAAGTCAGAAATTATGAAACAATCTATAGACTGTATGAGTACAGAAAACTTTTAATCTTCTTTCAAAACCCACCATGTACAAAAGTTTGACATCAAAAAATATAAGCTGGTGTTATAGAGTGAAGTAAGTCAGAAAGAGAAAATCAAATATCATATATAATGCATATATGTGGAATCTAGAAAAATGGTACTGATGAGCTTATTTGCACGTCAGGAATAGAGATGCAGACATAGAGAA
Organism: Ovis aries; assembly: GCF_016772045.2. NCBI lineage: Eukaryota > Metazoa > Chordata > Mammalia > Artiodactyla > Bovidae > Ovis > Ovis aries. The sequence goes on along the minus strand of NC_056057.1, from coordinate 30,881,261 downwards.
CAGACTGTGGACACAGCGGAGGAAGAAGAGGGAGGGACAAACTGAGAGGGTAGCATGGACACGTATACACTACCGTGTGTGTAACAGACAGTAGGGAGCTGCTCTATAACACAGGGAGCCCAGCCCCGGCTCTGTGATGACCTAGAGGGGTGGGATGGGGGGGGGGGGGAGAGGGGCTCAAGAGAGAGGGGATTGCACACACACACACACACACACACACACACATTTATGGCTGATTCATGTTGTACAGTAGAAACCAACACAGTGCAGCAATTGTCCTTCAATTAAAAGAAAATAAAAATGGAAAGTACTTGAAACCATGTACTACAGCAAAATGCACAAAGATGTAATAAACAATTTACAAAAGAAGAAATGCAAATAGTCATAAACAACATGTTCAATTTCACTAGTGAGCAAATAAATACAAATTAAAACAAGATACCTGTTTGACTAATACATTTATTAAGTTTAAATAAAATGATAATATTTGTAGTCTCATACATTTGTAGAATATCTATTGTTCCTGATAGATTTATGAATGGATTCTGCTCCTAACAGTTAACCCTATGTCTCGCCTAAGCTTGCATATAGCAATAGTTAAACAAATATTTATTCAAGTGAATGAATGAATGCTTTTTAATGCCTTTGTGGGTTTCAGGAAACAAATTCTTTCAAAAACTCTTGATATAATTAATACAGTATTTTGGGATGGCGTTTTGATAAAAACTACCAAATGTCTTAAAGGTTTGTATATGTTTTGAATAGTGCAACCATAATGACAAGATTTGCCAAATAGGCCTGGTATACACACCTATTATCCTGGTATGTATAGTGAATAATAGCACCACATTCACTCTCAGAGGTCCTGAGTTGGGATGATAAAATATATGGTCTTATATCTCAGCAATTAGATACATAATTATGGATGTGTATTACAAAATCTTTTTGAACTTCATATTTTCAGTTTTATATAATTATTAAAAAGACAGGAAGTGACTTAACTGTCTAAGAAAAGAGATCATTTAAATCAGCATTCATCATCACTGACTGAATATTAGAATAACTTGGGACGCTTTTGCCTTTAAAACACTACTGTTACCCAAGTTTTCAGCTTCCAAGGTGGCGCTAGTGGTAAAGGATCCTCCTCCAAATGTAGGCGATATAAGAAAGATGTGTTCATCCCTGGGTTGGGATGATCCTCTGGAGAAGGACATGGCAACCCACTCCAGTATTCTTGCCTGGAAAATCCCATGGACAGAAGAGTCTGGCAGGCTATGGCCCATAGGGTCACACAGATCTGGCCACGACTCAGGTGACTTAGCACACGTACCCACATACCTCCCCACACTGGATGAATCAGAACCTCATAAGGTAAGGCTTGGTAACCTGGTTTGTTTGTTTGTTTGTTTTTCCAGTTTATTAGTATTTTTATTTATTTATTATAAATTTATTTATTTCAGTTGGAGGCCAATTACTTTACAATATTGTATTGGTTTTGCCATACATCAACATGAATCCGCCATGGGTATACACGTGTTCCCCATCCTGAACCCCCTCCCCTCTCCCTCCCCATACCATCCCTCTGGGTCATCCCAGGGCACCAGCCCCAAGCATCCTGTATCATGCATCGAACCTGGACTGGCGATTCGTTTCACACATAATATTATACCTGTTTCAATGCCAGTCTCCCAATTGGTAATCTGTTTTTTCCTTAAGCTTTCCAAGTGATAATAATGTGCAGTCAGGGTGAGAATCACTGATTTAAATAATCTAAAGCACATCTCCACAAAGTGGAATATTCTATAGTATAGACACTAAGATGCTGCTCTTGAATTGTATTAACAGGGAGAGATTGTTGTCTCACATTGGTGTAAAAAGAGTAACAGAGTAGAACATTTTTTAGAATCTCATTTTAAAAATATGTATTTTTTATTGTGGTAAAATAAGCATAATTTATTTTAACCATTTTTAAGTGTACAGTTCAATAGCATTAAATATATTCATATTCTTCTGTAACTAATACCACTATCTAGATATATACTAATTAAATTCAAGCATACTTCATTACAATCAAAATATATTATATATAGTAAATTTTTATAGATAAGTATAAATCTCAAAGGATAGACATCAAAGTTTAAATGTGACTATGTTTACATTTCTTCCTTTTGCTTGTTTGAATGTTCTATTTTTTTTAGGTGATATATTGCTTTCATGTTAAAAACACTAGTTTTAAAAAGGTAGCCTGGTGGTTCAGATGGTAAAGAATCCGCCTGCAATGTGGAAGACCTGGGTTTGATCCCTGGGTTGGGAAGATCCCCTGGAGGAGGGAATGATGACCCACTCCAGTATTCTTGTCTGGAGAATTCCATGAACAGAGGAACCTGGAGGGCTGCAGTCCATGGGGTTGCAAAGAGTTGGACATGACTGATTGACTAAGCACAGGGATAAATATTTTCCTCTGTACACTTTAACATGTATACTTCCGCCTTACTTACACAGAATTTAGCTCAATATAGGACATCTTTGGTCCCAATATACCAGTTTCATTTCTGAGAAGAACTTCAAAGCCTCAACTATAATGTGGCCCTCATGGAGGAATCCCAAGACAGTTTTACCAAAGACTCAGTCAGAGTAGGGACCACCATCCAGAAGCTCACTGTGTGGGAAACAAAGAGTTTGTAAAATCATCACATTTGGTAAAATATGGAGTTATGCAGATTTGACTAGCTCTTTTTTAAGATCCAATGGTTGGGCTAAGAAACTTAGCCGAAACTTCTTTCTAAGAATTATATTTGGTCTGATTATACTTTGTCCTGATCCTGTAAATCATAACCAGATACCAGGTTATCGGCCCCCATGTTAAAGACAGAGGGTCTTTAACAAGACATATAGTTTAAAATGTTCCCCTAAATTTGAAGGCAGGGACTGTTTAAGAATGTTTTGAAGTTTCTATTCATTAGGCTTGCATGTGGAGGAATAAAACATGCCTCATCTGGTCATATTTGTGTTAAAGCTGCTACAGTTTTATGGGAGTGCTAAAATGGTGCGGCAAACATGGAAATTAGTGACACCATCTCATAAGATTCTTTATGTATTGCTCTTATTTTCAGGAAACATATGATGGTTATTTGGCCCTTTCAGATAAGTAGGTTTGTTTTTCAAAATTTGAATTCCTGTCAAATCCACAGACAATCCATCAGTCCACTTTTCCTCAGCGCCTTTCAGAGACAAACACCTTTAAGCACTTCAGAAATATCAGATTAACATTAATACCCAATGGATTAGAAACCAGACAAAAGTGGGCTTAGGCAAACACTGCAAGTGGAGTTTGAAGGTAGGTGTACATCATATCAGTTTCCTGCAGGGCTCAGCTCTCAGAAACTTGAGGGCAAGAGGCTCATTTAAAAATATTTGCCATTTTGATGAGCCTTGGGGCGCTGAAAGCATTGCAGACAAATCACATAGCTCACTCAGGACAGCCACTGAGAGCAGCTCGGGTCCTGTATTTCAAATAGAAAATTTCTTCTTTTCTTTCCTTTATCTTTCTCAACTCAACTTCCTTTCTTTCTCCCGCTCCCCACATTATGGATAGGGCTGCTGCTCCATAATGCAATGGAAAAATCCTATAGCTGACACTCCAAAAATACTAAAATCGTTATATGCTTGACAGGACAATGACTTTGGCTTATAGGTGTGAGGAAAAAAGAGGCCATGGTATCAGCTCTTTAACACACAAATGGATACGAGCTGAAAAGTCAGCCAGTGCGGCTTGCAGCTGGTGTCACTTGGAGTGTGAGTTTATGATTTGCAACATGCCCAAGGCATATGTAGATAATAAAATCGTAATCACAAAGATGGCTGAAGACTATTTACTCGTGCAGAAGTTCCCCTGAGAAGTATTCATCTACCTTCTTTGAAAGTTTCTCTGTCCAGACTTCTCTGAAGCACAAGGGATTCAATTCTTAGCATCTGTGACAGCTTCTTTGCTATAAAACCTAAATTTCCCCAGAGCACATCCCATTTTGTTAAGTACCTTTAATACACTGGGTCATATTCTTTCTTTTTTTTTAAAGTTCTCAAGAACTCTTACTGGGAGTCTAGGTAATTAAAAATCCCACAGATCATTATTCCTGTAGTCAAAAAGCCTGCTCAAATCAGTGGCAAGATACTTCCATTTTCAATAGTTAAAAGTCTATGGGCTTTTAGAGATAGAAAGCGAAATCATTCATGATTCTAAGGTGGAGATGAACAATGTAGTTTTTTACTGCCCTATACACTGATGTGTGAGTTACTGTTATATTTTAGAAAAGAGAAATCACTATTCCATCACTACTGAGGGTATTACATTGCCTATTCTGTACATCATCTATATGAAAATTTTCACCAGAAAGATTATGTAGCTAGTCACTCTTTTTGTTTTCCCTTGCTATAAAGGAATGAAAAATGACTTTGTTAATTTCTTGGCAATATTGTTTCATTAGTCCTAGCAGAGTATGGTTTTGTAGTTTTCTTATCTTGCTTTCCTTCATGATTTTAGTAACCTCATTAGTAATTTACTATAAGAAGACAATAAGCCTTAATGGCAAAATCAAGAGAAAAGAAGTTAGGATGCTGAATTGCAGTTTGATTTCATTGCAGACTGAAGCAAATCTTTTCCTTGCTCCGGCTATCAATTCCCTTCTAGAGGTTATAAGTTCAGTGGTACCAAGCTCATTCTCTGTTCAGTTATTCAACCAGCTGTTCTGGAGCACAAGGAAGAGTCAGACATCTACTTGCTCACTCTGAATCCAAAATAGAGTCTGCAAAATCCACGCACTGAAGTGTGGTTGTGTTACTAATCAATGGTTCCTTACTCCATGGGTGTGTCTCATGCTTTAAACCTTAGTTCAACCAGCTGAGTTGTCAGCTCTTCAAGCCTAAAGCAGATTTACAGCCATATAGTAGGTGATTAATAAATAACTATTGACTAATAAGCTGAATTGAGAAGAGAAGAGGGAAGAAGGCTACTGGATATAGTAATAGCACTAAAAATAACAAGTAAGAGAAGAGAAAAGAAGGTATAAGGGGAAAAAGTCCAGCTACTTGCTTTAAACTCAGTAAAGGAAAAGAGTCTTAACCTCCCAACTCTTAAAGGCCCAATATTTTAGAAAATATATAATAATCTGGACATTACAATGAACTTTATCTCTTATCACAAAGATTTTTCTTCATGGAATATTCAGTTCAGTTCAGTTCAGTCGCTCAGTCGTGTCCGACTCTTTGTGACCCTATGAATCGCAGCATGCCAGGCCTCCCTGTCCATCACCAACCCCCAGAGTTCACCCAAACTCACGTCCATCGAGTCAGTGATGCCATCCAGCCATCTCATCCTCTGTCGTCCCCTTCTCCTCCTGCCCCCAGTCCCTCCCAGCATCAGAGTCTTTTCCAATGAGTCAACTCTCTTCGCATGAGGTGGCCAAAGTACTGGAGCTTCAGCTTTAGCATCATTCCTCCCAAAGAACATCCAGGACTGATCTCCTTTAGAATGGAATATTATTTAGCCATAAAAAAGAATGAAACAATGCCATTTGCAGTAACATATATGGACCTAGAGATTATCATCCTAAGTGAAGTAAGTCAGAAAAAGACAAGTACCATATGATATTGCTTATCTGTAGAATCTCAAATATGATACAAATGAACTAACCTACAAAACAGAAACAGACCCAGAGAACAGACAATGGAGGGATGGACTGGGAGTTTTGGATTAGCAGATGCAAACTAGAATACATAGGATGGATTAAACTACAAGGTCCTACTATATATAGTAATAAACCATAATGGACAATAATATGGAAAAGAATGTATATGTTAATATATATGTGCATGTATATATATGTATACCTGAATCACATTTCTGTACATCAGAAATTAACACAACATTGTAAATCAACTCTACTTCAATAAAATAGATTTTTAAAAAATATTTTTTCTTCAGGGACTGCTTGTGGTCCTTACTTACTTGGAAAATCAAATTAATGACAATCATTATTTTTAAAAGGCACCTCAGAGATATACAAATGCCCATGTTAAACTTGTATCAAACTCTGAGATCTAAGCATAAATGAAGGGAGTATTTGGTTATGCTCTTCAGATTCTGTTTTCTTCATTTATTTGTTCAAGCACACTGATTCAATACATACTTCTTGAAATCCAACTACAGGCAATACCGTGTGCAAGGTGGAATGACTCAGAAGAAATTTCCTATGCCCTCTGAAAAATTACAGTCTGGCAGAGACGAGGCACGTAGATACAGTACTTAGAGAACAAAGGCCCTTGTGAGACTGATAACTAGAGTAGTTCAAACCCAAGGCTATAGATACTCTCAGCAGGAGGTATGAGGCTGAGGTAATCGGAGAAGGCTGCCTGGCAGAGGCAGCATTTAACTGGGTCATCAAAGGGTACACAGGATTTCTATAAACAGACTGGAGGGAGAGCTCTTAACACATTTAAATCACCATTTATTGAGCACCAAAAACACAAACAGGCTATAGGGGATACACAGATTAAAAAAGACATGACCTCTGACCTTGCAGGTTAATGACAGATGTAGAAATGGAACCAACTAAACAGGAGGGCAAAACAGCATAAGGGCTATGGCAAAGGCTTAAGCAAATGCCACTCCTGGGAGCAGGAGCAGCACGAGTAACAGTCTGCAGTGAGGAAGCCAAAGCCATTTGGAGCCAGGAGTGGACCCATGGTGCCCAGCTTCTAAATCCACTAATATGTGGAAACCAGACTGCTTAGAGACCCCAGCTATGGGGTCAGGAAGACTCTTTCACCTGGCAGAATTCAAAACTGGGGGAAGCAGGGCCTGGAGCGAGGGAGGACCTAGAGGGTGGAGGAAAGGAAGACAGGGGACTACAAAGGCAGGACAATGGTCTCCGCTGGAGAGCCTCAGTGCTGGAGCTCTGCAGCAGTGTCATATAGTGCCCTAATTAGGTGTCTGCCTTTTTTAACAGGCTCGCCATGCCCCTGAGGACAAGGTCCCTGCTGGGCCTGCTTGTTCCTCACCACTTGGATGGCACTCTGTGTCTAGCATGAGATATAAGCTGACCAAACATTTTTTGAATAAATGAATGAATGAATGAGGTGGATCCAGCCCTGCTCCTTAGTGATATTAGACTCCCACACAATTTAGAGGATCAAGAAAGATCCCTGACTTTCCCCAAAACATCTCCTGGCAAGTTGTGCAGTACATTTTATCTTACTCCCTCAGATTGCTTAAAAGTGGATTTCAGTTCAGTTCAGTTCAGTCGCTCACTCATGTCCGACTCTTTGCGACCCCATGAATCACAGCACACCAGGCCTCCCTGTCCATCACCAACTCCCAGAGTTCACTCAGACTCACGTCCATCGAGTCAGTGATGCCATCCAGCCATCTCATCCTCTGTCATCCCCTTCTCCTCCTGCCCCCAATCCCTCCCAGCATCAGAGTCTTTTCCAATGAGTCAACTCTTCGCATGTGGTAGGTCCACTCAAAAGTGTTCTCTCTCTTTTAAGATACAAATCCTTTTAGAAAGCACTCTCATTTTGTAACTCATTTTTAAGTTACATAACGTCTCTTCTATCTTTTTCGGTAGATCAGAGACCACTAAGAGCACTGCGTCTTGATGGGTTACAAGTGGCAAGTGAAAGGCAATTTTGGATCTCAGGTCCCCAACAGAAGGGCAAAGTCTCAGGAGGGGATTCAAGGGCAGGGCAACTCCTAGGGTTGAAAGAGCTGGGCCTCAGGCTAGTAATGACTAGCAATAAATATGGGACAAATGGACTGCTTCTCTGAGTTATGAGATCTTAAAGTCCTCCTGTATTTAAAAGTTGTGTGCCAAAAGCCAGTTTGTAAAACAAGGGGTGGTAAGAGAGTTTCTAACTTGCTGATGTGAGCGCCCAGACTTCACACTTGAGGCATCAGAAGAAGAAAGCCAGGTTGATCCTGACTTGATACCGGAAAAAGGCATGGCCAGCCCAGCACCAGGGCCAGCTGATATCAGGAGTGCTTGGATGAGTGAATCTACACTGAAATCTGTCCTAGAAACACCTGCTAGTCATTTTTTAGTGACTTTTGCACTTGAACCTGGTGAAGATGTGCTGGGGTAGGGGACACATACATGAGGCCTCTTTTTTTTTTTTTTTTAAATTAACTAATACTTTCACTTTTGGTGACTCAAGGATGGCCGTGTTCATAATTTAGACCTGACAATATGAGGTCCATAATTTATCTCTATTTTCCAGAAACTTTTGTGTTTTTTTCCCAAAAGTCTTCAATCCCTCTGTTATAAAATTATAGTCTACCCATATATCTGTCATATATATATTATCAACTTTCCTTGAACCTGTAGTGCTTCTCTTGCCAGTGTCTTACTTTTCTCTTTCCACTTCCAGCTAAATTTCCATATTCTTGCCTTCACTTTTCCCTCCCACCAGGCTCTTACTCTTAATCTCAGTCAGCTGCTACCACTCATGCTTTCTCTGCAAAGGGCACCAATCACATCAGCCCAGGCTTTGTCTTTGCTTCAGAGCTCCTCCTTGACAATTTTCTGTCAGTACCACCCATCTTTTGAAAACGGGCTCATCTTTGGGCTTGCAGAACCCCACACGATTCTGTTTTTTTTCTCATACTGTAAACTTTCTATATTAATTTCTTTCCTCGGTCTTTCCTGCTTCTCCTGCCCACTTAACAATATGCATCACAGTCCAAAATTCAGTTTGAGGCTTTTCTGTTTTTCTTGTTTTCCATCTCTCTAGCAATTTCTGTGGTCATCATTTCATTGTAGAAGACTCTGTAGTTCTTCATCAATCTTTTCATCTAAGTGCAGTCCTACATTTTCATCATCTATCCCAAGAGCATTTCAGTATTGGCATATTGCAATCAGCTTAAATTCAAGATTTTCAGAACTAAACAAGCTCTTCTTTTCAACATATATACTCTATCAAAAGGTTTCTTTTTTCAAGGTTCAAAATCGCCAAATCACTTTTATGATTCTATTCACTATTTAGTTTCCAAATCCCATCAAATCTTTCTTTGAAATGCCTTCCTTCAAGTGTCTTCACCCCTCACATTCTCACTGCCTACATCTGAGCCACGGCCCTTATCAGCTCATTCCTGGATCACAGAAGCAGCTACCTATCTGCCCTCCCTGACCCCAAGCTTTCTCCTCTCCAAACTCATGTTCATGCCACTGCCAGACTAATCTTCTTTAAATGCCACTTTCATCTTGTCACTGTCTGCTGAGAAGCCTTCAATAGCCCTTTCATCACAAGTGCAAGCTGAAGGTGACCTTGGAGTTTATCTCATTTAACCCCTCACTTTATAGACGAGGAAACTGAGGTTCAGCGAGAGTAAGGGGTTACTCAAGGTCTCCACTAATAAACCCCAGAAGGAGGATTTAAAACCAGGCTGTTATTACCTTGAGGGCCAGTGCTCTTTCTGCTTCGACAGTATATTCCAAAATTCCATGCACACACCACCTTCAGGATCACATCTTGATGCTGCTTGTGCAGGTGTGTGCAGCTGCTTCAGTCATGTCTGGCTCTTTGCAACCCCACGGGCTGTAGCCCAACAGGCTCTTCTGTCAACTGGGATCCTCCAGGCAAGAACACTGGAGTGGGTTGCCCTGTCCTCCTCCATGGATGCTGCTTGTGTCACTTCTTATTTCACACATTGTTAACTGTTCTGCTTAAAAAAAATCATACATATATATACATAATATATATGTGCATATCAATACATATTTTTATATATCTCACAACTATAGAAAGAAAGCCATTATCACTGAATGGAATTAGACGTACAAAATAATCTTGAAATTAATACACTGGGGACACAATCATATTATTAACTCATAGGTGGATGAGTTTCTATTCTGAAGGTCTATTTTCTTTTTCTCTACAAAGGAAAATTAAAATGTGATAGCTAGGGTGATATAAAATGTGATAGAAAGTCTTACTAGTATAACTAAAGGAATTGAAAGGGGAATAACTTTCTCATAAAATAATTCAGCATTTCTAAGAGCTTAGTGCCTACTTACACCTAGATTTGTCTTCTGTGCCACAGTTATAAGCTTCTTGTGTTTAGAGACACAGAGCAATTCATAAGGTTTCATTTTTGCTACCATTGCTTTGCTGAATAATCCAATTCTCATGACTAGATTTTCTAGAGTCTATAGCATATTTGTCAAAGAAAATTTTGGAGTCTATTAACTGCTCTTACATATGATTCAGTAATTCTTTTGTGTGTTAATTTTGTCTCCTTAACAACAATGTATAGCACTCGAGGGCTGATATCTTTCTTTTATGACTTCCATATCCTGGTAGACCTGGTTTTTTGCTGGACACCCACAAAGTGCAAATCCAGTCAACTTATGACCACTGAGTCCCAAAGATGCTCATCATGTGGTTAAATTCTCAGAATGGTGATCACCAACACTTTGCATATTTAAACATTATCAAGGGCTTTGGGTCTTTTCAGTGGGAGAGGGTCCATCTGTTATATTTTCTGCAAAAGACAAGATTATTTTATTTCATTAAAATAATCATCATTTGCCTCAGTATAGCTTAGTAAAGTAGAAACCGTTTGTACTGAGATCATCAACGGTCAAGAGGCATTCATAGTAATATATAATTAGTAAAAGAATGAAAACTTTAAAATCACTCTCCAATCACCTAGTTCAGGGCTGGATTTCTATGAATGGGAGAAGACTTCAAAATTAAAGCTTATCTCATTTTGCAGGTGAAGAAGAGACCCCCAGCTAGAAGGTGATGTATTCAGAGTTCCAAATCAATTTAGTGCCAGTTATAGTCAGCCTCCTTCACTCCTCAATGAGCCTGGCTCCCACTTTTCCTGGGATAGTCCTGGCTGAGGGCTCTCCCTACTTATATGAACATGTTCACCCACTTAACTACTCAGTCCAATATTTTTTCTCCTGCATTAAAATAAAGAATATGCTCATTTCTTTTTGCACATTTTTATACTTAAATGTTCCTCTTAAACATTTTGAGCTTTGCTTCTAAAACCCAAATGATCAGTCAATATCAGGAAAACAAACACTTTTTCTCCATTTACACAGAAATTTCCTATATGTACAGCTCTTCTGAGTTGCTAAATTTACATGAGCAACAAATGAATTTTCGACAACACCATTTGGTTGCTTTAATAGAAACAGAGGTCTAGTGTGTTATTACTGTAACTATGGAAGGTGAATGACCTGTTACAATTAACAGGAGAACTATTCACCAGAATTTATGGATTTTGTTCTTTTTAACCTAATGAGCACTGCAGTGTATTATCACTTATATCACCCTAGATTGCCCAATCACCCTGCATAATATTACTTCAATCCATTTTGAAATAGGCCCAAATTGTCATTTTTTTGTTGTTGGAGTAATGATCAAGTATTGATGTTTCTTGAGTTCATACAAATGGCTACAACCTCTTGCACGCAGCCTGGTCAATAGAGTCTGATGTTCACATTAGGGATTTGGAAATCAATGTAGTTTTCCTGTTATTCTTTTATGATTAAATCAATTGAAGTTATTTACTCATAGCAGAAAATATGCGTGATTGCCAACCCTATGGCTTAGTGAATTGCTTTCTCACCACCGCTGCCCTGTAATGAGAAGGTACATATTCACTTCAGGGGTTGACTAAAACCTGTTCATGTATAGCAGCAATTTGAGATGCAGAAAGTGTTTATTATTAAAGGCTAAGAGTGTTGAATGCCAAAGGGCATCTTTATCACTTGGCATTGCATTAACATTGACAAAGGAGAGAAACACGCCCAGAAAGCCCCTCGGCATTGGTCAAACGGCACTCAGTTACAGCAGTGAAGCCGGGCAGCAGCCAATGGACGCTCGTGCCACATCCTTCCTGGTAGACAGTGTTATGCAGAGACCCTAGTTAAAGACAATGGAAATGTCAATTAAACTGAGTGGACAGGGCCTATTTGTTGAGGGGTTTTCTCTCTTTAGCATGTAGTGGGTGACCTACAGTGTTTTGATGTGAGAATAAATAATGGCTTGTATAACATGGGTTGCATTTAATGTGCTTGAATGCAAAATAGTATAAGGGAAAAGCCAAATGGAGACAGCGATGGGGATGGCTGTGGAGGCGGGAAGAGGCTAAACAGGGAGCTGCATGTGAGTGAAATCTCTCGCAAGCTGAGAAGGTCATTTCTCTTGTATTCTCTATGTGACATGAGTGAAAAGCAAACAATAGAAGAATTTTTCATTTTTAGACCAGTTCTGTGCAACCAGCTGCACAGGACCATGGGGATGCCAAGTCCTTTAGAGTTACTCGATCCAGTCATCATGTTTGATGAGAACAGCGCAAAAGTGGGAAATATGGGTTGCTTTGGTCTATTTCTAAGTGGTCTGGATTGCTCTTAATTTCTTTAACTTCCTTCCTCAATAATATCTCACAGAACAAGAAAAACACTCACTCTGATAAAGCCTTAGCACAAATTTGACTTTAAAGATTTGCAGTCTGCTTTTAGGGAATAGTAATGAAATACTCCATATTTTTATGAAGGAGGTTCTGGTTGGCTGGGGTAGGGATTCAGATACATCTGAGTGGGGAGGCAAACATTATCTGTCCTCGCCTATACATATCCACTAATTTACCAAGAGAACAGGGGCTTCTCTGAAAAGTCCTCAAGCTGTGCCTATCTTTGAGGTTCCAGAGCACAGGCGCTACCTGGAATGGTGTGGAGGGTGGGAAGGGGAAACCTGAATCAAATTGCAAAGGAGGGCTCTGAGCCATTGAAAAACAGACACGGGAAAGTAGGGGCAGGCATGGTTGCTGGGACCCGGCTTCCCTTTGTATTCCTCCAAGGAGAGCATGGTTCTGGAGGCGAGCATGCTGCTTTTCACTGAGACTTTCTAGGCTTCTACCAGCTGGCACATGCATGTGTGAATCCAAATGGCATGGCCGTTAAGGATGCAAGTTCCACAGTCATGTTCCAAGCCCACCTTTCCTCCTTGCCTACTTCCAGCAATTCTTCACTGGTTTGTGCCTTGCTTTTCTCATCTGTAACAGGGGGATGGTAGTAATGGAAGGTACCTCAGAGTCTTTGTGAAGATGAAATAAGTAAATGCATGTAAAGTGCTCAGAATGGTGAATGATAAATAAATGTCAGTGATTATTATTGCTATTACTCTGGAGTTAACAAAAACAAGACCAGGAGCTGACTGTGGCTCAGATCATGAACTCCTTATTACCAAATTCAGACTTAAATTGAAGAAAGTAGGGAAAACCACTAGACCATTCAGGTATGACCTAAATCAAATCCCTTATGATTATACAGTGGAAGTGAGAAATAGATTTAAGGGCCTAGATCTGATAGATAGAGTGCCTGATGAACTATGGAATGAGGTTTGTGACATTGTACAGCAGACAGGGATCAAGACCATCCCCATGGAAAAGAAATGCAAAAAAGCAAAATGGCTGTCTGGGGAGGCCTTACAAATAGATGTGAAAAGAAGAGAGGCAAAAAGCAAAGGAGAAAAGCAAAGATATAGGCATCTGAATGCAGAGTTCCAAAGAATAGCAAGAAGAGATAAGAAAGCCTTCATCAGCGATCAATGCAAAGAAATAGAGGAAAAGAACAGAATGGGAAAGACTAGAGATCTCTTCAAGAAAATTAGAGGTACAAAGGGAACATTTCATGCAAAGATGGGCTCGATAAAGGACAGAAATGGTATGGACCTAACGGAAGCAGAAGATATTAAGAAGAGGTGGCAAGAATACACAGAAAAACTGTACAAAAAAGATCTTCACGACCCAGATAATCATGATGATGTGATCACTCACCTAGAGCCAGACATCTTGGAATGTGAAGTCAAGTGGGCCTTAGAAAGCATCACGATGAACAAAGCTAGTGGAGGTGATGGAATTCCAGTTGAGCTGTTTCAAATCCTGAAAGATGATGCTGTGAAAGTGTTGCACTCAATATGCCAGCAAATTTGGAAAATTCAGCAGGGGCCACAGGACTGGAAAAGGTCAGTTTTCATTCCAATTCCAAAGAAAGGCAATGCCAAAGAATGCTCAAACTACCGCACAATTGCACTCATCTCACATGCTAGTAAAGTAATGCTCAAAATTCTCCAAGCCAGGCTTCAGCAATACATGAACCGTGAACTCCCTGATGTTCAAGCTGGTTTTAGAAAAGGCAGAGGAACCAGAGATCAAATTGCCAACATCCGCTGGATCATGGAAAAGCAAGAGAGTTCCAGAAAAACATCTATTTCTGCTTTCTTGACTATGCCAAAGCCTTTGACTGTGTGGATCACAAGAAACTGTGGAAAATTCTGAAAGAGATGGGAATACAGACCACCTGACCTGCCTCTTGAGACATCTGTATGCAGGTCAGGAAGCAACAGTTAGAACTGGACATGGAACAACAGACTGGTTCCCAATAGGAAAAGGAGTACGTCAAGGATGCATATTGTCACCCTGCTTATTTAACTTATATGCAGAGTACATCATGTGAAATGCTGGACTGGAAGAAACACAAGCTGGAATCAAGATTGCTGGGAGAAATATCAATAACCTCAGATATGCAGATGACACCACCCTTATGGCAGAAAGTGAAGAGGAGCTAAAAAGCCTCTTGATGAAAGTGAAAGAGAAGAGGGAAAAAGTTGGCTTAAAGCTCAACATTGAGAAAACGAAGATCATGGCATCCGGTCCCATCACTTCATGGGAAATAGATGGGGAAACAGTGGAAACAGTGTCAAGAGTTTATTTTTCTGGGCTCCAAAATCACTGCAGATGGTGATTGCAGCCATGAAATTAAAAAACACTTACTCCTTGGAAGAAAAGTTATGACCAACCTAGATAGCATATTCAAAAGCAGAGACATTACTTTGCCGACTAAGGTCCGTCTAGTCAAGGCTATGGTTTTTCCTGTGGTCATGTATGGATGTGAGAGTTGGACTGTGAAGAAGGCTGAGCACCGAAGAATTGATGCTTTTGAACTATGATGTTGGAGAAGACTCTTGAGAGTCCCTTGGACTGCAAGGAGATCCAACCAGTCCATTCTGAAGGACATCAGCCCTGGGATTTCTTTGGAAGGAATGATTCTAAAGCTGAAGCTCCAGTTCTTTGGCCACCTCATGCGAAGGGTTGACTCATTGGAAAAGACTCTGATGCTGGGAGGGATTGGGGGCAGGAGGAGAAGGGGATGACAGAGGATGAGATGGCTGGATGGCATCACTGACTCGATGGACGTGAGTCTGAGTGAACTCCGGGAGATGGTGATGGACAGGCAGGCCTGGCGTGCTGCGATTCATGGGGTGGCAAAGAGTCGGACACAACTGAGCGACTGAACTGAAATGGAGTTATTACTATTGCAGATTATAGGTAAATAGAAGCCCATCAGGCTTCTTAACATTGCAAGGTACTGGACTCACTGCCATGAGCCCCTCAGAGCAAAGGATAGCACACAAAGGAAACAAAAGTCCCCTCCTATACAGCCAAGGCTGCCTTCAGCTCTTTGCACTTGGGATGAAAGTAATAACAGTAACAGCTGTGGTGGCAGAGCACTGTCGTGAATTCACAAAGTAGAGAGGGATCCTGGTGGAATTCTGACAGCAGCAGGAGGGACAGGAATGAACTATGTCCCATCTGTGGCCAAGCTGTGGCTTCACCAGAAGGGATTGAGTTGGTTGGGGGATGGGGTGCTAATTAGAGATGGCAGTGGAGTCACCAATGCAAAGTTCTCTCTGGAATGTTAAAAAAAAAAAATTGCAGACAGGAAGAGGAAACTCAGATGGTGGGAAGGATCAAAGCTTTAAAGCAGCCTAAGTGGGCTAAAGATCTAGTGAAATCTGGGATTCAGTCACCATGAGACCACACTGGAGGTCCCCACGGGGAGGCGCAGGGTTGTTTGAGCTACATGTTGTAGGGTTTCTCTAGGGTTATTTGAACCCTGGATCATGCACTTCTGCACCAGGGATTAACCATTGCTCCAGAAAATTAGAGCTAATTGATTTGTTTGTTAAAACTTCTCCTCAGGCACAGAAAAGTGCTTATCAGAGTGTTCAGGAGAGAACAAAATATGAATGCAGCCTTTCAGAGCTTGTGGAGTGTGTCGATTTTCATTCTACGCCGAGGAAAATGCAAGAAAAAGAAAAGGGTCCCTGGAAAATGACCCTCAATTCTTCTACATTGGCTAGAGAATTTCCAAGAGTAAATCTTTTTCTAGAGAAAGATGAAATTGCTGGTGGCAGGTACAGCTAGCATCCTTGTCTGTAAAGACAGTGCCCTCACCCTTGAGCTTGGGGGTGTCCTCAGCCCTAAGTGTACCCTCTCGTGGGGTTTGGTGGAGAGGAAGAACATTCAGCAAACCGAGGAATAAGGTACTGGTACACTAGCTGGCACAGGTCACACAGAGGGGCAAGCATGGCTGGCCTCAGAGTGGGCAAGCAAAAGGTGATCAGGGGAGGGCCTGATACCTCTGCAGGAGTAGCACACAGACGAGATGAGAAGGGACAGGTGTTCAGAAGCATGGCCCACCTTGCAGATGTTGTCCTAACACCTACCAGCAGGCAGGAGTGAGTCTCCCCAAGTACGGTGGTTAGAAACCTTGTTTCAGAAGGGCTCTGCCCTGCCACAAGATGTCCTATAGATAGTGCCAGCTTTGAATGAGTCCCACTGCTAGCCTCAGTACCTGCTCTGGGGCAGGCTTCCAATTTCAGAGGGGTGGATGGCCACAGTTGGGTGGCTTAAGAGAAAACTACAATCTGTCTGAAAGTGTCTCAACAGTTCCTGCCCATCCTTCAGTGCTCAGAGCAGCCAGCCACTCCATCTCTCAGAGCCTGGTACAGTACAGTTAGAGGCCGCTGTAACAAGAGGAAGAACCTTCCAGCCCCAAAAGGCAAAATGCTAGACTTAGTGAAACAGGTCTGCTGCCATTTTTTGTTGTTGCAGGTAGGAGAGCAGTTTCCTGGTGGACTAAAGCACTGCCAAGAATTAGCCTTGGGGCTTTCTGGGAGAGGTGAAGGATGCAAGTGGGACCATCTCTCAAATAGCTCATGTAAATCTGGGGAAAAAAAATCCCAAAGGAGAATCTGAAAAATTCAGGATGATCAGAAATCAAAAGGAAGAGGGAAGAGCATGGGACCAGTTTCACCTTCGCCAGGCAACCATCATAACTTATCACTTCAGGTGAAATTTGAATTTTGCCTCAATACTCTGCCTTCTGTAATAAAAGGCTAGACTAGGGGGAGGGTACTCTAAACAAACGTAGGGATCACCACCTCTGGCTCTGTGGGACTCAAATATCAGTCATGAAGTCCACTGAAAGAAGATGTGACTAGAGGTAAGGGCGGTGGAATGAGCTTGCCTGTCTTGTCAACCTCCATCTCTGACCTTCCTTGGTAAAACAGCCGCCAGCCTCAAGTTACCCAGGGCCATGACGGAATTCCCTGGAGTTGGCAGAAACTTGGTCCAGAACCCTGACCACCTCAGAGGATGAACCTGTGACCAGAAAAGAGAGGGAGGCAGAGACAGCCCAAGAGAACTGCCCTGGTCCAGAGGGGATCAAATTCTCAAGCAAGGGGAACCTTGGTTCCAAGTAGTCTCAGCTCAGTCTGCTTTATCAGCACATGCAAGACAGCCCAGGGATTCCCGAGTAGGGACAGTCAGTCAGTCAGTCAGTTCAGCTGCTCAGGTGTGTCCGACTCTTTGCGACCCCATGGAATGCAGCACCCCAGGCTTCCCTGTCCATCACTAACTCCCGGAGCTTGCTCAGACTCATGTCCATCGAGCTGGTGATGCCACCCAACCATCTTAACCTCTGTTGTTCCCTTTGCCTCCTGCCTTCAATCTTTCCCAGGATCAAGGACTTTTTCAATGAGTCAGTTCTTCGCATCAGGTGGCCACAGTACTGGAGCTTCAGCTTCAGCATCAGTCCTTCCAATGAATATTCAGGACTGATTTCCTTTAGGATGGACTGGTTGGATCTCCTTGCAGTCCAAGGGACTCTCAAGAGTCTTCTCCATCAACACAGTTCAAAAGCATCAATTCTTTGACACTCAGCTTTCTTTATAGTCCAATTCTCACATCCATACATGACTACTGGAAAAACCATAGTTTGACTAGACAGACCTTTGTTGGCAAGTAATGTCTCTGCTTTTTAATATACTGCCTAGGTTGGTCATAGCTTTTCTTCCAAGGAGCAACCGTCTTTTAATTCCATGGTTGCAGTCACCATCTGCAGTGATTTTGGAACCCAAAAATATAAAGTCTCTCACTGTTTCCACTGCTTCCCCATCTATTTGCCATGAAGTGATGGGACTGGATGCCATGATCTTAGTTTTCTGAATGTTGAGTTTTAAGCCAACTTTTTACTCTCCTATTTCACTTTCATCAAGAGGCTCTTTAGTTCTTCACTTTCTGCCATAAGGGTGGTATCATCTGAGTATCTGAGGTTATTGATATTTCTCCCAGCAATCTTGATTCCAGCTTGTGCTTCATCCAGCCCAGCATTTCACATGATGTACTCTGCATATAAGTTAAATAAGCAGGGTGACAATATATAGCCTTGACATACTCCTTTCCCAATTTGGAACCAGTTTGTTGTTCCATGTCTAGTTCTAACTGTTGCTTCCTGACCTGTATACAGATTTCTCAGGAGGCAGGTCAGGTGGTCTGGTATTCTCATCTCGTTAAGAATTTTCCAGTTTCTTGTAATCTACACAGTCAAAGGCTTTGGTGTAGTCAGTAAAGCAGATGTTTTTCTGGAACTCTTGCTTTTTCGATGATACAGCGGATGTTGGCAATTTGATCTCTGGTTCCTCTGCCTTTTCTAAATCAAGCTTGAATATCTGCAAGTTCTTGGTTCATGTACTGTTGAAGCCTGGCTTGGGGAATTTTGAGCATTATTTTGCTAGCATGTGAGATGAGTGCAATTATGTGGTAGTTTGAACATTCTTTGGCATTATCTTTCTTTGGGACTGGAATGAAAACTGACCTTATCCAGTCCTGTGGCCACTGCTGAGATTTCCAAATTTGCTGGCATATTGAGTGCAGTATTTTAAAAACATCATCTTTAGGGACTTGAAATAGCTCAACTGGAATTCCATCACCTCCACTAGCTTTGTTCATAGTGAGGCTTCCTAAGGCCCATTTGACTTTGCATTCCAGGATATCTGGCTCTAGGTGAGTGATCACACCATTGTGGTTATCTGGGCCATTAAGATCGTTTTCGTATAGTTCTTCTCTGTATTCTTGCCACCCATTCTTAATATCTTCTGCTTGTTAGGTCCATAACAGTTCTGTCCTTTATTGTGCCCATCTTTGCATGAAATGTTCCCTTGGTATCTCTAATTTTCTTGAAGAGATCGCTAGTCTTTCCCATTCTATTGTTTTCCTATATTTTGCACTGATCATTGAGAGAGGCTTTCTTATCTTTCCTTGCTGTTCTTTGGAATTCTGTATTCAGATGGTATATATTTTCTTTTCTCCTTTCCCTTTAGCTTCTTTTCTTTTCTCTATTGTAAAGCTATTTGTAAAGCCTCCTCAGACAACCATTTTGCTTTTTTGCATTTCTTTTTCTTGTGGATGGTCTTGATCACTGCCTCCTGCACAATGTCAAGAACCTCCCTCCATGGTTGTTTAGGCACTCTGTCTATCAGATCTAATCCCTTGAATCTGTCTGTCATTTCCACTGTTTAATCAAAAGGAACATTATGAATAGGGATAGTCCCCCTGAAATGAGTAGGGACAGTTCCCTTGAAAGACAAAGAGCAGAAATCCTACAGTTATCACATGAAATATAATATGCTTGAAATTTGGGCTTTCAGATCAGTTACATTAAAAAAACAACTACTCATAGTTGAAGCTGTGCAGGGTGAGAAAAGCATGGAAGCAGGCAAGACTGGTCTTTTGGTCTGTACCAGCTTCATCTTGTGGTGGCAAAGCTCTTAGAGAGATGCCTCTGAATGCGTGGGGAGGGGGGCCCACTGCACTCCTGTCAGGATGACTTGTGAACCATAAACTCAGTCCTGTCCAGGCTTCTCCTCCTCCTGCAGCCTCTTCTGGCACTGCCTGTAACAACATCCCCCTGACCTACAGAGCCAGAAACAGAAGAGCCAGGAGTGCTGGCCCCTGCAGCCAAATGCCATACGTGTTTCCTGTTTTATCTAGTATCTACTGTGGGAATAAATGAGGCAAATGGAAGGGGCCAACCTTCTCTCTGAACTCCCTCTCCATCTCCTTCTCTTCCAATAAATGCTTATTGTGCAATGACCAGGTACCTGTTGTACCCAGATCCTAGATGCTTCCAGTCCAGGAGTAGAGATTAGACACACACATAAATAACCCTATTACAAGGCCAAAAGGGATAAGGGCTGGTACATAATGTGCAAATGGTGCCAAGGGTTTTCAAATACAGGCCCCCATAAGCTTTTAGGTCAATTTTCAGCTCTTTTTCAGCTACCTAGGGATCTATTTAGTACAAAGCCAGGTAAAAATAACCTAATGGCCCCATTATGGTTTGAAAGAGTTATTGAGTCCCATTTGGTCATTTATAGACTTTAAAAACATACAATAAAGCCATAAACTTGGCAGATCTCCTTTTTGAGCATGTTGTGATTTGGGGGTTGTTTTTGTTTCTCAGCAGTTCAGGGAGAAGCAGTCTCTTGTGGTTATGTACGTGTACACATTCTGCTGTCTGGACCTCCACTGCTGTGTGTGACTCAGGAGTCAGGCTGCAGGGATGGACTCCCAGGATGATGATCTCAGCCCTCTAGTATCTCTGGCACTCTTCATGGGAGCATCAGCACTGGCGAGAGTAGCTTCCCTCTGCACCTTGGTGGCACCCTTTCAGGCTATATAGGGATTCATTATAATTTACTGCTACCTATTGGAGAAGGAACCAGTATGTTGTTCCATGTCCAGTTCTAACTGTTGCTTCCTGACCTGCATACAGGTTTCTCAAGAGGCAGGTCAGGTGGTTTAGTATTCCCATCTTTTTCATAATTTTCCACAGTTTATCATGATCCACACAGTCAAAGGCTGTGGCATAGTAAATAAAGCAGAAATAGATGTTTTTCTGGAACTCTCTTGCTTTTTCTATGATTCAGTGGATGTTGGCAATTTGATCTCTGGTTCCTCTGCCTTTTCTAAAACCAGCTTGAACATCAGGAAGTTCACGGTTCATGTATTGCTGAAGCCTGGCTTGGAGAATTTTGAGCATTACTTTACTAGTGTGTGAGATGAGTGCAATTGTGCGATAGTTTGAGCCAAATAGGAAAAGGAGTACGTCAAGGCTGTATATTGTTACCTTGCTTATTTAACTTATATGCAGAGCACATCATGAGAAATGCTGGGCTGGAAGAAGCACAAGCTGGAATCAAGATTGCCGGGAGAAATATCAATAACTTCAGATATGCAGAGGATACCTCCCTTATGGCAGAAAGTGAAGAGGAACTAAAAAGCCTCTTGATGAAAGTAAAGAGGAGAGCGAAAAAGTTGGCTTAAAGCTCAACATTCAGAAAACGGAGATCATGGCATCTGATCCCATCACTTCATGGGAAAGAGATGGGGAAACAGTGGCTGACTTTATATTTTTGGGCTCCAAAATCACTGCAGATGGTTACTGCAGCCATGAAATTAAAAGACGTTTACTCCTGGGAAGGAAAGTTATGACCAACCCAGATAGCATATTCAAAAGCAGAGACATTACTTTGCCAACAAAGGTCCATCTAGTCAAAGTTATGGTTTTTCCAGTGGTCATGTATGGATGTGAAAGTTGGACTGTGAAGAAGGCTGAGCACCTAAGAATTGATGCTTTTGAACTATGGTATTGGAGAAGACTCTTGAGAGTCCCTTGGACTGCAAGGAGATCCAACCAGTCCATCCTAAAGGAGATCAGACCTGGGTGTTCTTCGGAAGGACCGATGCTAAAGCTGAAACTCCAATACTTTGCCCATCTCATGTGAAGAGTTGACTCACTGGAAAAGACCCTAATGCTGGGAGGGATTGGGGGCAGGAGAAGGGAATGATAAAGGATGAGATGGCTGGATGGCATCACCGTTTCAATGGACATGAGTCTGAGTAAACTCCGGGAGTTGGTGATGGACAGGGAGGGCTGGGGTGCTGCGATTCATGGGGTCGCAAAGAGTCGGACACGACTGAGCGACTGAACTGAACCGATTGGAGAAGGAAATGGCAACCCACTCCAGTATTTTTGCCTGGAGAATCCCATGGACAGAGGAACCTGGCAGTCTATGGGGTCACAAGAGTTGGACACGACTGAGTGACTAAGCACAGCACATCTGGTATTACTGCTAGTGCAATACACAAAACTGGGAAAGCCATTGTGGGGGCCTAAGCCAAGTTAGGGTAGTTTGAAGACTCACTGATTTTATAATGTTGTCATCTGTGTAGCTGGACACCTCATTCGTCATCTGTCAGCATCATTCACTGAAGGCAGCGAATGCACAAGACCCAATCCCAGGATGGCCTGCGTGCCAGCGTCCTGTTGGAGGCTGGTGCATCCGTTCCTGTTGCTCATCCTCTCACACAGGTGAGCAGAGGACTGGCTATTTCCTCTTGGGTGAAGGAGATAGTTACAGGGATTGGAGCTCCAGGTCTAAGATGCACCTGTTACGAAGGTAGAGTTGGATAAACTGGGCTTAGCTATACATGCACTTTCAGAAGCAGCTTACTTAAAAGGTGATTGGAAGTAAACACCACAGTTTCACATGAATGTAAAGCCCAAACTTTTCTACTGGCGACTTTTTAAAATGCTTCCAATATCCTCCTAACCAATAAAGGAGTCTGCACTGAGCAATAAGTCAACCTGAACAGCCCAGCAACACAATGCACAAACAGCATCCATCATCCATTACTTTGGGAAGAAGATCCCATGTATTTAATACCCTATTCCTGAACCAGAGCAATTAGGATTTGGTTTACAAGCAACGATTACAGGGCATCTGAAACACTGATCATTGAGAAAGAAGAATAGCTCACAAATTTTTAATAAATAGCTTTCCTAAAGCATTTCCTTTTATGTTTCTGAAAGACACTAGCATCTCTTAAAAGTTTAAAGATAATGAACTTGATCTGTGTTCTTCTTACCTGATCTTCAATTTTCTGAAGTATTTGTGTTAGTTTCTTCTTGTTGCCATAACAAGTTTCCACAAAATTAGGGGGTTAAAGCAATACAAATTTATTCTCATATACTGGAGTCAGAAGCCTTAAGGTCAAGCATGACAGTTTTCTTTCTGGAAGTTCTAAGGGAGAACCTGTTTGCATCACTTTTCCAGCCTGAAGAAGCATCCATATTTCTCGTCTCATAAGCTCACATCACTAGGACCTCTACTTCTGTCTCATCTCCTCCTCTGACTCCCACCTTCCCATCTTGCTCTTGTTCAGAACCTTGTTGGTCACACTGGTTCCATCAGTTAGTCCAGGACAATCTCATCATGAGACCCTCCACTTAATCTCATCTGCAAAATTCCTTTTGCCACTTAAGGTAACATGTTCACAGGTTCCTGGTATTAGCACATGGACATTGTTGGGAGGCTATTATTCAGTTGGCCACAGTATTTTATCTTGAAGAGTATTTCTCATTATAAATGGGGATCTTGGTGGCTTTTTCCACGTTCAGGCTGTTATATTTACCCATTTAGGAATTCAGCCACAAAAGTGGCATGTTCATGTGACGTCTCTCTACCCCTCCCCACACAACAACTGAGAAAAGGCCATATATATTGGTAGGTCGTTGGACATAATTGCCTCAAATGTGTTAATAGTATATAATTCTTTAGATTATTTACATACAATTATATAAACACATCATTTGTTGCATTTGATATAGTCATTACTGCTAATGCTTGAAAACATAGCATTAGGTTTATAAATCAATCATGTTGTGAAATTTCTTACGCCCAATAACAATTTGTGTTCCAGTTTATTATATCTAGATTTTTTAATTTTTTTTCTTTTTTAATTAATTTATTTTTAACTGAAGGATAATTGCTTTACAATATTGGATTGATTTCTGCCATGTATCAACATGCATCAGCCATAAGTATACATATGTCTCCTCCCTCTTGAACCTCCCTCCCACCTCTCTCCCGTTCCTACCTCTCTAGGTTGTTATCCCTGGAGCCCTGGTTTGAGTTCCCTGAATCATACAGCAGATTCCCACTAGCTCTCTATTTTACATACAGTACTGTATATATCTAGACTTTTAATTTAATAAATATTGATGACCATTTGGAAATGAAGAAGTTGCATCTTTGTTCTTTTGGACATAAAAGTATTATGAGTAAACTAGTATTTGGGAAACATACTATAATTTTATGCCTTTAATGAAAAGTGTGATCAGGCATGGAGTGAAGCATGTCAAATTTCAGTCAAAAGTAAAGTTTATGGCTGTGTGTTAGGTCCTTTAAAACAGCAGTGCGTAATGAAAATTGTGACAGGCGCTTAATTATAACGATGTTAGTTGATGTGGATATAATAAATGTGCTAAGCTGGTTCATAAAACAATATAATGAAGCCTAGAAACCTGTGAGTAACATGAACCATCATCAAATGGTCACATCTTTTAAATTCACTTTAAAACCAAGCTGGTAGGGAGACTGTCTCACAGATTCCACTCAAGGATGCTCCTGACTCATAGCCCCATGACATGGGCCTTATAGTCCAACAGAAAAGCATCAAGACAACATCTCTCAGTGGCACAGAGTTAACTGTCTCCCATTGGTCTGAAACAAATGCTGATCCTCTAGAGGAAGTTAGTTTGAGTGAGTGTTTAGGCAGATGATGCTGTCTGATTGGCACCAGTCATTTGAATACAGTAAGCCTGCTGACAGCAGTTTGCAGAGGGCCACTTGGAAGGAGATTTGCAGTAACTCTTGTCAGTAGGCAATAAAGGTATGAGGAAGTGTCAAAATATCTCAGGATAAGTGATAGAGAAGAAATCTCCACACACACCTGCCAGGACCTCAGGAAATGGGTGAGCTTTTGGCCATTAGAGACCTGCTGTCCTGTTATGGGTGAAAAAGAGACAACAGTTAGTCTGGAGGGCTGCAAAAAATCAAGAGAGGCCATGTGTATTTAACAGGAATGACAACTCCTTGGTTGACAAGAGAGTACAAGATATTGGGTGGCTAGTAAGTAATCCTGGATGCATTTCACAGAGAAAATTCTGCTGGACAAGCCAGTATGCTGAGAGAACAGGAGAGGAAACTGGTTCATGGAAGAGTAGAGCTGGAAGCGATTAGAGAGCATTTAGATGCACATTACTCAAACTTCGGTGTGGACATGAATCAAAGATTCTGATTCAGTAGGTCTGGGATGGGGCCTAAGTGCCTGCATGTTTCATAAGCTCCCAGGTGATATGGATGCTTGCATCTGTAAAATACACTTCGAGGAGCCAGGATTTAGAGAATCCCTCTCAGTAGGGATTCTTGAAAGAAAAAAAAAAAAAAAGGAAATAAGTCAAGTTGGTTTAGAAAAGCATAAGTGACATTGGGTATTTGGGTATTGTTTTATTCAGAACAAGATAGTAAGTAAATGAAGATGCTGAATGACTCTGTATCTAATGGATAACTCACTGAGATTCTGGCCTCAGTCTGTGCATTTTTACCACATTCTAACTATATGTCCTCAAGTAATTTTCGAAACTCCTCCCTGCTTCAGCGCCATCGTCTGTGAACAGGGACTGATAATAGACCCTACCTGGCAGGACTGTGGGATGCTTCAGTCATGGGATACATGGAATGTGCTTACAGAGACACTAGCACAAGTTCTCAGCATGCGTTAGCTCATGTCTCATGTGCAGGTTAGTTGTGCTCTGGTTTTGAAGTTCTAGAAAAACAAAGTCATATTTTTAATTCATTCAGAATGTTAAACCAAATCTTCAAATCTAGGGTACAATTTTCATGCTAAGAAGTAGGGGACCTTTCAGACAGAGGAATAAAAACCTAGGAGACATAAGTTTCTTGACTAAAGTTTCTTACAAAAACAGAGCTAGAATCTGGGCTTCAATCCTGGTTGAAAAGTACTGAAACAGAGCAGGACCCTACGGGGTCTTCCTGGGACAGACCACCCTCCCACCTCCCTCCATGTCATCCACCTGCCTTTTGTCTGTAGGAAAACTTAGCCAAAGAGTAAATTTAACCAGAGAAGTGAGAAAACGCAGAAGCAAAGGAAAACTGTCAAACAAGACCAAACAACAACAGTTGAGTCATTAACCAAAGTCGAGGACACTTAGTTCTTCCTTAAGGGCTATAGATAATATTCTAAGCCGTATTCTTTGAACCGTTTCGTAGACCCTGGAGCCCCCATCAGGTAAAAGAAGTTAACCAGATGATCACCAGATTGTAGCCATGACATAAGCTTCCACGATTCTGAGAACCGGCCTCAAAGAAATAAGGACAAATTGACCCTCAAACTAAAGGCTAAATATACTTAAAATGATCAAAATGACGCGGAGCATTGTCTGACTAATTTCAAGATGACTGTCAGAGCTAACTGACAGAGGGGGATGTAGCCTCCCTTCTTGTCTGTACATCCTTGAAACTCCCCCTTTAAAGCTCTTGCCCCCGATCAGCAATGGGGAGTTGGCCTTTGGACATGAGTCCATTCTTTACCCTGGTTGCCAGCCTTCTTAAAAAAGCAATCTTTTCTTTCTACTAACAAAACACTTGTTTCCTGACTACTGGCTTTTGAGCAGCTATCAGCTAGACCTGAGTTTGGTAAGAATATTGCTTAACTCTAAAAATACTTTCCAATATCTTAATCATAAAGTAGGTGAAATATGATTCACAGTCAAACTTTTCAAGCAAGTGATGGTACTTTTCCATTTTCTCACCATCCACTCACTTCCTTAATTCTTACAGCCTGGCCCCAGCATAGCCAGTATGTTCTAATATCAACATTCACTCTTCTTGGCCCAGTTGAAGATGAGATGCTGTTGCCAAATTCATCTATTGTTCTTTCTTTCTAAATTATACTTTTCTAATTGTGAAATTTTTAAAAATTGTGTTGAAATACATATTACATAATTTACCTTCTTAACCATTTTTTAAGTGTACAGTTTGGTGGAATTAAATACATTTACACTGTTGTGCTACCATTACTACAACCTATTTCCAGAACTCTTTTCATCTTGAAAAATTAAAACTCTGTACCCATTAAATAATAACTCTCCATTCCCTTCTCTTCTCAGCCCCTGGCAACCACCACTCTACTTTCTGTCTGTATGAATCTGACTGTTCCAGGTACTTCACAAAGTGGAATCACCTAGTACTGGTCTTTTTGTGTCAGGCTTATTTCTCTTGGCATAATGTCTTCAAGTTTCATTCATGCTGTAGCATCTGTCATAGTTTCCCTCCTTTTTAAGGATGAATAATATTCCATGTATGCACATGACACATTTTGTTTCTCTATTCCTCTGTCAATGGTCACTTCCACATTTTGGCAGTGTGAATAACGCTGCTATGGACATTGGTATACAAATTCTATATCTGAACCTTTGCACACAACATCTCCTGCCCTATGGAAACATCTTTTTCTTCCTCTTCACTAATTCGATTTCAATCAAAATGTCAAAGGTGAGGTTCAAATAACATTGCCTGAAGCTTTCCCAGCCACCTCTGATAGTAGGTATTTTGAGGAACGCTTACTTGGTATTTATCTGCAGACCTTCTGTCAGTGTTTTCTAAGTTTTGTAAGGCAGTATATAATGGGAGGTTTTTTTTTACTGTTTGACTGGTTAGTTAATAGGTTATTATAGAGCTTGATTTAGTGATTTTCATAGAGTGGGTATGCAATTAATACATTTTATGGAGGTGATCTTGAGGAGGAGGATATAGAGACAGGAGTAGAGTATTAGCAGACCATATTTCCATTGGTTACACATCTGTATGATTGTTGAAGATTCAAGAGTAACAGCAATACTCTCACTTAATCTTTCCTAACTTTCAGGTCTTTTTTAAAATATGCATCACCATAGAAGTAACATTTGCACAAAATATATATGTAAGGTAAGGATAAAATGGTTATGTGACTTATTCAAAGTCACAGCTTGTAAATGCTAAACCCCCAACCAGAACCTAGGTCTCTGTTCTCTCCCCACTGCTAGTTCTCAGAACACAGTGCTGCCACAGGCTGATTTCGAAACCTGAGGATTGCTTTACCCATTTTGTTTTGGATCTTCTTATTTTACATATATTATCCTTGCCTTATCCTATCATGGGCAGAGAAAACACAGAATGTTCACATCTAGCATGGAAATTAAAAATAGTTTTGACAAGCTGTAATATGACTTAGAATAAGCAGAATGAAAATTCAATATGGATGATCACAGCTCAGCAAATTGCAGAAATAAGCTCCAGAGAATGGTAGAATATTATGCACAGCAGGAAGATCTTTAGAAGCTAGTTGACCATGAACTGAACATGGATTAGTAATGTAGGAACGTGATATGCTATTGATAGAATACCATAAAAGAAATATAATAGGAATTATCTATATAGGAATTTTTTTCTCCCCAACTAAAAAAAAACATTATCAGATAATTTTTTTCTATTATTTGGAATTTATGATTTGTGGATATATCTAGAGAGTAATAACCGTAAATGTATACATTCATTTACTGAGATATTTATTAAATACCTACCGCATACCAGGCATTGTGGCAGGGTTACAGAGTATAGTCTCCAACATAAATTCAAGTAATGACAGCAGAGATGTCTAACCCTGACTAGGCTGTGGGATTTGGTCAGGGAAGACTTCCTGTCTGGACTAGGAGTTAATCAGGAAGAGAAGGGCTGGGGTGGTCATTTCCCATTAATAAAGTCACTTGAGCTAGGACAAGAATGTAAGAGAAAATGTGGCTGCTCCAGCTAGTGAGGAGGTAGGTATGACCAACATCATGGATGTGAGCCTGGATGGTGATGGGAAATGGCAGGTGAGCAATGGACGGTTTGAATTGTAACCTACAATTTATTATTTTGTCCCCAGGACAGGGTTTGACCCATAGAGAACACTGTGTGCTTGTTGTTTGGACAAATAAATGATCCTTTCACAAACCTAGCTATTTGAACCTGAGAACAGTCAGCCTCTAGATATTATTTTATAAAGAATGTGTAGGTCATTGGAGAAAATTCTCTATTTTCCCCAATGACAGCACCAAAGAGAATAAGGGAAACTAACAGATAAAGACTTGAGCTTTATGCAAGAAAAAATCTACTGACTGTGAACAAGTTATTTGGCAAATAGCTTGACTATGCAAACAGCAAAGTCACTGATTCCTCCTTGGAGATCTCTCAAAATGTGGTCAAGACTCATTCTGGGGGTCGGTTCTGTGCAATCTTGCCAAACTGAACTGGTGAAAACCTTCGCTCTGATCTGGGGGACACCCTCGTTCTTTTAGCACCCCAGTAGCAACTTCATATGCAGGTTCTTTTAGCAACCCAGCAGCAACTTCGCACGCAGTTTCAGGGTTAATATAACTTATTTCTCCCGGCTGCATCCTGACTGATGTGATTGCAGTTTTATTTTGACTGCTTTCAAGGTAACCTTCTCTGCCCTTTATGAGTATTCAGGAGAGTTGGCAAGTGGCGGTGCCCATATTGCTTTATAGTCATCTGTGGGGAGTGGAGTGGGGTGGGGGTGGAGGACATTTAAAGAAAGAGCAGTTTGCTGTGGTCCCTCTGGAGACCCTCCTGCTGACACCCCTCATTACCTTTATCAACATTCTGCTTTTGCGCCACAGCTAACCTGCGGCACGGGAAATATACTGGTAGCTGCTCTCCCAGTCCATAACAGGAAAGCCCTCAGATAATCCAACAGTCCTTTCTGCTCACAAAACTTGAGCCCTGCTTGGGGAAATCTCCCTATTTGTAAAAGGCTTTGCACAGTTAAAGCCAGCACAGAAGAACACACAATCTGATTTTAATGATAAAAGACCATTTTCTGCAGAGGAGAATCAAGCCTAAGCTCAGGTTGATAGGTCTCCAGGGCCATTTTTGCTGGCCTGGTGGCCTCCAGCAGAGTGGCGGCAGAAGGAGTCGGGAGATGTCTACAGTTTGGGCAAGCACAGCCAGGATTTGCTAATAGAGACAATACCTTGCCCTGAAGGCAGTTTCTAGCTGCAGCCCTGAAGCACACATGTTGAGAATGTATCACACAGAACTGTCAGTCAGTACCAGAGCGAGAAAATTGTTGTTTCAAATGTTACAGTACAGGAAAATCGCCTCTCTGCACTTGCTGCCAAAAAAATGACAGCTTAATTTATGCCACACTGAAGCTACATTACAGAGCCATTCAGCTTGGCAGTTAAGTACGCTCCACGCTCACGTCTTCCCCCTGTGCAAGTGTGCTGGGGAGAAATACACAGGGGCTATAATAAGGACAATTGTCCGAGGGTTTGCCATGTCAGTGGGACTAAATACAGGTGAAACAGTATCAGCAATAAAATACATCACCCCTACCTCATTTGCAAAACCCACTCTGCCCTTGCAGTTGCAAAAATTCAGGTGGGTTCTATGGCAACACTGTTATGCATGGGCTAGATTAGGGAGAGATGCGCTGGCGTCAACCCCCTGGGTTTTATGTTGAGGGGAGGTGCTGCAGTATTGCCATGACTTTGAAAATTATGTCAGTATCCTTGATGCAGACCTTCAAAACTTGGCAGTGGTTTACCCTTTCTGAAATTAAAAAATCTGACATATTATACTATAGTAGCCCAGAATCTGTATTTTTCGTTTAGAGTTACCTTAAGGTACTAAAGATACACTTGATAGTCAATTTTTTAAACCAACCCAAGTTATTATCACCAAGGTTGTGTTTCACATCCATTTCTGCAATTTTCACAAATAATGGACCATCTTGTACTTGAATGGCAAGCAATATGAATTCTTCAGGCAGCAACAACAGAAAAGTTAGTGATTAACTAGAGGTGTTCTTTTCTTTGCATTCTCAGCCATGAAACTTCCCTAATGTCTATCAAATTCTAATAAATACATAGACTAATTTATACTGACATTTCAGATGAGAAATCAAAGTCTCCCTGACATAATTGTGTCAGAGTACACAGCTACTGTTTTATGTAAAGGAGGCCAGTTTTCAGAGTCCCTTTCATAGGGACGCCCTTACTCAGAATGGCTCCATGAAATTGGAATATTAATTGGGCCTCAGGATATTTTGCCAAGAAAAGATTTATAAGTAATATACAAAGTATTTATAAGGCAATCCTTATTAAAAAAAAAAAAATCACAGCCCTGAGAAAGCAGTCCTCTGCAATTGGCTTCTCTCTGCTCAGTAAGCCATTCATAATAAAATGAGCGGCCCTCAAAAGAGAGCAAATGCATTTGCAATGGCTGTTGATGTGCTATAAATCATTCTCAATAAAATGACTTGCAGAGATAAATGATACATATCTATTTAATAATCCATTATCCAAAATAAATATTCTACCTTAAAATAAAGCAAATGCACTTGCCCTGGTTGTTGATGTGTTAGAGCTGCTCAGGCTAATGGTAAAGTGATTTGTAAAGTGGAGCTCCAGCGCTGGCCATTGTCTTGTGTGCTCTGGAGAGATTAATACCTCTTCATAACTCATCAAGAGAAATGCCTTAAAGTAAAAATATCATCCAAAATGTTCCCACATATCTGTAACCATACTCATTTTAACTTTCTCATCAGCTGCTTCTGTTGTCAGCAGCTAAGCGTTTTTTAGCCTGACTTCGCATGGGTGTGATTAGACTGTGACCAAGAAGTCAAATAGACCCACCTCTTATCTCTAGGATCTATTGTGTAAAATAGGTCACTGTTAGGTACACCAGAATCAACACTCAAGAATAAGAAGAGCCCTCATATTTTAAACAAGCAGGAAGATAAGGGGTTTCTCTAAAAAGCTGAATTTTTCCAGATTTAAAATCCTATTGACCTCAACTTGGTGTATACATGGTGTATATGGCTGTTTCCCACTCAGATACTGTACTCCAGGTCCTTCTTTCAGCACCTGCTAGTCTGTGAGCCTGTGGCTCAGCTCTCAGCTCTGCAGGCAACCAAGCAGGATGACCGAGGGTAAGTCACCTCTCTGCTTGCCGTTCACTCTCCAACAAAGGGACTCAACCTAAGGTGATCAGTAGAACTTCTACCAGCTTTAAACACCTGCAGTTCTTATCATCTTGCTTTCTAATGTTTGTCTTATTATTTTAATTCTTCTGCCTGTCTTTTTGGTTCCTCTGTCCTGAGTTTTTAATTTTAAAGAGTTAGTTCAGTTCAGTTGCTCAGTCATGTCCAACACTTTGCAACCCCATGGACTGCAGCACTCCAGGCTTCCCTGTCCATTACCAACTCCTGGAGCTTTTTCAAACTCATGTCCATCGAGTTGGTGATGCCATCCAACCATCTCATTTTCTGTCATCACCTTCTCCTCTGGCCTTCAATCTTTCTCAGCATCAGGGTCTTTTCCAGTGAGTCAGTCCTTTGCATCAGGTGGCCACAGTATTGGAGTTTCAGCTTCAGCATCAGTACTTCCAATGAATATTCAGGACTGATTTCCTTTAGGATGGACTGGTTGGATCTCTTTGCAGTCCAAGGGACTCTCAAGAGTCTTCTCTAACACCACAGTTCAAAAGCATCAATTCTTCAGCACTCAGCTTTCTTTATAGTCCAATTCTCACATCCATACATGACCACTGGAAAAACCATAGCTTTGACTAGATGGACCTTTGTTGGACCCTTGTTAAAGAGTAGGAGGCTCTTTCTAATTAAACTTAACACTGTTATCCCACAAAGGGTCTTAAAAGGATAACTGTGGTCATGATTATGGAATCCACTGAATTTACCATTCAGACATCCCCACTCTGTACAAAACATGGCTCCTGCCTGCCCTCATCATCCAGAATCCAATACAGGGGAATATGCTCATTTGGTAGCTTCTAGCCAAGCAATGTTCTCTGTCCTTTTTTCATCTACCATTCATAGTCTTGTCTGTGACCATAGCCTACCTGTCACAGGACTCTTGCCTAAAGTTGACTGACAGGTGAAATCTCACTCTGATTAACTGACAGTTCCATAAACCTTTCACCTGGCTAGATGTTACCAGTTGGTGTAGCCTGAGTTTTTAATACTCCTTAACTGGAGCATTTCTGTTACTGTTTTATCTTAATGAGCCTGATGGAAGACATTCCACGCAATCAATGTCTGACAGATACACCTCCATTGAGTCACAGATAATTCTATTACAATAATTTTTCTCCATGAGAGTTTTATCAGTCCACTAAGAGGAGGCCTAGTTGCGAAAACAAACTATATTAATCAACAGTAATGCAGTACTATGAGCCATGTCTTATGTTAGGCTTTAGAATAGGTCTTTTGTCTCAAGGATATGTAAGTTACTGGCTATACAGCTAACTTTATTTTTCATAAAAGTTTCTCATTATCCTTCACATTGATGCACTTATTTGAAAGCAGAAGTTAATGCTTTTCCTTTTGAACAACGGAGTACTTGTGGTCTTCATGTCTGTGCCTTTAACACTCCTGTGACTCTCCAGGGAAGGAGTTCAGAAGGCAGAAAAGTATGGCTACCACTTGGCCAAAGTTTCAACCCCCAGGTTTCCCACGGGATTATTGTAATATGAATGCAGATCCCACATCTCTAACATCAGCTGTTTCTGAAACTATGGAAACGACAGGTATAATTCCAATTAGCATGGCAAGTCACACTGATCACCTGCTGGCCAGGCCACCTGTGTGACTGTCTGATGCTCCCCACCTTGCTGTCCTCTGCATGGCTTCCCAATTTTACTCTGAAAAAGCACCTTCTGTTTTCCCTGCCTGAACCATTTTTCTTTTTAAATTTGGGAAGTTAACTTTTCTTTTTAACTTCTGAAAAGGAAAATAACTCCAGGAGGTTTTGCCCTACCTAAGGCATATGGTGCCCCATGATGATTCAATGGAATTGACATAAAAATAGCTACAAATCCAAAGAAAAATGACTCTTGAAAAATCTAAATCAAGGATTTAACCAAACCAGGTGGCTTGTTAGATGTATATTCAGAGGTCAGTAGATGCCTTTGTCCCATAATCAGAGCTTGATTTATAATTTCATCACTAGAAGCTCAGAGCATTCGCCATAGAGGGTTTAAGTCATGTGAGCTGCATCATGGGGGCCACTGTCCAAACATAAGCCCTTTGAAAGAAAAAGTACTCGCAGCTAGAACAATTTGCAAACATACTGCAACCTCTGTCCATCCCGTTTGACACAAAGTCAAAACTTTCCTGATTAAATTTTCTATCTCCAGATGTTAATTGTGACTGATAGCCAGCAAGTCTAAAAACTAATTAAAAGTAAAGACAGAGTTACTTGTCTTCAAGGTACAGAGCATGTATGTAACTATTTTGTTCCAGCCTCCTTCAAACCCGTGATCATAGAAGGTCACACCAACAGAGGTGTCAGAACCATGGTTCTGTCTGGTTTCTGACCCTCTAACCTAGACTGTCGGGCTTCCCCGGTGGCTCATTGGTGCAGAATCTGCCTGCCAATGCAGGAGACGTGGCTTTGATTCCCAGTCAGGAAGATCCCCTGGAGAAGGGAATGGCTACCCACTCCAGTATTCCTGCCTGGGAAATCCCATGGACAGCGGAGTCTGGTGGAGGTTGCAAAGAGTAGGGCACAACTGAGCAACTAAAACAACCACCTAGAACATTACCCCAACACAAGGAGAGCACACCCAGGCCTGATTTGTTTTAGTCAAGCAAAGTTAAGGGAGGGATATTTACAGGATTTTAAGGTCTGGGCTGAGTGATTTCCACGCGGAACTTGCAAAGTGCAGCCTGACTGGCACTGGGAATAAATTATAACACAATCACTTTGGACTGATGGCGATAGCTAGGAGAGGGTCTTGAAGCAAGTTGCTTTGGTTAGATCATCAGCTTATCTTCTGAGAGTAAGCATTTCCTGGAGTAAACAGCTATATATATTTTATGCCTTTGTATTGCTTAATTCAGGGAAAGGGAATTGAGTTGGTCTCAATTCTCAGGATCTACATTTCCTTAAATAATATCAAAGAGAGAAGCACCCCAGAAGCTGTCAAATATACATTCTTAGATTAACATTTACACAACTGCCCCTACCACCTCCACCAACCAATGACCCAAACAAATGAACTACTCTCCTTCCTTCCTTCCTAAGCTCTCTT
Organism: Ovis aries; assembly: GCF_016772045.2. Taxonomy (NCBI): domain Eukaryota; kingdom Metazoa; phylum Chordata; class Mammalia; order Artiodactyla; family Bovidae; genus Ovis; species Ovis aries. The sequence goes on along the minus strand of NC_056057.1, from coordinate 30,846,041 downwards.
GACTCTGCCTTAGATTCAGGACCAGTTCTTCAGGACATCTCTACAATGGCAGCCACGTGAAACCATAGGCACCCATGAATCCTGACCACTCCCACTGTTGGTCACTGTCATATTCAGGGAGCTTGTTTCCACGGGTTAATCTTTGTTCTCTGGGTAGCCTTTCTTTAGGACCAGAGCTAATGCTGACTGGCTTTGAGTACTGCAATCATATGATGCTTCTTAGATCAAAGCTCCGTAAGAGATTGTTTTTCTCCTGCTGCTGTATCTTTCCGACCATGGTTCAATTCTGACCTTTGAGAGCGCACATTCAGTAGCTCCTTTCTTTGTTTTCACCTTGTTTCATGCCTTCTGGGCGGTTTCTTCATTTACTAAGCTCCTTATCTCTGACTTACTATTGTCTGGTACTCAAAACTGACAATACACTGGTGTTGAACTCCATTGCTCTACATGGGTCCTGGGTTTTCATTCATATTCTAGCTGTAAGCTCTCCCCGTGGCTTCAAGCTATCGTTCCTTGACCCCTTGGTACCCACATGAGGTTGTAAGCCCCTCTCCCCTATTCTGGCCTGCCTCTCACTCCACTGTGAGTGAAAATAGATCAACTATCTACCTGAACTGCTATTAATACCTTGAAAAGTATGCTCCATTCTCTCAGGAGTTGTGTCTAATATTTAAAATATATAAATATATACAAATATAGTGACAAGTACGCTTTCTTTGTGTTATCATAACCCAACACCCTGTTTTAAAATCCCGTCCTCCAGGACAGGATACAGTTAGCAAAATTGTTAGAAAGGTTGATTGGTCCTTCAAAATAAATTCAGGGTGTCCAATAAAAACCAAAGACAGCTGTGGAAATTATCTGTAGGTACTGAGCATAGAGGGCTTCCCAGGCGGCTCAGTGGCAAAGAATCTGCCAGGCAGGTTTGATCCCTGCATCAGGAAGATACCCTGGGAAAGGAAATGGCAACCCACTCCAATATGCTTGCTTGGAAAACCCCATGGACAGAGGAGCCTGGCCAGTTACAGTTCAAGGGGTTGCAAAGAACAGGACATGACTTAGGGACTGAGCAACAGTCGCTGAGCAAACAACAGCAACTAAGCACAGAATGATTAATAAATGAATAGACTTAGCAACTGTTGCCTTGCTTTGGCTCCAGTTCCTATTTCACTTTTGGTTTGCAGTGACCGTCAGTAAGGCAAATTGTTCACACTGGACTAGACCTGCAGAAAGTGAAGGGGTGTCTTTTTTTTCCCCAGGAGAAATCCTCTCCTCTGGTCTATGGTTTGGCCTGGGTGGCTTCTCAAGTTTGTCTCAATATTTTCAACATATGTCAGTGAGGAGGATGCCATTTTCTTCTTGTAAAAATGAGTTTAGATATGTAACTGATCAAGTCACTTAGGTTTATTTGATCATATAACTGCTAAGAATGATGGATTATCATTATTCAAAGGAATAAAAACACGTGTTGTCTGAAGTACTTCTCGGTGCTGCTACAATAAAATGAGCACAAGGTCTGAAAACGCTGAACATCTGCAGTGGATTGGTAGATAACCAAGACTCTGAGATATATATTCTTTCTGCTAGACTCTAATAAAAGCATTTGTCTTAGGCAAATCTAAGTTATCAGGTTTATCAGATAATATAAGTATCTATGAAAGTGAAAGTGTTAGTCGCTCAGTTGTGTATGACTCTCTGAAACCCCATAGGCTGTAGCGCACCAGGTTCCTTTGTCCATGGAATTTTCTAGGCAAGAATACTGGAGTGGGTATTTCCTTCTACAGGGATCTTCCCAACCAGGGATTGAGTACAAGTCTCCTGCATTGGCAGGCAGATTCTTTGCCGCTGCACTACCTGGGGAGCCCTATAACTATCTATAGCTATATATTAAATAGACAGATAGATAAAACATAATTAATCCATCTGTGTAAAGCCCCACAGGATAGGGAGTAGTATGCTGCTGCTGCTAAGTCGCTTTAGTCATGGCCGACTCTGTGCGACTCCATAGATGGCAGCCCACCAGGCTCCCCCATCCCTGGGATTCTCCAGGCAAGAACACTGGAATGGGTTGCCATTTCTTTCTCCAATGCATGAAAGTGAAGTCGCTCAGCCGTGTCTGACTCTTAGCGACCCCATGGACTGCAGCCTACCAGGCTCCTCCATCCATGGGATTCTCCAGGCAAGAGTACTGGAGTGGGGTGCCATTGCCTTCTCCGAGGGAGTAGTATGGTCCCTGGTAAACACAAAAAGAGATGGAGGCAGCAGGCAGTTAAGTCCATTGCTCACAGTCATATAACTAGTCAGTGAAAGTGAAAGTATTAGTCACTTAGACATGTCTAACTCTTTGTGACCTCATGGACTGTAGTCTGCCAGGCTCCTATGTCCATGGGATTTCCTAGGCAAGAATATTGGAGTGGGCTGCCATTGCCTACTCCAGGGGATCTTCCTGACGCAGGGATCAAACTCTGGTCTCTTGCATTGCAGGCAGATTATTTACCATCTGAGCCATCACGGAAGCCTCAGTAATGGCTAGAATTTGAAGCCAAGCAATCTGGCTCCAGATATAAGGATGTTTCAGTAAGGGAAAAATATTCCATTTGATGGATACATGCATATGTATGGCTGAGTCCCTTTGCTGTTCACCTGAAACTATTACAATGTTGCTTGTTAATCATCTCTACCCCAATACAAAATAAAAAGTGTTTTTTTTTTAAATCCACTTTAATGGTTTATAATACATTTCAACATGACCCAGAATTCAGGATAAGGTGAGACTTAGTTGAACGCCAAGCAATCTGAAAACTCCAAATATCATGGAGTTAGGGGTTTCCATAGGGCCTTACTGTAGGAGAAGGCAATGGCAACCCACTCCAGTTCTCTTGCCTAGAAAATCCCACGGACTAAGGAGCCTGGTAGGCTGCAGTCCATGGGGTCGCTAGGAGTCGGACAGGACTGTGAGGCTTCACTTTCACTTTTCACTTTCATGCATTGGAGAAGGAAATGGCAACCCACTCCAGTATTCTTGCCTGGAGAATCCCAGGGATGGGGGAGCCTGGTGGGCTGCCGTCTATGGGGTCACACAGAGTCGGACACGACTGAAGCGACTTAGCAGCAGTAGCAGCAGCATAGGGCCTTACTGCAGGTCTGTCTCATAGATCAGTTTCTCCATTTCTGTGTCCCTAGCCCAGCACAGGGGCTCCCCAGGTGTCTGGAACAGTAGGGGTGATTAACATCCTAGGGCATGGAGTTTCGGCTGTGAAAAGAGGGACGGGAGCAGTGAGAGATCTCTGATGGGTCATGACTCTCAGCACAGCTCAGTGGTTAAAGGCAGGGGTTCTAGAATCAGACTCTCTTGGACTTAAATTCTGACCATGGATCATGATGGGTCCAATGGATGCCTAGATCAGGAGTGATGGCTCTAGCCCTAGAAACTCCATCAGCTCCTGCCATAGTAAACAAGTCTCTTCTCTTCACCTGAAACAGAATGCTTGCCTGTAAATGTCACCATAAAGCTCTGGCTCCCTCAAATCCCCAACATCCAAACAAAACTGCCTTGCCATGCCTTTCCTCATCAATGCTCTGCAATCTCAATCACCATCGATGGTGGGAACACTGTCTGGACTACTTCACCCTTAGTTTCAACATCTGAAAAGTGGGCATTCTGGCAAGGCTGAAATAAAATCATTAAGTCACTTAGCACAATAGTTAACTCAGAGTAAGCACTCTTTTAAGATGATTGAGCACTCTGGTTTCCTCTGCCAGTGAATAATTAGAATTCACAAACTCATCAGTATTTCAACAAGTTACTGGAAATTACATGTTTATTCTTAGGAATGTTGTATAAACTGAAACTTTAAGTTTTTTTTGCTTCTGGTAGTATTATAATTTACTGATATTTGTTACATGGCCCTCATTAAAGAGTGGAAAAAGAATTACTTTAAAATGCAGATTGATATACAAAAATTATCTAAGCATTCTAATTTATACAGGCTAAAATGCTACATATTATTAACAATCAGTTCAGTTCAGTTCAGTTCAGTCACTCAGTCATGTCCGACTCCTTGCGACCCCATGAATGGCAGCACGCTAGGCCTCCCTGTTCATCACCAACTGCCGGAGTCCACCCAAACCCATGTCCATCAAGCCAGTGATGTCATCCAACCATCTCATCCTCTGTTGTCCCCTTCTCCTTCTGCTCTCAATCTTTCCCAGCATCAGGGTCTTTTCCAATGAGTCAGTTCTTCACATCAGGTGGCCAAAGTACTGGAGTTTCAGCTTCAACATCAGTCCTTTCAATGAACACCCAGGACTGATCTCCTTTAGGATGGACTGGTTGGATCTCCTTGCAGTCCAAGGGACACTCAAGAGTCTTCTCCAACACCATGGTTCAAAAGCATCAATTCTTCGGTGCTCAGCTTTCTTTATCATCCAACTCTCACATCCATACATGACTACTGGAAAAACCATAACCTTGACTAGATGGACCTTTGTTGGCAAAGTAATGTCTCTGCTTTTTAATATGCTGTCTAGGTTGGTCATAACCTTCCTTCCAAGGAGTAAGCATCTTTTAATTTCATGGCTGCAATCACCATCTGCAGTGATTTTGGAGCCCAGAAAAATAAAGTCAGCCACTGTTTCCCCATCTGTTTGCCATGAAGTGATGGGACTGGATGCCATGATCTTCGTTTTCTGAATGTTGAGCTTTAAGCCAACTTTTTCACTCTCCTCTTTCACGTTCATCAAGAGGCTTTTTAGTTCCTCTTCACTTTCTGCCATAAGGGTGGTGTCATTTGCATATCTGAGGTGATTGATATTTCTCCCGGCCATCTTGATTCCAGCTTGTGCTTCTTCCAGTCCAGCGTTTCTCATGATGTACTCTGCATACAAGTTAAATAAGCAGGGTGACAATATACAGCCTCGACGTACTCTTTTCCTATTTGGAACCAATCTGTTGTTCCATGTCCAGTTCTAACTGTTGCTTCCTGACCTGTATACAGGTTTCTCAAGAGGCAGGTTAGGTGGTCTGGTATTCTCATCTCTCTCAGAATTTTCCACAGTTTATTGTGATCCACATAGTCAAAGGCTTTGGCATAGTCAATGAAGCAGAAATAGATGTTTTTCTGGAACTCTCTTGTTTTTTTGATGATCCAGAGGATATTGGCAATTTGATCTCTGGTTCCTCTGCCTTTTCTAAAACCAGCTTGAACATCTAGAAGTTCACGGTTCACATACTGCTGAAGCCTGGCTTGGAGAATTTTGAGCATTACTTTATTAGCGTGTGAGATGAGTGCAATTGTGTGGTAGTTTGAGCATTCTTTGGCATTGCCTTTCTTTGAGATTGGAATGAAAACTGACCTTTTCCAGTCCTGTGGCCACTATTTAATTACTATTATTAACAATAGTAATAAAATTATAGTTCTATAGACTTTAATTTATTAGCTTTTCTTTATTAGCCTCAAGGAACATTTATTAGCTTCCTATTAATGTAACTGAGAATTTAATAAGCACCAGACATCATACAGAAGGAAATATATTAATGCAGCCTACTGGGATATAAACTTTTATTTTGCTTATGTTTCTTTCTCATTCTTACCAGACTTCAGAATGTCTAGATATAACAGCCTAGTTCACCAGCTCCTTATGGCTCAAAGTCACTCTTCTAATAATTCACAGATCGATTTATTGAGATACTGATTTGCATTTGTTCTGACTCTATTTTTTGCCTCCCCACACCCAAGCAGGATTTGCATTCCTTTTTTCTGGAGCATGGGAAAGAGATCTATTCTGGGAAGAGGTTGTCATGAGGGGAGAACACTGAAGCTACTTGGAGTCGGCAGTACCTTTGTTCTTCTGAACGAGCCCAAACTCATCAGTGACAATACTATACATCTTGGCAGGCAGGAAGAAAGAGGAAGGTTGCAAAAAGAGAGAAGTAGAGGATAGGCTTTCATAACCTATTGGTGTCAGAACCTTGAGGAAGTGGCATGTTCTTGAGGAAATGGCTATGTGTGTACTTTAGAAATCCAGACCCAGATCAAATGAAGCCTCCCCTCCTCTGAAAAGTTTCCCATGTCCCCCACAATACATGGCGACTGAGAGCTGTCAGAACTCAAGGACTGTATTGAAATAATACCAGTAGTGGCTACATAGCCACCTGATGTTTTGGGCACTATGTAAATCTTCTGGATTTTCATATTACCTAAAGAGAGATGGAGATGGAGCTCTAATGGTGCTACGGAATTCAGAGTCAGTTTTTTTTATTTAGATAATACAAAGAAAGAGACTTGTCTTGCAGATTGTACAATCTGTAGACAAATACTTTTACAGCTACACATACTTTAGCAAAGCCCTTTGCACGTGTTAGGTGCTCAGTGAATTTTTTTCTGAAAAGGTTTGATGCTGCAGGTGGAAATGCTAACTGAGGTTTACATAATAAGGTAGCCACTTGCCCGTTCAGATATTAGAAACTATCTAGAATCAGTGCTCTTGCCTGGAGAATCCCAGGGACGGGGGAGCCTGGTGGGCTGCCGTCTGTGGGGTCACACAGAGTCGGACACGACTGAAGCAACTTAGCAGCAGCAGCAGCAGCAGCAGCAGCAGAAAGCCATTACTTCAGTGATTAACCGTGAAGTTGCCACAAGGCAAGTGTGTGTTACAGAATATGTAGAAAAGAGTAAACAAAATAATGCCAGTTCAATGTGGCAATCTTTGTGTCACTTGCTAGCTGAAAAAATGAGTTATGCCCTTGTTTAATTTGTCAGCATTTCAATTAGAACATCATTGGTGACCCTTCCTCCTGACACAGGCTATTTTATTCTTCAACAAACTTGGCCATTGGCCATATTTCCTGTTATTGATGATGTGAATTTATGTATTGCAGATATAAATGATTTAATTACAGATATAAATGATTTAATTGCAGATTAGATAAATATGATGCAGACATTCCCAATCACATCATTATTCAAAAGATGATAATAATTTTGTCCCATTTGTCAAACAGTGTTACTGCATTTTAATTTACATTTTCAGAAGATTTAATTAACCAGGTTCTAGGAATTTAGACAGGAACAAGCCATCTTAAATCCTTCCTAGAACAAGGGATATAAACAAATAAATAAACAAACAACGAGAGCAGATTGTTCCTTTTACTGATATGATTTCTTTCCTCTAAAGATTCCCTTTTTTCCTTCTGGACAAGAAGAGGCAACATTTAAAGTGATGTATCAAAACTCTAATTAATAATTAGAACAAATATATAGAAAGTGTATTCAGACTTAGGACTAATATTTTAAGATCCACTTCGTTTGCAGTTGTTCTTTGGCATTAACTTAGATCAGGGATACATAACTAAAGCTGGGCTCCTTAAACATGGGTGGGAAGAGAAGTACATCTTTACTTTCCCTGTAATGAAATTTAGCTTTTTCTTCCATTATAGTGTTGTCAATTCCTGTGATGTCATGGTCAAAATCTTCTTAGATCTTGTTATAAAATATGTTAGTAAAGAGGCATGCATCTTCTGTATTGTTATTATGCACCTTTAATATTCATTTCCTTTGTAGTCTTACATATTTGACTTAAAAACATTCTGAGAATGGGCAGCACCATGCTGTCAAAAGAGACCATGGCAGAGAAAACAATTTAAGAACGTTGGCTGTATACAGGGTTTCAAGAAGGAATTCTGGCTTCACAGCCTGATCAGTGAGTGGGAGGGTTCATCATGTATACCTCTGTATTCCTTTGTTGTTCAGCCACTCAGTTGTGTCCAATTCTTTGCGACCCCATGGACTGCTACATGACAGGCTTCCCTGTCTTTGATCATCTCCCCGAGTTTGCTCAAGCTTGTGGCCATTGAGTCATTGATGCAATCCAACCATCTCATCCTCTGTCAACCCCTTCTCCTCCTTCAGTTCTTCCCAGCATCAGGGTCTTTTCCAATGAGTCGGCCGTTTGCATCAGGTGGCCAAAGTATTGGAGCTTCAGCTTCGGCATCAGCCCTTACAATGAATATTCCTTTAGGACTGACTGGTTTGATCTCCTTGCTGTGCAAGGGACTCTCAAGACTCTTCTCCTGCACCACAGTTCGAAGGCATTAATTTTTTGGCACTCAGCCTTTTTTATTGTCCAGTGCTCACATTAACACAACTACTGGAAAAAACATAGTTTGATTATACAGACTTTTGTAGGCAAAGTGATATCTCTACTTTTTAATACGCTGTCTAGGTTTGTCATAGCTTTCCTTCCAAGGAGCAAGTGTCTTTTAATTTCATGGCTGTGGTCAACGTCCACAGTGATTTTGGAGCCCAAGAAAATAAAATCTGCCACTGTTTCCATTGTTTCCCTTCTATTTGCCATGAAGTGATGGGACTGGATGCTATGATCTTAGTTTTTTGAATGTTGAGTTTTAAGCCAGCTTTTTCACTCTCCTCTTTCACAATCATTAAGATGCTCTTTAGCTTCTACCATCAGAGTGGTATCATCTGCATAGCTGAGGTTGTTGATATTTCTCCTGACAATCTTGATTCCAGCTTGTGCTTCATCCAGCCTGGGATTTTGCATGATGTTTCTCTGCATATAAGTTAAATAAGCAGGGTGACAATACAATATATGGCCTTGTCATACTTCTTTCCCACTTCTGGACTGGTCAGTTATTCTATGTAAGATTCCAACTGGTGCTTCTTAACTTGAATACTAGTTCCTTAGGAGACAAGTAGGGTGGTGGGCAGGTAAGGAGGTAGGCAGGTAAGGTGGTCTGGTATTCCCATGTCTTTAAGAATTTTTCAGTTTGTTGTGTTCCACACAGTCAAAGGCTCTAGTATAGTCAAGAAAGTGCAGATGTTTTTCCAGCACCCCCTTGCTTCCTCCATGATCCAACAAATGTTGGCAGTTTGATCTCTGGTTTCTCTGCCTTTTCTAAATCCAGCTTGAACGTCTGGAAGTTCTCAGTTCATGTACTGCTGAAGCCTGGCTTGAAGGATTTTGAGCATGACCTTGCTAGCATGTGAAATAAGCACAATGGCACAGTAGTTGGAACATTCTTTGGCACTGTCCTTCTTTGGGATTGGAATGAAAATGGACCTTTTCCAGTCTTGTGGCCACTGCTGAGTTTTCCAAATTTGCTGGCATACTGAGTGCAGCACTTTCACAGCATCATCTTTTAGGGTTTGAAATAGCTCAGCTGGAATTCTATTACCTCCACTAGATTTGTTCATAGCTTTCCAAGGCCCACTTGACATCACACTCCAGGATGTCTGCCTCTAGGTGAGTGACCACACCATCGTGGTTATCTGGGTCATTAAGACCTTTTTTGCACAGTTCTGTATATTTTGGCCACCTCTTCTTAATCTCTTCTGTTTCTATATGGTGCCTACAGTTTCTTCCTTTATCATGCTCATCCTTACATGAAATGTTCCCTTGATGTTCTCTTGCCTAAGAAAGTCACAGACATCAGCAAAGCCAGAACCATCATGGGAAGAGTGAGCTCCTAACATCCTGTGCTTCTTGGCATGGAGAGCCCAGAGGACTTGTATTAATGTTCTATCACTGCCACAGCATGTTACCTCAGACTCACCATGCTACCATCTCACATTTCTGTATGTTGGGAGTCTGGCACTAGTCTCACCAGGCTAAAATTACACATCAACAGGACTGTTCCTTCTAGGAACTCTGGGAAGGATCAGTGGAGGGGATCATTATGCTGCCTATCACAGTGCTCACAATGGCATGGCCTAATCCAGTTGAGTCGGAGGGCTCTAGAGAAAAGTGGTGACCTCAAGAAACAAATTCAGATTTTAGGCAATGAATAAGGAGCTCAACTCACCATAGCCCAGTAGTTAGATAGCAATGGGTTCAAGAGATGAGTACATGGGAAGGGGAAAAGTGGTTTTTTAAAGAAGGCGAAGAGCAGTGGTGGCCTTTCTATGTGTAATTTTTGTTCAGTTGCTCAGTCATATCCAACTCTTTGCGACCCCATAGACTGTGTGGGATCAAGGCATTAAAGCAAGCAAAGACACACAGGGAAAGAGCAGTACAAGCAGACAGGTGACAATGGCAGAAGACCCATGACCACAGGCTCAATGACAAATAACAGAGAACACATCTTGTGCAACAGAATTTGGAACTTAATTAAGAAGTCTGAGAACCCAGCACAGCTCTCATCCTTCAAGAGGTCTAATTATCATGTGTGTGTTGGTCACTAAGTCATGTCTGACTCTTTGCGACCCCATGGACTGTATCCTACCAGGCTCCTCTCTCCACGTAATTCTTCAGGCAAGAATACTGGAGTGGGTAGCCATATCTTCTCCAGGGGATCTTTCCAACCCAGGGATCAAACACAGGTCTCCTGCATTGCAGGCAGATTCTTACCATCTGAACCATCAATAGAAGGAGCCCCTTATCACTATGACACAATTATAGAATCCAAAGAACTTTGAAAGACACTAGAAATTTTGTGTACAGTCCATTTGGGTTTCTGGGGAGAAGAGCCATTGAAGAAAGTACCAAAATGTACCAGGTAGACATTATTACATATATGTGAACGTAATCAACTGCTCTGTTGATATGCATTTACTTAACTAATCTATTCCTGAGTTAAAGATTTCTTTATCTGTGAATTTCTGAGTGAATTCAGCAGAAAACCTGGTCACAATTTGTGGAGATTGCTTAAACAAGTTAGTTTCCTTGGCTTAGATATTTCCATGTAACTCATTCTTAAGCTTTCACTTTGTAAAAGAAATAGCTTTGGACAAAGATAATATTTCTACATAGACTCATTTGGTATAACATCAGTTTGAAGGGAAATTTTTAATAGACTGTCACATGACTGCTAAAGATTTTGTTTATTTTCAGTGAATTCTCCATATTTAGAATCCTACTTTCATTTGTACCTGAAAAATGTTTCCTTGAAATACTTGAAAAAGTATTTCAAAAATCTAATAAACTACTGGATAATCAGTCACCTATACCTGGGCCTCTTGAATCCACTGATGTTCAATTTTGCCTACAAGAACTTGACAGAACACCTTTTATTCTTTGAAAAGGAGATCCAATGTTGATCATTACATTAAAATAATATCATAAGCAACTCCATTTGGTTTGTATATTTATTGTTGGTGAAGGACCTGTGTTGTCGACAGTAGAGGGATGATGAGACAGTTTTTGTTGGGATCTTGAATCCTCTGTTTTGAAAATAACACAGGGGCAGATGCTTTGGCAGGACTTGATATACATCAAGAACAGGCAACAGCCACAAAAATGCTACTTAGGATAGATTCAATTTGCAGGAATAATTGATCCTTTTGAAGTGGTAAGTTTATTTCTGGTCATAACAGACTGACTTTGAATAACAACTAAATGTATTTTAGTAGAGTACACCTTTAAAAACAATGATCATTGTGATTGTTTTAAACTATACAGTAGCAGCACCTTAAAAGACAACTTAACAATTTTCTCAAAAACATCAGAGTTTTGCAGTAAACAGAGGGACATATCTAGTTGCTAACAGACCTGTCTTTAACATGGCCATCTTTGATAAACACTTCACGAATTATGGCTTCTATTTTTTGGATATAATTATGACAAGAGTTTCACTTCTATTTTAACAATATGTCTTACTATATATACTACTACTGATTTTGTTGTTTAAGTAAGTAAGCAAAGAAATTTGAGTCAGGAAAGTCCTCTCTGAGTTTTAAGAGAGAAAACATAGATAAATTAAAATGCACACAATTACTGTACAGTAGAATTGTTTGTAACTGTCTCCAATACACTGTCTGTCCTTTGAAAATTAAAAAGGAAGTTCCAAGCAATATGTTTAAATAGAACATACTTTGTATTGACTGACTTGTATTGTCTGTGCCTTTGATCACCATTTAAGAGAACATGGCTTCAGGCCAGCTATAGAACACCTAAAAACAAATCTTAAAAGACTCAAGTGATGTTTTGTCCAGGAAATCAAACACCTAGCCAAAGGGCATCATAAATAAATTTGATCTCTCTTCAGGGGGTGCCCCTGAACAGGCCATTAGAAAGCCTCTATTTATTTCAACCCATTCTGAGAGGAAACTAATTAAACCCACTCTCAGATAAAGTTGATTAGGCCAGGAGAAGAGCTGGGAGCTCAGAGATGACTGACACAACCCTCCAGTGGGGGAGAAGCATGTGGGAAAGTTCTTAGCTTGGGCACAAAATGATTCAACAGTGAGATTAAACCAAGCCATTGAGAACTGGTATCCTTCTTAGATCAGAAGATAAAGTGGGGGCCATCAGAAGGGCCACTCCTTTCCTGTCCTGCGTTCATTTTATTTGGAGAACTAAAACTAAGGGACAATTTGGTGCAGTGTGATGCTCTTTAAATGACCTGTCGAACAGATTAGGGTTTTTTTCTTGGCTTTTGTTTTCCAATCTGTCACAGACAGATACTTTTCACAAAAGACAATATGAGTACATTACTAAAATACAAAATAACCAAAACAATTTATAAAGCTCCATTTTTTTTTTACTACTATGTTCAATGCATATAAAATTACCCTGTCTAGTTACTATGAAAATATCCAAACTTGGACTTAACTCCTGGGCTCATCTCTTTGCAGACGGGCAAGGGGCTGCAGACCATGCTTGATGTGTAGCTAGTGTGCTGAACAGACTTCTGCTTCAGACAGACTTGTGTTTAGATCCCACGTGTCACCTATTATCTGTGTAACCTGAGAAATTGGTTTAACAATGTACGAGAGATCATGGGCTCAGCACACATTTCTTAACTTCTTAATATCAGGGACAAGATCCATGTTCCACTCTATAAATGTTAAAATATTGAGATATCCCCAAATTCCTGTCTATGTTGCTGCCACCTGAAATTGCTATGAGAAGACAAACCATCTCTGCTCACATACATGCTTAGTCGCTTCAGTTGTGTCTGACTCTGTGACCCCATGGACTGTAACCCACCAGGCTCCTCTGTCCGTGGAATTTTCCAGGCCAGAATACTAGAGTGGGTTGCCATTTCCTCCTCCAGGGTATCTTCTCCACCCAGGGATCCAACCAACGTCTCCAGTATATCCTGGATTGGCAGGTGGATTCTTTACCACTGAGCCACTAGGGAAGCTCAAACCCTCTCTAATTTCCCCCATTTTGGGTACAATATACTTTTAGTTCATCACAGATGCAAATGATGTCAAGGCTTGCTAACAATGCATCCCAGGAAGGGTTAAAAGCTAGAAATAAGGGTTTCTGATTAGGAGATCGGAAAAACAGCCTTCACTGCAACCACTGCAGTAGCTAAAATGGGCAACTCAAGTTTCCATACGATGTGGTAGGTGACCTCAGGCTGAGAGGAGAGTAATGGGTAGTGGAGAACTCAATAAATATTTATAGAATGAAGATTAGGAAGAGTAGCTCTCTTACTGACAGATTAGTTAGCAACAGATTTGTCCACTGGGTAAAGACATTGTTGGTATGTTACCTCTTAGGCAATGCTATTATTATTTTACTATCTCATGCATACTATCTTCAAATATCCACTGGCCTACTTACTGGACCAGGAGTCTTCCAAATGTTTTTAACCATGAAATCTATCTTCAAACGCAACCTTAAAGAGAAGTCTACTGTACAAAACAGATGAAATCTCCATTGTGCTAGTTGAAGCAGGAGGAGGTGGAAGAATTAATTTGTTTATCTTGCCTTCCCTACTTAAAACACCTAGGACACCACACACAGCAGGGTTTGAAAATCTCTGCACTCAAATTCCGATGAGTTTCATGCAAAGTCCAAATGATGAGTCAAGTGAATGGTTTAATTGTTGAAAATAGCCAAGTGTTGTTCTCATCTATAACTGGCACGTGTTCCCTTAGCTTTCAGCTCTCCATTGAGACATCTGCAAGATTTTGCCATTGACTGCCCTGCCTCGTGGCAGTCCACCACCATTTTCCCCTGCATAAGACCATTTTCTCTCAGTCTTTCCAAATCTCTTTCCTTGTATGTTGAGTAGGTAAATTCTACCCAGTGTCTACTCTGCCACAAACTAGCACACAGAGCTATGCTGTATTACTGGAACATGAAGGGAAGAGTGGACAAAGAAAGAAAAGACAGGCTCTCTATCCTCTATCTCTTTCCTGTCTTAGTCTTAAATCCTGTTTGGTTAGAGTATCTAGTGAGCCATCCCTCTTGCCAGTGACTCCACCTGTGACTGTCAAAGAAGAAACATAACAACATAATTGGCCTTGTATCTATTTCTCTGGGGAATAAATTCTTTATAAAATCTATGTCTGTTGGTTCTCTGAGTATATATTACGACTTCAGATTCAGTTATGTGTAAAGGCAAAGTTTAGAAAGCACGCATTTAGAGATTTGAATGGATTTTTCTTTCTGAACTTGTGACTTTTGGTATATAACTATAATAGCTCCTGTAACACAGTTACCTCACTAATTCAATGTAAGTGAAATCAAGACACAATAGTTACATGAATAGTCCAGAAATATACAGATGACAGCTTCACTGTAGAGTTCAGGACAGATTATAACTTCAAATAAATAACACCAATATAGTCTCTCTGTAACTCCTGCAAGCCACATTCTACAACTTTACAAGACAACAGGATTTGAGCCAATCTTATACTCATGATTTTAATCCAGAATATTTAACCTGCCCATTTACAATGGCATGCTTCAGAAGCACATAGCAAGTAAGACTCATTTCCTTTCTTAGATATTATCTTTAATTTCTGAACTTGCTGATACATAAACAGCATTTCTGTCAGTCTTACAAACAATTCTCTTAAATGGAATTTATTTGCATTAGGCTGGATCTATAGAAATCATATAACAAAATATTAGGCAACTAAAACAAATTGATGCCTTAAAAATATATTTCCTTCCCATCTATTCAGAATTTGGGAAGACAATGAAAGACAAATTCTACCTAACTTCTGAAGGTTTTTTTTTTTTTTTTTTAACATCACTACATATATCAAAACTGTTAATGACTTCTAGGGACTATTGGTATGTTACATCAATTCTACAAATCCTTTCTTAATAATTATTTCAAAAGCATGTTTGGTTCAGTTCACTTCAGTTCAGTCACTCAGTCATGTCCGACTCTTTGCAAGCCCATGGACTGCAGCACTCCAGGCTTCCCTGTCCATCACCAACTCCTGGAGCTTACTCAAACTCATGTTCATCAAGTTGGTGATGCCATCCAACCATCTCATCCTCTGTTGGCCCCTTCTCCTCCTGCCTTCAATCTTTCCCAGCATCAGGGTCTTTTCCAATGAGTCAGTTCTTCACATCAGGTAGCCAAAGTATTGGAGTTTCAGCTTCAACATCAGTCCTTCCAATGAATATTCAGGACTGATTTCCTTTAGTATGGACTGGTTGGATCTCCTTGCAGTCCAAGGGACTCTCAAGAGTCTTCTCCAACAATACAGTTCAAAAGCATCAATTCTTCAGTGCTCAGCTTTCTTTATAGTCCAACTCTCACATCCTTACATGACAACTGGAAAAACCATAGCTTTGACTAGACAGACCTTTGTTGGCAAAGTAATGTCTCTGCTTTTTAATATGCTGTCTGGGTTGGCCATAGCTTTTCTTCTTAGGAGCAAACGTCTTTTAATTTCATGGCTGTAGTCAACATCTGCAGTGATTTTTGAGCCCCCCAAAATAAAGTCTCTCACTGTTTCCACTGCTTCCCCATCTAATTTGCCATGAAGTGATGGGACCGGATGCCATGATCTTAGTTTTCTGAATGTGAGTTTTAAGTTCGGTTACAAACAGATTTAAAATAGGACTAAATTGTGAAAGATTGATGTTTCTAGAACTGTTTTTCAAATAAGCCTTCTAATAAATATTCATTACTTATAGGAGATGAGAGAAACAATGTGATATTCAACCACAAAAGACTTGAGCAAGGCTATAGACTGTTCTGCAGTCTGTAGGTGCTGAATGGAAGAAGCTAATGAGAAAAAGAGTGATTGTGACAAGCAATTATGTCACCTATGTGAACAGCTTAATTTTCTAAATTAGCCACTTTGATAATTATGACATCTCATTTGTCTTTTAATTCCACAAGCCCTGAAGTTTACCTTTGATTTTTTTCCAATCAGATAAGAGGCTTTGATAAGCCAAGGGTCTATTATGTGTCTGAAAAATTCAGATTTCAGGCTGATTGGCCTTCTTTTTGCTTTAGCCAGAGCAAATGGCTCTCTCCACAAGAGCTCTTCAAGCCTGACTTTCTTCGTTTCTGTCTGCAGTAGTAATGGGGGAAAGCGGAGAGTGTGAGGGAGATTGCCAAGCAAATTAATAGTGTCAACAGGACTGAAGAGAACACTGTCTAGCCTACTTCACAGGAAAGGCAAACTGTTTTTCAAATACATTAAAAATCACTTTAGCAGCGTCCACTTTACATGCATGCCCCTCAATTACTGAGCTAATTACAAATGATTTTGATGTACTCATCAAAGCACTTTCAATTTAAGACTGCGTATTCTTGCTTTTATTGTATTGACTTGGGAGGTTTACAAAAAGTTAGAGGTCTGAATAGAGAGGTATGTTAGAAAGACAGATGAACAGGAAATCCCAATGACCACTGTCAGTTGGATATCTCAAGCAGAGTTGTATAGGAAATGAAGAAGTCTTGATTTAAGCAATTTGCAGGAACTTTAGTAATCAACTGGGCCCTGTGATCTCTCTTACTAGAATGTGTGTGTACTTGGCAGAAAGATGCCAAGAAGAGCAAAACCAGAAGAAAGAGTAATTGGTTTACGTCCCATGACAGGATGTATGCATATGTCACTTCACAGACAAGGGCCTGAGATGGGCGATCAGATCAAACGTGGTGCCTGAAACCCTTAAAGCCATAGACAGATGTTTTAACCAGTAGGGCAGAGGCTTAAGGAGGTGGCCCTCAGGAGTCAAGAGATGACCGTTCACACACACATACCCATAGATATGCAAATACACACACATACACATCCCGCCATGGCCTGCCCAGACAACACTAATGAATGGATGATATTTTTCCTGTTTTCCATATATTCTCGAGGCTGTGCATCATCTTTCCTTTTCCTATTCAGAGCTGCTTTTCTGCTTTAACTTGATCTCACCCAGATATGCTTTTGTGCATATCCCTGGAAATCCCTCCCAAATCTTAGGAAAATAATTAAATTGGTTATGACCACTTGTTTCCAAGCCTGAGATTAGCTTTACTGCTTAACTCCCACTAATACTCCTGGCCCTGAAAAGATACCCAGGCATATTCAACCTCACATGGGATGACCTGGTCATCCCAGCGCTGGTCCGGAACCCTTCTGAGTCTTTGGGACTGTGCCTAGATATTCTTGTGCTTATGTGGAGGACTCTGTCCCACAATTACTCAGAATATAGGAAATGTCTTTTTTAAATCCCAGCAATACATGACAAGCAAAGAGTCATCACCGTCACTGAGATCAGAAGGAGCTGCTCTGCTAGAAAGACAGGCAGGTACAAAGGGTCTGAATCAGGATGTATTTTAAGGAAACTGTTTTCTCCCTTTTTAATATATTCAAAGTATCTATAGTACCTCTTTATAAATATAACTATCAAACGTATAATTAGCTCATTTATAATTTCTTTTTTTTTTTTTTTTTCCATGTTAGTGTATCTCAGTTCCCTGACTAGGGATGGAACCTGGGCCTGGCAATGAAAGTGCAGTGTACTAATTGCTAGAGCAGCAGGGAATTCCCTATCATTTCATTTTTTTAATGGAGTAGGTTGTTAATATTTTTATATAAGGTATAGTTTACATGCAATAAAATTAACTTTTTTTACTGTACAGTTTTGTAAGGTTTGACAAAAATACATAGTTATGTAACTACCACTACAATCAGAATAAAGAACAGTTCTGACACCCCAAAAGCTCTCCCATACCCATAATAGTTCAATCCCTTCCCTCAGACCCAGTCTCTGACAACCACTGATCTATTTCCTGCCCCTGAAGCTTTGCTTT
The DNA here is from genome assembly GCF_016772045.2 of Ovis aries. Lineage (NCBI taxonomy): Eukaryota > Metazoa > Chordata > Mammalia > Artiodactyla > Bovidae > Ovis > Ovis aries. The sequence continues at coordinate 30,828,067 of NC_056057.1, read as the reverse complement.
TTCGGAATGCCATATAAACAGAATCATATAGTGTGCCTTTGGACTTGGCAGAATGCATTTGAGATTCAGCCATACTGTTGTGTATATCAACAGTTCATTCCCTTCTATTGATGAATATTATTCTCTTATTTTGCAGAGCCACAGACTAAAAGACATTTTGGTTGTTTTCAGTTCTTAGAGATTACAAATAAAGCCACCATCAGCATTCATGTATTTGAATCAGGATTCATCAGACAGATTTAGATTCCAGATTCTAGGATTAGTGCCAATAGTTCTATAGGTGCTCTTTCCACAGAATGAGTCACCCCAGCCCCTGATCTCAGTCTTCCTTGGATACAGGATCTTCTGGGTTTCCAGGAGAGACTTCTTTCACTTCTTGCACATGACTTCTTAAAATTCACATTAGAGCAAGTCTGTATTTCTTTTGTTTTCCCAGTAGTAAAAATATGAGGAAGTCATATTTATTTATGATGTTAGCTATATCTTCTAAAGAAATTTCTTCCTTACTTGAGGATACCTACAGCTTGAGTTTGCCTTTCCCTCTTTCTACACTTGCTATAGTGTGGAGTACACTCTTGACATTTAAATGGATGGTCCTGGAGAGAGACTTTAGTTCTTGCTTTGGTTCAGTATATTTTCAATTTCCAGGTAAGATGAAAATTTTACCATTTCTGGAAATCACATAAATGACAGCTAAGAGGGAGAAAATGTCTACAAAGAATGTTCATGGATAAACTGAGAGATTTTGAAGTCATAGAATAGGCCTAGCCTTTTTGGAGGTGACCCCAGCTTTAAGGACAGGCAGTATGGGACAATGCCAACTAATAAATCACATATTAATATATCAGGTTCTGGATAGTCACTTCCACAATCATCATTTCTTTCAGAAAACATTTACCACAGGTTTCCATTTGGGAAGCAAATTCTCCAGTTCTTTCAATGTCTTTATTTAAAACGTGTCCCTTTCAGCAGCATACTTATTACATCTAGGGAGGTAAGACATAGCTTTAGTGTTGATGCTAGTTTTATTTTATTGGAGGGTAATGACTACCCATCCTCTATGTATTTGGAAGTGGGGGCTACAAGGGGATAGTTGAAAATAGTGAGGCCTGTTAATTTTTCCATGAGATCATTTTTCCCTTGACATGCAATTTAATGCTTAACAATTTTTCTGAAAGTCAAAAGGAATACTACGTGGCCTAATTTTCACTGTGCTATAAATAGCCCCTCACAAAGCATATTTGTATAAAAGAGATGACATTTCTTTATGAAAGAATTTTCACTGGAAAGATAAAAGGAGGTCAGAACTCTTATGTGAGACATGTATTTTCAAGTATTCATAAAAATAGAAATCATCAGCAGTGGGAAAATTCTTTATGATAGACAGTCACACATAAGATATTGGAGCCAAAGTCATTTTCACAGGCGCCAACTGTAGTTTGAATGGAACTCAGCCAAGAAGTGGCTGCTGGGCATTTAGCTCAAGTGCCAGTAAAAGGGAAGAGTATACACACACACACACACACACACACACACACACACACACACGTGTGCACACATGTGCACACACACACACACACACACACACACACTCCAGCTTGTAGAGATATTTGCCAGAAACATTTTCTGGCTTCTGCCATCTGTGTCCTGCAGCCATCAGTTAGGTCCTATGGCGACTCCAGCTGCTGAATCCTGCGTAAAGAGGTGGAATAATGTGGGAAAAAATGAAAGAGAGGAAAAAGAGGAGAGCACTGATGGACAGCTGGAAGGAGCAGCAAGGCAGCATTTAGATACCAACCAGACCCCAATTCCTTTGTAATGACTTAGATGCCATGAAAACTTTAGATGTCCCCTTGGCTGGGAAGTGACTACACATGCATTTTTATGGTTTTTGTTATTTATAAATCACCAGAGATGTATAGGACAATTTACAAAACACTTGAAAAAGGTCACGACCCTGTTCTACTGGGTTGATGGGCTTATAAAGAATATGTGGACAATATATCACTCATTATTTAAAAAATCATTGTGGTCATGATATTGAGCAGCTATATATCGAGTTCTTTGCATGTGCCAGGCATCAAGTGGGTGCTTTATGTAAATTATTTTAAACCTTTCGGCACCCCATGAAAAATGTATTCTCAGCAGCCTCATTTTACAGATGAGTGAAATGATCTTAGAAGGGTTAAGAGACTTGCTCAATACTCCACAATTTGTCTGAGATCGAGGAGGTATTTGAACTCAGAGTGTGTCATATTCTAGAATCTACACTCTGCTATACTGCCTCTTCCTGCCACTCTGTTGACTTGGTCCTCCACAGCCTAAAAATGACCCTGCAACTTTCCACTATTCTGCATTTACAACAAGGTGCTGATAGAACAGTGAGGCCAAGACAGTCATGCTGGGGTTTCCCAAGCAAGTTAGCTCGTTCTTTCAGTTCCAGGTGTGACTGCTCTATTTTATCTATTATATAATGCCTTCTAGACTGGACGCGGGAGTCGGATGCCTCTTCTGGGTAGTAATTACTTTGCCCCAGCATTCCATATCTTCGAGGCCACCTTTCGGACCCTGGAACACCACAGCTCTCCTGGAGAGGGTAGAGCACCACTGTGCACTTCTTTTCTCGTCCTTAGGAGGATGAGTGTTAGGCTGGAATGAAAGCTGAAAGTTCAGATTACTTCCTGACTGCACATGTTGTCTCTTAGCTTCAAGTGTCTGTGCCTTCTTAGTGGATTACTTCCTGCCACACTGTCAGTTACTACAGGTAACAAAGTGGGGAGGGGGAAGAAGAAAAAAAAACTATGGAGGATCAGATTTTCCTTCACCTCATCACTTAGCTCATTTCTTCCCTGCTCAGAACTCCCTCTGTCATCCGGCAGAAAGGGAGCTGGGGGCTGGTGGGAGAAGAGGTGAAAGAGAACTGGGCCCAAGGTAATTTATAACCACAGGCAACTAGATCATTTTATAGCAAATGGTACTTTCTCAAAATCTCATCATTCATACCAGAAGTCTTGCTTATAAAGTAATATTCCTCTGCTTATGAAAACATTGTGAGCAGTTGAACTTGCTTAATCAGTGATCATTTTGCCTTCTGAAGATTTGAGGCAAGGGTATTATGCCATTATGCTGTTAAAATGCATCAGTGACTTGATCATTTAAAATACTTTAATAAAAATGAATTCTGTTAGTTGATTCTGATTATCCAGTGCCAGACTTTATAGGCTTTTAAGATATTTTCCAGTTGTCAGATACTTTTCTCTTTGAGACATTTAAATATTTAGATTTTATTCTCTCTGGGTATTCCAAATATGGGAAACAGATAACTTAATAACAGAAATATTAACAGAATTATTCTGTGGACTATCTTCCCTAACAGCCTTTTAAAATCAAAATGTGTTCCTTGATTATGTATCAAACCTTTTGTTTGAAGTAAAGTAGCAGCTACAGACCAGGATACATTTTGTGCAGATTAGGTGTTTCTTAAAGAAATACACTATTATGGCCTCAGTTAGAGCAGAATGTTTCTTACTAGACTCACTGGAGGCCTTTTCCAAGAGTAGTAACTATTAATAAAGGATACCGTGTGTGACATTAAAGTGTGCATTTAAATATGTGTACTTACCATGCATTCCTTGACTAGTCATTTGCATATATATGCAAGCATGCTGCTGTGCAAGCATGCTGCTATGCAAGCATGCCCACACACACGCACACACATATACATATACACACAAATAGGATTTTCATGGTAAAGTATAAATATTAGGAATCCATTTTAATTAAATTAATTGAGCTATTTCCAATCCTGAAAGATGATGCTGTGAAAGTGCTGCACTCAATGTGCCGGCAAATTTGGAAAACTCAGCAGTGGCCACAGGACTGGAAAAGGGCAGTTTTCATTCCAATCCCAAAGAAAGGCAATGCCAAAGAATGCTCAAACTACTGCACAATTGCACTCATCTCACATGCTAGTAAGGTAATGCTTAAAATTCTCCAAGCCAGGCTTCAGCAATATGTGAACTATTCAAGCAACTTCCAGATGTTCAAGCTGGTTTTAGAAAAGGCAGAGGAACCAGAGATCAAATTGCCAACATCCACTGGATCATCGAAAAGGCAAGAGAGTTCCAGAAAAACATCTATTTCTGCTTTATTGACTATGCCAAAGCCTTTGATTGTGTGGATCACAATAAACTGTGGAAAATTTTGAAAGTGATGGGAATACCAGACCACCTGACCTGCCTCTTGTGAAATCTGTATGCAGGTCAGGAAGCAACAGTTAGAACTGGACATGGAACAACAGACTGGTTCCAAATAGGAAAAAGGAGTATGTCAAGGATGCATATTGTCACCCTGCTTATTTAACTTATATGCAGAGTACATCATGAGAAACGCTGGGCTGGAAGAAGCACAAGCTGGAATCAAGATGGCTGGGAGAAATATCAATAACCTCAGATGTGCAGATGACACCACCCTTATGGCAGAAAGTGAAGAAGAACTAAAGAACCTCTTGATGAAAGTGAAAAGGAGTGAAAAAGTTGGCTTAAAGCTCAACATTCAGAAAACGAAGATCATGGCAGCCGGTCCCATCACTTCATGGGAAAGAGATGGAGAAACAGTGGAAACAGTGTCAGACTTTATTTTGGGGGGCTCCCAAATCACTGCAGATGGTGATTGGAGCCAAGAAATTAAAAGACACTTACTCCTTGGAAGAAAAGTTATGACCAACCTAGACAGCATATTAGAAAGCAGAGACATTACTTTGCCAACAAAGGTCCGTCTAGTCAAGGCTATGGTTTTTCCAGTAGTCACGTATGGATGTGAGAGTTGGACTACAAAGAAAGCTGAGCACCAAAGATTTGATGCTTTTGAGCTGTGGTGTTGGAGAAGACTCTTGAGAGTCCCTTGGACTGCAAGGAGATCCAACCAATCCATCCTAAAGGAGATCAGTCCTGGGTGTTCATTGGAAGGACTGATGTTGAAGCTGAAACTCCAATACTTTGGCCACCTGATGTGAAGACCTGACTCATTTGGAAAGACCCTGATGCTGGTAAAGATTGAGGGCAGGAGGAGAAGGGGACAACAGAAGATAAGATGGTTGGAGGGCATCACCAACTCGATGGACATGGGTTTGGGTGGACTCCGGGAGTTGGTGATGGACAGGGAAGCCTGGCGTGCTGTGGTTCAAGGGGTCTCAAAGAGTCGGACATGATTGAGCTACTGAACTGAACTAAACTGAAGTAATTTATGTGTTTCATTACAAGTATTTCCTTTTTCTCTCAGAAAAAAAGGGGCTTTCCTCCTATTTTATCTAGATTATGAAGACTTGACTTCCTCAGCGGTGGGTGTCTTGCCACACTAACATAGATAAAAGGCATTTAATGGTCCAAAATGAAGACTCAAGAGTCTGGAGGAAGCATGTCCCCCAACTTCATGCCTCCTCACAAGGACTTATAAAAACTCATGGGATGGAGGGAGTGCAGAGAAGGGACATGAGGGGCCACAGAGAGAAGAGCAGAGTCAGGGTAGAGAACATCCCCCCTCATCACCCTATCTTGTATTCCCCTATCTTGTATCCCCCTCAGGCCATGGAGGTTTCACAGGATTGTGACCAGAGTAGTCACATAGGAACCTGAGCTTAGAAAGGTGCTACGCTTCATGGCTCATGCTGGGCTGATTTTTTGTTGTTGCTCTTGTTGTTTAAAGTGTTCTGCCAGCAAAGGTGGTGAAGATATCAAGGCACATGTTGGAGACTTGGAGCCTTGACTCCACACTTGGTCCCACCTTTGGCTGTCTGCCTCCCACCCTCTCTGGAATGGGTCACCAGGCAACCACTAGTACCCTGGGCTTCCCGAACCTCTGCCTTCTCCTCTCCTAGAAACTTCCATGGCCTCCACAGGTAGTGGGGGCCTGTGAGTGGGTGTGGGAAGAGCAGAGGCGGGTTGTCTGTGCCCCATGGAACCTCCCTGTGGACACGGTGGTGGCCATCCTGGCCCTGAACCAGCGACACCACATGTGTTTGGTGGGAGCTGTGACCACCTGGTGAGCCTTTCACCTACACCCTACTCAGGGACCAAGTTCACCCTGGCATGAGTTGCATTCTCTGTTGTGTGGCCATCTACCAGGGGTTGGAGTGGCAGGTCCGTTAGAAGGAAAGATTGGATTCCCCATCTCTGGCTTGTCAGTCTGTCTCCTGGTGGGAGGGGGAACCTACCAGCAGGAGGGTTGCATATACTCATTTGTGCACCAAATCTAGGCAAGGGCTTGGCGCTTGGCAGCCAACACTGTCCCCAGGAGTAGCCACAAGCCCCAGGGAGCATGCTATATCAAGTAGCAAATAGAAGTTAACATGACAGGTCTAGAAAGAGATTATGGAAGAACAGAAAAAGTTATGTATTAGTATCTTTTTCTAGGTTTTAAACATGGGACATACACTTTTATTTTCCACTGGGCCCTACACATTGCACAGTCCTGCCTCTCAATGACTCCAGGATATCCTGGTACACTGAAGAAAACTCCCAGCACAAGTGACCTTTGTCATTCCCTGAGATTTTTCTCAGTCCTTATGGACCTTAACACATCTGGACAGCCCCAGCAGGGGCCCATGTCCTAGGTGTGTGTAGGTGGTGTACAAAGAAGCACTCCCTATACCCTAGTCCATTCTCTGGTGTCAGGAAAACTAACCAGATTACCAGACAATATGATGAGAACACACCTACACTTCCCTCCAAACCAAAACACTGATCAGCTCTCCCATTACATCTGCATCTCAATATATCTCTTGATGTTTATTTCCAGAGTAGTAAGCATTTTTCAACAGCATTTTATTTCTTGGTAACTTTTCTTTTTTCCCCTCTAAGGATAAAATGAGATATGATTTGTCCCCTAATTACTTTTAAAAAAGTTAATTAAATTAATAAGATCTCACTAATTAAGAAAATTAGTGAGATCTCAAAGGCCTCAAATCTAAAACCTTGAAGGACAAAGTTTCAAGGTGACTGATGGATAAATCAAGAAATGCTTAGCTATTGAGCACATAGGATGTGCTCGCCATCTTGGGAAAGACCAGAAGAGGAGAGACAGGGCATGGGTTGTGTATTGGTTTTCTATTCCTGCATAATGAATTACCACAAATCTGTGCCTTAACACAATGCATCTTTATCAGCTCACAGTTTCTGTGGGACAGAAGTCTAGGCATAGCTTAACTGGGTTCTCTGCTCAGGGTCTCATAAGGCTGCAATCAAGGTTATGGCTAAGCTATGTTTTCTCACCTGGAGGTCTGACTAGGGAAAGATCCGTTTCCAAAATCCCTCCAGTGGCAGCAGAATTCATCTTCTTGTGATTCTAAGGCTGAGGTCTTGGTACTTTTGTTGGCTGACTGTTGGCTGAGGACCCCTCTCAAGAGCTAAAGCAGCTGCAGTTCCCTCCCAATGGTCCCTTCCATGGGCAGATCACACATGGCTGTTTGCTTTCTTAAGGCCAGAAGAAGAACATTCCTCCTCCATCTCATCACCTTTGTCATATTGGCTGGAAGCAAGTCACAGGTCTTGCCCACACTCAAGGGGAGGATATTAAGATTACATTGGTATGACCCCAGGGAGTGGAGACCACCAACTGTCTTAGAAGAATTCTGCCTACCACAGTCAGGACATGGTTTCATCCCTGAGGGAGCTTGCACTGTATTAATAGCTGGGGAGACAAGACTAACACTTTTGAATCATTGGGACAGGACACTAAATGTCATTATGGCTTCCAGAAAGAAATTCCCTTCCCATCCCCACCCCATACTACTTCCAGTTCAGCTCAGTTCAGTTCAGTCAGTCAGTCTTGTCTGACTCTTTGCAACCCTATGGACTGCAGCACACCAGGCCTCCCTGTCCATCACCAACTCCTGGAGTTTACTCAAACTCATGTCCATCGTGTTGGTGATGCCATCCAACCATCTCATCTTCTGTCATCCCCTTCTCCTCTTGCCTTCAATCTTTCCCAGCATCAGGGTTTTTTTTCCAATGAGTCAGTTCTTCACATCAGGTGGCCAAAGTATTAGAGCTTCAGCATCAGTCCTTCCAATGAATATTCAGGACTGATTTCCTTTAGGATGGACTGGTTGGATCTCCTTGCAGTCCAAGGGACTCTCAAGCATCTTCTCCAACACCACAGCTCAAAAGCATCAATTCTTTGGCCTTCAGCCTTCTTTATGGTCCAACTCTCACATCCATACATGAGTACTGGAAAAACCGTACCTTTGACTAGATGGACCTTTGTCAGCAAAGTAATGTCTGTGCTTTTTAATACACTGTCTAGATTGGTCATAGCTTTTCTTCCAAGGAGCAAGTGTCTTTTAATTTCATGGCTGCAGTCACCATCTGCAGTGATTTTGGAGCCCAAGAAAATAAAGTCTCTCACGGTTTCCATTGTTTTCCCATCTATTTCCCATGAAGTGATGGGACCAGATGCCATGATCTTAGTTTTTTTGAATGTTGAGCTTTAAGCTAACTTTTTGATTCTCCTCTTTCACTTTCATCAAGAGGCTCTTCAGTTCTTTTTTGCTTTCTGCCATAATGGTGGTGTCATCTGCATATTCTGAGGTTATTGATATTTCTTCCAGCAATGTTGATTCCAGCTTGTGCTTCATCCAGCCTGGCACTTCTCGTGATGTACTTTACATATAAGTTAAATAAGTAGGGTGACAATATACAGCCTTGACGTACTCCTTACCCAAGTTGGAACCAGTCTGTTCCATGTCCAGTTCTAACTGTTGCTTCCTGATCTGCATACAGATTTCTCAGGAGACAGGTAAGGTGGTCTGGTATTCCTATCTGTTTCAGAATTTTCCACAGTTTGCTGTGAGCCACACAGTCAAAGGCTTTGGCATAGCCAGTAAAGCAGAAGTAGATGTTTTTCTGGAATTTTCCTGCCTTTTCTATGATTCAACAGATGTTGGCAATTTGATTCTACTTTTGCTTTAACAATTCTAAGGATTATCCAAAGAATTACTATAAAGCAATGAGCCAATGTGGAGCTCACATGTAAATAAAAACAGTTGTTTCCCCCAACTCCCAGCCACCTCCTGCCCATATGGTTTTCGATAAATTACCTCCTCTGGTGAAATAGATTATTCTATTTTTAAACTTAAAAAGGGCAAAAGCTTCCTTCTTCCTCCTCCCCATGCCCAGGACCTCAGAACGCTCCAAAGGAAGCTGAGTTAATGCCAGTCTTCTCTGCTTCTGGTCCATAGCTGCTCCTTCCTATAACTGCTAGTAGGATGCAGGTAGAAAGAGTCCACCTGTTTGCTGATGCCCAGGAGGGACTGGAAGCCAGCTGTCATCAGAGAGCTTTCATTCAGCATTTCGTTGAAGCAGATTTGGGATGGGATCAGAATTTCACTGCCAAGCCAAGGATGACAGCAGCATCACAGAGATGTCACACTACATGACCAGAAGATGGAGGAAACTCCTGAGTAATAAAAATGGGGATGACCTCCATCGTGGAAGAGGGGGAGTGGGGACATACAAGGAAAGAGAAGTTCACAAACTTCTAATCTGGAGCCCTGTGCAGACGACACTGATTCCCAACAGATCATTGTGCTTGTGGGGTGGGGTAGAAGACTTTTATAAAGGCAAATTCTGTGTATATAAGCTATTCAACCATATTGTGCTGGGCTGTGCTTAGTCACTCAGTTGCATCTGACTCTGTGACCCCATGGACTGTAGTCCTCCAGGCTCCTCTGTCTAGGGGGACTCTCCAGGCAGTAATACTGGAGTGGATTGCCATGCCCTCCTCCAGGGGATCTTCCCAACCCAAGGACTGAACCCAAGTCTCCTGCATGGCAGGCAGATTCTTTACCTGCTGAACTATCAGGAAAGCCCATTCAACCTGATTACTGCCCTATAAAAAGAAAAATAGTGTATTTTCAGTTAGAAAATGTATGCTGATTAATTCAGTAGGAGGTTTTGGAAGTATCTGAACTCAGAAAATAATTGTTTAAGCCAAAATGGGAACATCACTTAGTTTTCCAAAGAACTTTCTATTTCTATTGATAATTCAAGTGACTTGTCCAAGATTCACTCCCTGGTTGGTAACTTGTAGACAGGGTCATGGAATATTTTATAGGAAATTTATTGAAAACTACATGATGCAGCTATAATTTATCTCCTGCCACACGGAAGAACATTAGGAAGACCCTGGAATAGAAGAGAAAAAGATGCTATGCCTGGGTAGGTCATGTCATAGCATATAATGTATTTAGGCAGACTTCTTTACCTTCTTTTACCCTCAGAAAAATCAGCACAATGACACTAACTTACACTAGCACTCTCTGGAATTCTTAGCCTTGCTCCACGCAAATTTTGGGTCAAATCTTTAGCTAGTAGCCCTCTGATAAACTTTTCTCCTACCACAGATTAGACTTTATTCTTTATTTTCACTCATTTAATAATTATTTTGTACTCTTTATGAGAAAAGCACTGTTCAATGTAATAGAAAAAGTTTAAATGATAAATATTACAGACCCCATCCCCTGGAAACTTATGCTTTTCTAGACAGGGGTACTCTTTGTTTAGTAGTCATCTTTCTCTCAAGTCTTGTGTGATGGAATATTTAAAGGAAGCAGTCTGTTCAGATTTCAACCATAAACACACACCTTTTTCATTCAGGCGTTTGTGCAATGATTTTTCCTAAGGTCAGTTACTAATTCTAAAAACTTACTGATCTTGTTTTATATCATTGTGATTTTCCTTATCTGTCCTCCACTCTCCTTTGTGGGGCAGAATCAAGCATGATATTCTTTTTATTTGTGTTTTATCTTCATTGTTATCCTCTTAATATAAACCTCTTTGATTGCGATCAACTGTAAAAAGTGTTCCTGGCTAAATACAATAGATGTATCTCTCAAGCACTACATGCAAACTGAACTTTTATAAATTGAATCATGTTTGTATTTGGACTATAATTTCAGAAATGTAGTACAAAAGAATGCACATTGTTTCAAGAAGTGGTCAAATAATTTCTGATGCCTACTTGAAATAATTAAATGAATATGCCTGCATCTTTTCATTTTGTATAGAACATACAAGAAGAATCAATAAATGGGAGATAGAAAGAAAATTCACTGTCCAACATTTTACCTGAATGCTGAACACATTTTTTCTGGAAACACTATCTGCATTCTAAACTTAGGATGCTGAATTCAAGTTAGTGCTTTCTCTAGCTGTGGCTGATTCAGTTATTTCACTCACAGGGAACAGGCTTGGAGCCTAACGCTTTGCAATTTCTATTTTGCCATTAGGTTATTTTCGGTAGTGTGGGATTATCATATGGAATGTTTAATCCACTTCTGACCTTGTCTAACACCTTATAAGTATTTACATTTTCTCCTTTCAATGAGTCAATATAGTTCAGGATATAAATCCAACTGAAAAAATCAGAGGAGAGGGGAATATAGGTATAGAATGGACCTCTATTTAGTGTCTTCTATGTCAAGTCCAAAGCCAGGTACTCTAGATACATTATTTCTCATCTCAGCCTATACCAATGCTAGCAAGAATTTTAATGTATCTCTATACATTAAGTCAGAGAAGGCAATGGCACCCCACTCCAGAACTCTTGCCTGGAAAATCCCATGGATGGAGGAGACTGGTGGGCTGCAGTCCATGGGGTCGCTAAGAGTTAGACACAACTGAGTGACTTCACTTTCACTTTTCACTTTCATGCATTGGAGAAGGAAATGGCAACCCACTCCAGTGTTCTTCCCTGGAGAATCCCAGGGACGGGGGAGCCTGGTGGGCTGCCATCTATGGAGTCGCGCAGAGTCGGACACAACTGAAGCGACTTAGCAGCAGCAGCAGCAGCATACGTTAAGTTAACTTCCTTGAAGACAAAATAATAAGTGTAGTGTGGTACAGAGGAAAACTGGGGATTTGGGAATCAATCAGACAGTGTAGCTGAACACCTGCATGACTGTTAAAGTAGGAAAAACTTTAACCTCCCTAAACCTCAGCTTCTCCACCTATAAAATAATATCTCCTTCTAGAATCATTGTGAAGATACAAATAATATGCATAATATTTAGCATAAGATAGGTGCTCAATAAATTACAGAGCTGGCTATCTACTAAACTCAAGCCAAAGTCCAAATTCACAGTGTTCTGTGAAGGACCCCATCCATTTAAAGTGGTGGCCTAACCAAAGAAACCTAGAAACCTCATAATAAGTCCCCCACAGAATGATACTCTTGTGGGGAAAAGTCATGGAAAAACTAGGTTTTTTTCTTTTTCCCCTGGATTTCCCTAACATCAACAGCAAAAATGTCAACAAGGTAAGAACCCCGAACAGGCCTGAGTTCTAGCCTTGATTCTAACATGAGTCACAGGATGTTGGGCGAGTCATTTAATCCTCTGAGCATCAATCTTCTTACATTAAAATAGCAAAGCTGGATAAGATAACCTCTAAAAATGCCTTCCAGCTGGGAAAGGCTGTGACTCTCATTTGACCAAGACCTGGAAGACAAACTCCAAGTTGTCTTTGTGCAACTCTCTCCTGTAATAAGGCTGTCAAGCAGGAACTAAACCCAGAGAAGTGAAGATCAGTTGATCATTTAAAAGGCCATTTCCTCATTCTCTGTTCCAGTTTATCAGGAATCTTGTTATTGAACCACACGTGTAAGTTAGAGCCAGAAAAAAGACCTACAATAGAGCTGCTTTCAGCCAAGATGGCTTGAAACCAACCAAAGAAGTTGATAAGAAGAGATAACTGCTGGTCTGCATGTATCATAGACCATGTAATTCTCCAGGTCAAATTAAAAATTGAAAAGGCTCTTTGAACAGCAAGAGTAGCTTTTCTGTAGCTTTGGTATCTGCCATCAGCAAACAAAATTAACCATCTGAGGACCATTCAATAAAGGACTCATCCCCTGTTGCATTTTGTCAGGTCCGCAAATCCACATGTAATGGCTGTAAGGATATATCAGCGTCAGTCACTGTCTAAATATATGGCCCAGGGGTTTCTTTCAACAGACCTTTACAGTGACTATTTACTAAAAGTGAAAGCTAAGAGGTATATTTATTAAAATTCTCTTAACTCCTGATGAATTTTCCTGGTTTATATATTTTTAAACTTTATCTTTAAAAAGGTACCATTCATAAACTCAAATCAATACGTATTAATTGAGTATCTGCTGTTTGCCAGGGTCTGAGGTGGGTACTGTAGGGACAGAGCAAAGAAAAAGAATGTTTAAATGAACAGAACATAATATCTGCCTCAAGAAATGACCAGTTTAGTAAGTTCCCTAACTGTAAAGTATTTTTTGCATTCTAAGAGTTAAATATGGGAACTTAGCTGAAAAGATTTTATTTAAGGTTTGAAATGAATTTTCCCTACGGACAGAGGAAGCCCAGCCCACTGGGAGTGATGTTGAGGCTGTGAGAATGGAAGCAAGAACACGCTCTCCTTGTTCTCTGCTCCCATCTGTCGAGCTTGATGATTCTTTCCATATTTCTTTGGGTTTTGTGATCCCAACAGGGCATAGAGCAGGGCATGGAGCAAATGGATTGAACAAGTTGGCAGTTAGTAATGTCTTTTGAAATGCCTTTCACCTCATTCTAATTTATATGTGTGAGAATAGATAAAAGATTAAGAAAATCTCATTCAGCCACCACGTAACTCACAGTATGGCTTTTGCTGTAATCAAGCCATCTGTGAAGGGAGAAGCAAGTATGGGAGGTAGAACTCGTTTCTCTCTCCTTAGTTACTCTCTTAGTCATAAGAAGAGAATTAGGCTATGACATTTTATGACCTGATTTGATGACGAAAATTTAATTTAAAGGTTGATATCTGTAATTTTGAGATTTGTGATGTTGAAAATTCTACTCTAAGTATGTTATCTTACTGATTCATACAGTTTATAATCAGAAACCCTGATTAAATTTTAGATATGTTTTCTTTATACATTATCATTGATACACTTATACACAAATCATACACTGGATGCACATTTTACTTACCCATATTACAGAAAATGAAGGGAGAGCACGCTGGTTTATACTGAATATATAACTCATAAGCTTTTAATAGTATACCTCAAAAGGTTTGAAAAAACCAGAGCCTTATCGTGTTCTGCATTTTGAACTTGCTAGGAACAATATTGTGATTTTTTTTTTCTCCTATGAAATGTAGTGAAGAAATATGAAAACTTCAATGAGTCTCCACAGGGAAAATGCTGGATTGTCAGCATCTTGCAACTCCCCTTGTGCTCTCCCCACCGTGACCACCCTGATTTAGGACCCTATGGCCTCTGCAATCACTTCCTGTCTTCCCCCTTCTAATCCCTCCCTCCCACATCTGCCAGATTTACAGCCATAAAGCTCCACATTCTTCATAATATCCCCTTGCACAGTGTTCAATGTCTCCTCACTGCTTTCAAGACACAACTTAAATATCTGAAACCAGCATACCAGCTCGACCTGCCCTTGGTTCAGTGATTCTGGGAATTCACCATGGTGCCTTCATTGACCCTTTACTTTCATGACTAGAATGCCCTTCCTCTCATTGGTCATTCTTTATACCCTACTCCTTCTTCAAGGTTTTTTCTCAGCTCCCTCCTTGATCACTTCAGCCAACAGGAGTCTCAAGGCATGCATTCCCCCACAGTCATGTACAAAGCTGTCCTCTTCTGCCTCCTCACATTCGAAATTTCTATTTAACTTTCTCAATCTGCCTTATGTCTTCCTTCTGATGGTGTCAGGAACCATGAAAATATAGTCCTTTTTAATATCCATAAGTAAAAACTCCATGATTTTCCTAGATAGGAAAATATGGGCTTTGTTAACTTCGCATTAAAATTTTTTTTTACCTTGATAATATTTTAAAGGAACTGGTTGGTTGTCAAGAAATGACTATAAAACTGTTCAGTCAAGTAAAAGAATAACAGTTAACTTTTCTCAGAAAGTTAAAGGGCATTGTTTTTTCAATGGTGGTAATCACTTTGGATGTACTTGGTCAGTTGTTTAACTCACAGAGCAGGCATTGGCAAGATTTACATATTATTTGCCCTTAATGGTGACAGAGCAGAAGTGCCGGTGGGTCCTTTTGTTATCATTTTTCCTGAGGAAACTCATTTCCATCAGTCTCCAAAGGAGAGGTTTCCTGTTAGAGGGAAATAAGAAAAGTTCTCTGAGGTCATCCATGTGGGTTAAGGGTAAATGGGACATGTAGAATCCCTTAACAAAGGAAACACTAAGAATTTCAGGGTTGGCAATGGAGGAAAAACATGGCCAAGGGCCAATAAGCTCCATGCTCTTAAAACTCAGAGATTTCCTGTTCCCTTGGGAAATGTCTTTAATGATTATTGCTTCCATCAACAGAATGGCCTCAGGGGTACTGCCTCCCCTTTAAACCTCCAGCTCAAGCAAAGATAAACCACTCTTCCCTCCATCAATCATGCCCTTTTCCATAGGTGAAGGATGTATCTCCATGCAGGCAGGAACCACTAAACCATGCCTGTGAATTCTTGCCTCAGAGGTTGTTCTTCTCTTTGAAGAAGAACAGGCTGTTCTTCCCTTTTGAAGGTCATTTCTAGTCCTGCCATATATACAGGAATGCATCAACTTCCTTACACTACCTGTCCAGGAATGCTGAGAAATGTCCAGAGACAGTACATCCCGAAGGGCAGAAGGTGTGGTTCCTTTTGACAGGCAAGGATATTGGCTCCTCATACCAGGGATACGAGTTAATTTCAATAAGATGACTCAAGATGATCATCTCAACTCATATTTTTACAAGAGAGAAGGGAGTAGACTTTTCCTTACTCATCCCAGATGGAGCTCTTGATATTCATTTTAAACTTTAGAATATCTTTCCCATAACAAAGTAGACCATGAAGTCTGGACGGGAAGGAGACAATAATGTGATTTTTCTGAAAGGAAGTACTGGATTTTGTATTGTTTAGAGATAAACCACATTTCGAGTAAGTTATAATAAGACTGGAGAAAGAGAAGTATTAATCTTGAAAGAAAGATTTTGGAAATAAAAGTACGTATTCATTTCTTGGCAACACATACATGAATATTTTCCTCACAAAAGCTATTAATGTGCAATGGAAGTGTTTTCAAGCCTTGGTGCCTACGACCATGTGTCCTGCTTTAGTTGTTCAGTTGTGTCTAACTCTTTGCAACCCCACAGACTCCTCTGTCCACCACACTCCTCTGTCCATGGAATTCTCCAGGCAAGAATACTGCATTTCCCTTCTTTGTCTATGACCATACTTGACAATATAGTAGATGCTCAATAATGATCTGTTGACTACATAAGAGACAACAGGGGTGTACAGCCAACATCATAATAATGGTTGCTACTTTTGGACTCAGCACATGAATTCATTCTCTCTATATTATCTGTAGCCCTTACATGATTAGAAATAATAGTATTGCTAGTCCTATTTTTTTCAGGTGAGGAAATGGAGGTTTAGGGAGGCTAAGTAACTTGCTTGATAAAACACACAGCTAATGGATGGTGGTTGTCTGCGGAAACCCGGGATCAAACCAGGGACCTTTAGATCTTCAATATAATGCTCTCCCAACTGAACAAAAACAACAGAATGATCTCTGTTCATTTCCAAGGCAAACCATTGAATATCACAGAAATCCAAGTCTATGCCCCAACCAATAATGCTAAAGAAGCTGAAGTTTAAAGGTTCTATGAAGACCTATAAGAACTTTTAGAACTAACACCCAAAAGTGATTTCCTTTTCATTATAGGGGACTGGAATGCAAAAATAGGAAGTCAAGAAACACCTGGAGTAACAGGTAAATTTGACTTTGGAGTATAGCAGGGCAAAGGCTAATAAAGTTTTGCCAAGAGAACACACTGGTCATAGCAAACACCCTCTTCTGACAACAGAAGAGGAGACTCTATACATGGACATCACCAGATGGCCAACACCAAAATCAGATTGATTATATTCTTTGCTGCCAAAGATGGAGAAGCTCTATATGGTCATCAAAAATAAGACCAGGAGCTGACTGTGACTCAGACCATGAAATCCTTATTGCAAAATTCAGACTTAAACTGAAGAAAGTAGGGAAAACCACTAGACCATTGAGGTATGACCTAAATCAAATCCCTTATGATTGACTATACAGTGGAAAGGAGAAATAGATTTAAGGGACTAGATCTGATAGACAGAGTGCCTGTTGAACTATGGACGGAGGTTCATGACATGTAGAGGAGACAAGGATCAAGACCATGCCCAAGAAATAAAAATGCAACAAGGCAAAATGGTTGTCTGAGGAGGCCTTAAAAAATAGCTGCAGAAAGAAGAGAAGTGAAAAGCAAAGGACAAAAGGAAAGATGTATCCATTTGAATGCAGAGTTCCAAAGAACAGCAAGGAGGGATAAGAAAGCCTTCCTCAGTGATTGGGCAAAGAAATAGAGGAAAACAATAGAATGGGAAAGGCTAGAGATCTCTTCAAGAAAATTACAGATACCAAGGGACTATTTCATGCAAGGATGAGCTCAATAAAGGACAGAAATGGTATGAACCTAACAGAAGCAGAAGATATTAAGAAGAGGTGGCAAGAATACACAGAAGAACTATACAAAAGAGATCTTCATGACCCAGATAATCATGATGGTGTGATCACTCACCTAGAGTCAGGCATCCTGGAATGTGAAGTCAAGTGGGACTTATGAAGCATCACTACAAACAAAGCTAGTGGAGGTGATAGAATCCCAGTTGAGCTATTTCAAATCCTGAAAGATGATGCTGTGAAAGTGCTGCACTCAACATGCCAGCAAATTTGGAATACTCAGCAGTGGTCACTGGACTGGAAAAGAGCAGTTTTCATTCCAATCCCAAAGAAAGGCAATGTCAAAGAATGTTCAAACTACTGCAGAATTGCACTCATCTCACACGCTAGTAAAGTAATGCTCAAAATTCTCCAAGCCAGGCTTCAGCAATACATGAATCATGAACTTCCTGATGTTCAAGCTGGTTTTAGAAAAGGCAGAGGAACCAGAGATCAAATTGCCAACATCTGCTGGATCATAGAAAAAGCAAGAGAGTTCCAGGAAAACATCTATTTCTGCTTTATTGACTATGCCAAAGCCTTTGACTGTGTGGATCACAAGAAACTGTGGAAAATTCTGAAAGAGATGGGAATACCAGACCACCTGAACTGCCTCTTGAGACATCTGTATGCAGGTAAGGAAGCAACAGTTAGAACTGGACATGGAACAACAGACTGTTTCCACATAGGAAAAAAAGTACGTCAAGGCTGTATATCGTCACCCTGCTTATTTAACTTCTATGCAGAGTACATCATGAGAAACACTGGGCTGGAAGAAGCACAAGCTGGAATCAAGATTGCTGGGAAAAATATCAATAACCTCAGATATGCAGATGACACCACCCTTATGGCAGAAAGTGAAGAAGAACTAAAGAGCCTCTTGATGAAAGTGAAAGAGGAGAGCAAAAAAGTTGGCTTAAAGCTCAACATTCAGAAAACGAAGATCATGGCATCTGGTCCCATCACTTCATGGGAAATAGATGGGAAAACAGTGGAAACGGTGTTAGACTTTATTTTTGGGGGCTCCCAAATCACTGCAGATGGTGATTGGAGCCATGAAATTAAAAAGACACTTACTCCTTGGAAGGATAGTTATGACCAACCTAGGTAGCATATTAAAAAGCAGAGATATTACTTTCTCAACAAAGGTCCATCTAGTCAAGGCTATGGTTTTTCCAGTAGTCATGTATGGATGTGAGAGTTGGAATTATAAAGAAAGCTGAGCACCGAAGAATTGATGCTTTTGAATTGTGGTGTTGGAGGAGACTCTTGAGAGTCCCTTGGACTGCAAGGAGATCCAACCAATCCATCCTAAAGGAGATCAGTTCTGAGTGTTCATTGGAAGAGCTGATGTTGAAGCTGAAACTCCAATACTTTGGCCACCTGATGTGAAGAGCTGACTCATTTGAAAAGACCCTGATGCTGGGATAGATTGAACGCAGGAGGAGAAATGGACGACAGAGGATGAGATGGTTGGATGGCATCACCAACTCAGTGAACATGAGTTTGGGTAAACCCCGGGAGTTAGTGATGGACACGGAGGCCTGATGTGCTGTGGTCCATGGGCTTGCAAAGAGTTGGACACTACTGATTGACTGAATTGAACGGATGGTGGAGTGGGTGCTTGATAATAGTGTTCCTTCTGAAAAACCTTGTCTTTGTTTCTTACCACACCAATCCCGCAGGGGAAAGAAAACAACATCTCTAGTGTAAAGATGCAGATTCGTTTCTCTAACAAATTTCTGCTACCAGTTTGATCCCTGTCATGTCAACTTCCTGCCTCATTCATGTCCATGATTTTGCTGCTACCAACGTACCTTAGTTCAGTTCAGTTCAGTCGCTCAGTCGTGTCCAACTCTTTGCAACCCCAAGAATCGCAGCACGCCAGGCCTCCCTGTCATCACCAACTCCCGGAGTTCACTCAGAATCACCTCCATCGAGTCAGTGATGCCATTCAGCCATCTCATCCTCTGTCGTCCCCTTCTCCTCCTGCCCCCAATCCCTCCCAGCATCAGAGTCTTTTCCAATGAGTCAACTCTTCGCGTGAGGTGGCCAAAGTACTGGAGTTTCAGCTTTAGCATCATTCCTTCCAAAGAAATCCCAGGGTTGATCTCCTTCAGAATGCACTAGTTGGATCTCCATGCAGTCCAAGGGACTCTCAAGAGTCTTCAACACCACGGTTCCTTAAGGGAGTCTCATAACTTGCTTAGTTCAAGACTCCAGACAGCCTCCAAGAGGTTTCCTGAGTCAAAGGGGCCCATGGCTGAAAATCTAGATGCTGAAGTATTTGTAGATCAGTGTCAAAGCTGCTAAGGGCCTAAATGGAGCTTGTAGGGAATACTTGACTTAGAAATGCAGGCCTCAGGGCTTTTATTTGAGTGCTTTTGAGGGTAAGTTACAGCAAAACAATATGGAAACTTGTCTCACAAGACAGGAAATTCAAAGAGAGAGTAAGTTTCAGGTACATTACAATCAACTACTAAATGTTGTCATCAGGACCTAGTTCTCTCCGATTTGTAGTTTTCAGGCTTTTGTATTTGGCTGATTCATCTTGCAGAAGATGCAAGATAGCTGCCAGGGGCAACTGGAACTGATATTTCCTCAGCTTCTAGAGAGACAGAAGAGAACGAGAGGGAGGGGAGGGAGGAAGTTGAGAGAGAAAAAAGAAGAAATGAGGAAGAACCATGGAATAGAATGTCTTTACTTCATTCTAATGAGGGTCACTTAAGTCACACGCCTATTTCTGGGTTAATGATGGTCAGAGGAAAGCGATGTACTAATTTGGGGGTAAATATATGAGAAAATATATGAGGAGTTCTTAGGAAGAGACAGGAGGATGAATTCTGGTTGGGAAACAATAAAGTGTTACTGTTAGGAGAAGTGGATCAAACGATACGAAAAATTTAGAGATGCCAATTGTCCCATGAGTGGCAACTGGAGATGGCCTTGAGGCAGATCCTCCCCAGCCAACACACACTGTAATTAGGGGAAAGTATGTAAAATACATACTTTCAAATTTTCAGCTTTTTAATAGTTGAATAGTTGAATAGTTTAGATAACTTACATAAAATGGTCATTTTGTGATGTTGTTCTATGTACATTTCTGCCAACATCCCATTTAACATCCTTATATATTCTCACTGGGAGGCAGCTGGAAGTGATGGTTTACGGTGTGGACTAGGGAGCTAGGTGACCAGAGCCGAATCCTCCACCCTGCTGCAGAACAGCTAATTAGTCTTGGGCAAGTCATTTAATTTTCTGTGACTCAGATTCCTCCTCTGCATGTAAAATGGCAATGATAAGGCAATAACAAGGTCACTGAGAATTCAAAGAATGAATACATGTAAAGTGCTAAGAATAGTGACTGATCTGTAAGTACTAATATGTTTGATAGATAAAATAAGTGTCCCAGTATTCACCCTGCATTTTACCTCATGCACTGTATGGTTATCACACATTTCCCTCTGCATCCCTGGTCTTTGAGAGCTTATTCCATTCTGTGTACAGGAAGCCTCTCTCAAGACCCCAATTTTACTCTGTATGTCCCCTGTTTAAATCAATGGTCCAAAATCTAGAGAATCTGACTTCATAGGTCAGCCTTTCTTATTTCATAGGAAACGAAATGGAAGATGGGAATTGCCAGCTGTCTGGTGTTTAATGGGGAATTTCCCCCCACCCTTCCAACTATTTTTTTTTTTTATAGTTCACCTATCGTACTCATGTGCAATTGAATGCCTCTCCCGTACACTACACTTGCCAACTCTATCTCCAGTAATTATTCTGTTTTAGTCCACTGCAATGTACCTGCCAACAATCTGAAATGTGCAGGTGGTGGCTGCTCAGCACTGCCTGCTTCGCGCTCCCCCATTTGCATGCACCCTGTGGTGGCAACCTAATGTGATGGCTCTGACACCGCTTACAATGGAGACAATGACAGGAGGCCAGGGCTGCACAAGTGCCTCTTCTATTTACCATCCAGATGATTTTTTTTTTTTTTTTTGCAATCCCTTTCCTTTCTTTTCCTCAAAGAGAGACAAGGTAAGAACCCGCACACACTATGCTTTAGGCTGATGTGAACCACTTGTAAAATACAGGAAAATAAAAGTCCTCAGTGCCTGAGGAGAAACAGTCCCTTCTCTCCCCCATCTCCATTGCTCATCCACTTCGCACCTACTCTGAACAATTAAACAAAACACAATTCATCAGCAACTCCTTTTGACACACGAGAGTATGTTTTTTCTTGACTTTTGTCAACAGAGATACCCTTTAAAAATGCATTCTATATTCCTTTAGGGAATGTGACAGATAACAGCTAAAAACGATGGGTTTTGCTGTAACACGCCATTTTTGCTCATCGATTCCTTTTTCTTTATTTTCTCAAAAACGAATTCTTTGGGGCTAGAATTTTCTAAGATTGGACTGAACTTAACTATTATCTAAAAAAATTCATTATTTTAAAATTGTTGAGTTACATTCTTTCAATTATTTTTGAATTATGGAAGAAGTATAGTTTTCCCGTTCTGACAGTGGACTCCAAACATGTATTGGTGTGACTCAAAAATAGCGATCAGCTCCAATCTTATGAGATTAGTCTTTCGTGAAGAAGCGAAAAGGAATCCAAATCTGAAGTAGCATGTTTAGAGCCCTTTTAACATCATGATGTTCTGAAATTACAAGCCTGAGTGTGCAATTATTACATTTTTGTCTTCATCTTTTTTAAAGTGCTCCCCTGTTAAAAATCTCATTTTGAAACAGCTCCAATAAAGTATTCATGACAAAAAGGAAAGAAGCCTCAGATATCTTCTGGATTCATTTTCTAAGTGAAAGAGCAGATCAAATGTCTCTCAGAGCCTCCCTCCCAGGTCAAGAGCTGAGTCCTTGACCACAGTTCTCTTCTCTTAGACATACCTCTGACTCTCTTCTTTCCAGGGGCTTTTCTGAGCCTTTTTTCTCTACCCTGTTGCATTTTCCTTTTCAAATGCTAGCCTCCTCATGGTTTTTTTTTCCATCTCACACATCATCTTTTCAAGAGTATAATGAGACAAAAAGACATGTCCTGGGAATATAAAGGGCTGTGTCCACTTTTCTTTCCTTCTTCAGGTGATCGCTTTCAGATTAAAGTTACATTATACCTGTTAGAGGCCTCAACACTCAAAATGGAGATCGAAAAGTCAATGGCTTCTAACCGTAAGAAAATGTAAGGACTGATTATTTTATGGTCTAAAAAGGCTTTAGGTGTCTGTGTGCCAGAATCAAAGAAGGAAATTTGGGATCTGCTCACAGTATTGGGTCTCACAGAGTCGGACACGACTGAAGCGACGCAGCAGCAGCAGCAGCAGCAGCAGCAGCAGCAGCAGCAGTTACTCCCTTAATTTTGTGAATGAACTTGAGTCCAGAAAAGATATAGTGACAGGTGATTCAATTCAAACTTTTTTTCGCCTTGTTTTTATTGAACACCAATTATGTGTTAGAAACTACACATACGGAGTTGAGGAAAAACAGGCACACTTAGGAGAAGCTGACTTCTAGGGGGGAGGCACGTAAACAAACTTCGTCTACTCACGTGGCAAATGCAATGAGAAAGATGATGGAAGGAAAGAGAGCTTGAAGAGAGTGCAGAAGATGCCTTCACCTCTGAAGCGTGGGACTATGGAAACAGGAGGAACCGGTGCCCAGGCTGAGTTACTTGCTCAGGGGCACTCAGTCCTCTGACAGCAGAAACATGACTGGAATCCAGGTCTTTAAATCCCTTTTCTAGTGACTAGCACTTGACTAGTCTTCCTTTGAAGCCAGTTCTTAAAGTCAACAGCATGATTTCCCCCCTCTTTCCTTTGTTTCTGGGCATATTTCCCCTCTGTGTGTCTGTTTGTGCTCAGTCGTGTCTGATTCTTTGCGACCCCATGGACTGTATGTAGCTTGCCAGGCTACTCCATCCATTGGATTCTCCAGGCAAGGGTACTGGAATAGGTTGCCATTTCCTCCTCCAGGAGATCTTCCTGACCCAGGGATTGAACCTGCAATTCTTGCATCTCCTGCACTGGCACTGTGACACCTGGGAAGCCACATTTCCTCTCTAGCCATCACCTAAAATTGGGAATCAATCCCAACTTGTCTGAGACCAAACTGGATTGGCACAGTGCATATTTATCAATTAAAAGTCTCCTGCATTTTCTACGGTAACACTAACGGGACCATGCTCCATATTTTGGTTTTCAGATGATTGTTTTTAAGGGCAGTAATTCTAAAAGAAAGAAAATAAATAAGAATACAATTCTCTGTGTTAATTTTTTTTGTTTCTAAACACCATAATAAATATATGCCTGAAATTATTTCTCTTTTATTGGTTTATTTATTTGTATACTCACTAATTTCTAAAAGGACTTGAGGTGACATGTAGAGTTCACACAACGTAAGATAAATAGATAAAGCAATCATGACAAGTGGGAAAACAGGGTTGTATCAATTTACATTTTAACTGATAATGCACAAGAGTTCTTTTTTTCCTCCCACGTCTTCACCAACACTTGTTATCTCTTGTCTTTTTGATAGCAGTCATTCTAACAGATATGAATTGATATCTTACTGTGGTTTCAATCTGTATTTCCCTGCTGAATAATGATATTGGCCTTCTTTTCATGTACCTGTTTGTCCTTTTTGTGTCTTCTTTGGAAAAATGTCTATTTTGGGTCCTGCTCATTTTTTGATTGGAATTTCTTTTTGTTTGCTATTGAGTAATATGTGCCCCTTATATATTTTGGATATTAAGCCCTTAGACAGACAGTTTAAAATATTTTCTCCCAACTTGTAGACTGCCTTTTCATTTTGTTGATGATTTCCTTTGCTGTGCAGAAGGTTTTCAGTTTGATGATGTACCTTTTGTTTATTTTTGCTTTTGTTCTGTTTTTGGTATCATATCAAAAAAAATGTTGCCAATATTAAGAAGCATTTTTTTCTATGTATTCTTTTTTTTTTCTTTCAGTCTATGTATTCTTCTAAGGGTTTTATGGCTTCAGGTATTATTTTTTAAATCTTTAATCCATTTTAAGTAAACTCTTGGAGTGGAGTAAGATAGGGGTTCAATTTCATTCTGCATGTGACTATCCAGTTTCCCCAAAACCATTTATTGAAAAAATGATTCTTTCCTCATTTAATACTCTTGGCTCCTCTATCAAGTATTAATTGATCATGTATGTGAGGGTTTTTCTGGGCTCTCAATTCTCTTCCATGGTCTATGTGTCTAATTTTTATGCCAGTCCTATACTATTTTGATTCCCTGGTGGCTCAGAGGGTAAAGCGCCTGCCTGAAATGCAGTAGATCCGGGTTCTATCCCTGGATCAGGAAGATCCCCTGGAGAAGGAAGTGGCAGCCCACTCCAGTACTCTTGCCTGGAAAATCTCATGGATGGAGGAGCCTGGTAGGCTACAGTCCATGGAGTCACAAAGAGTTGGACACGACTGAGCAACTTCACTTTATACTATTTTATTTACTGTAGCTTTTTAATATAGCTTGGAATCAAGACATGTGATGCCTTAAGCTGTATTCTTCTTTCTCAGGATAGTTTCGGCTATTCAAGGTCTTTTGTAGCTCAACATGAGTCTTAGGACTGTTTTCATTATTTCTATGAAAAATGCCACTGAAATTTTGATGGAGATTGCACTGAATCTATAGGCAGTTTGGGGTCATATGGACTTTTTAACAATATCATTTTTTCTGATTCATGAACATGAATATCTTTCCATTTATTTTTGTCTTTTCAGTTTCTTTCATCAATGTTTTATAGTTTTCAGTGTACAGGTGTTTCACTTCATTGGTTAAACTAATTCCTAAGCACTTTATTGTTTTTGATGCTACTGTAAATCTAATTGTTGTCTTTATTTCTCTGTTAGTTTGTTGTTAGCATTTAGAAATGCAACTGATTTCTGCATGTTGGTTTTGTATCCTGCAATTTACTGAATCTGTAATTAGTTCCTTTTTTTCTTTTTTTTGGTGGAGTCTTTAGGATTTTATCCATACGTGATCATATAACCTGCCAACAGAGACAATTTTACTTATTTCATTCTGATTTAGATGTCTTTCATTTCTTTTTCTTGCCTTTCTTGGACTTCCAGTATTATGTTGAATAGCAGTGGTAAGAGTGGGCATCCTTTTAAGTTCCTGATCTTAGAGGGAAAGAGTATGATGTTACTATTGAGTATGTTAGTTGTGTGCTTGCCAGGTATGGCACTGTTATGTTGAGGTACTTTCCTTCTATACCCAATTTGTCAAGAATTTCTTTCATCAATTCATGAAAACATGTATTTTGTCAAATGCTTTCTCTCCATTTATTGACATCTCAATAGATCATATGATTTCTATCTTTCAGACTATCAATGCAGTGTATCATACTTATTGATTTGTGTATGTTGAACTATCCCTGCATCCCAGGGATAAATCCCACTTGATCATGATGTATGTTCCTTTTAATATCTTGTTTAATTTTGCTGGAATTATGCAGTAAAAGAGAGTGGCCCAGCCAAACGACCTTCTGGTGGTCCTGGACAAGACATTCAAGTCTTAACATGTGATTAAGACTTTTTGAGGCCTCCTGTCCAGACTTGTCACCAACTGAATATTATCAAGTGATCCCAGATGATGCCACAAAATTCAGTAGACTCCTCCAACTGAAACCTGCTTAAATTCCTCACCAACAGATTGTGACCTTGTAAGCATATGAAATGAATAGTAACTTTAAGGCAATAATTATGGGGTGTCTTCTTAGTTTCAATAGATAATTGGCAAGAATTTGTCACTGCCAGGATGATCTTACCAACAAGACTAACAATTCAGCCATCTTGTTTCTCTGGGATTTAAATTTTTCAGTGCTTTTCTCCTGATAGATATCACTGACTCCTGGGTAGGTTATGTATGGTCAGAGAGAATCTGGACTCTGTCCAAATTTTCATAAGTTTTTTCACATTAATCTGTGAAATAATTCCAGCTTTAAATACAGTATCTTGTATTTTCCCCTAAATGCTTTTTCAAATCTCCCACAACAATTCTTCCCCCGAGCAGTTATGAAATTGATGTTAATAAATGCAGATATGATCTTGTCAATCCCAAGCTTAAAATCCTTTAGTGGTTGACCTTGATATAAAGTCCACATTATAAACCATTTATCCCTTCAGTCCTTTCACTGCCATTTTCCCAGCACTCTATAGCTTCAAATCTCCTAGTAAACGGCTAAATCTCATGGCTGGGCTCTGTCATATGCTATTCCCTTTGCCTGGAACATTTGTCTCCCAGGTCTCTTGGCTAACTCACCATCATTCAAATCTTAGGTTACCCTTCATCTCTTTAATGAAACTTTTCTTGAGTCTTTCCTCTGTGTTCCTACATCTTGTGCTTACAGAATCTTAGTGCTTATCACCCTCACTTGGACTAAATATTACTCCAAAAAGTGTGTATAACTTTGGATAAGCCAATTTAAATGACCTTATGTTTTTAAATACCTAAAAGATTGATGAAATTATTTTTTACAGTTAATACACTTTCATTACAAAATAAAAGAGCAAAAAGGAAAGAGATAAACAGCCCACACACTGCTGAAATAGTGGGTCACAGCCACCATGATATTAATATTGATGTTCTCATGAAATTCCATGAAAATGGAAATAGAGACTCTAGAAGTATTTCATAAAAGATTAAAAGTCTCATTTATCTTTCCTATAATATAGTAAATCAAAAAGTCTTATGTGCATTCTATATGCTATAATATTTTCCAACTTAGTTTCTGCTGAAAGGCTACTTTCACTCTTTTAAATAACAGCTTTTAAGGTGAAGGAATTTTGTAAAAATGTGTTAAAAATAAACCCTATATTTTCTTCAATTATAATTATGCGGTAAACTTAATGAAATAACTTTGAAAGTACCAGGTTATAATCCCTACCAGGGAAGTCAACTTTTTACTTAAATTTCTCTATCCCAGAGTTAACCGAACAACTGGAACACCTAGAACTTCAGGGTTTGGGGCTAAGTTAGCTCCTTACACGATGCTGCCAGAGAATGTGAATGATCGTTTTGTTTCTTGTCCCAAGGTTGGTACATATGTAGTAAGCTCTGGATGCTTAAAACAAAAGTCAATTTATTGTATACATTGGATGTCTGAGGGGATTTCACTAAGGCTCTTGGGTCACTTTATGCAAAGACATATGGTATTATGGTTTATTTCTTGCCTTTCAGTTGCTTTTCCATGATAATGACTTGCAATATTTCCAATTAAAAGATTTGTCTCAATAAACAATAAGTTCCTATCATATAGCACAGGGAACTATATTTAGTATCCTGTAATAAACCATAAAGGAAAAGAATATGAAACTGAACCACATTGCTATACACCAGAAACTGATACAACGTTGTAAATCAACTATACCTCAACTAAAAAAAAATCATCTCAGAACAAGCATTGGCCCTCAAGGAAGTTCTCCAGTGCAAATTCTACTTAAATGTTTTAAAACAAAGATTTGCTTTGCCACAGAGTAGCTTCCCTTTAATTTAAACTCCATAAAGCAAAATCACAAGAAAACAATGGAGCTTTGTTAAAGAGTTAAGAATGCTCTCCATCTCTTTTTGTTGCAGGGTAATGTCCAAATTACTTTCTTCTCTGAATTTATTATGTTATAATTCTTTAGAAAAGGATCATGGTCCATTTTAAAAGTGTGATTTCTCATGAACTCTTGACATTTAGTCTTCCCTCTGTTTTGCAGAACTCTGTACCTGTCACCAGCAGTCCTTAGACTTGTTTTCTTCAAGACCATGTCCCTCGGGACAAACTCACCTTCCCCCAGGGAAGGTTGAGGCACTTGCCATGCTTCAGAGGAGTCAGTGCTCTCCAAATGGAGCTGAAGCAGGCAGACTACATGTCTCACTACTATAGAAGGGATTCTGGAGTACATGATTTGGCTTGTGTCAAAGCTATACCTTCCAGGGCTGCTCTTAGAAGATCCCTGAAGCCAGTATTCATCTTTGTCTATGCTTATAGCAAATGGCGGGCTTCCCTTGTGGCTCAACTGTTAAAAAATCTGCCTGCAATGTGGGAGACCTGGATTCGATCCCTGGTTGGGAAGATCCCATGGAGAAGGGAATAGCTATGCACTCCAGTATTCTGGCCTGGAGAATTCCATGGCCTATAGTCCATGTGGTTGCAAAGAGTCAGACACAATTGAGCGACTTTCACTTGTCACTTGTCATAGCCAATGGCAGGGATGCCACAAAAGTCTACTTCACTGCCAAAGACATTATGTTTTCAATCTATCTTCACTTGATATAGTTTTATTAAAGAGACACAACCTAATTAAAAGGAAATGATGTCTACTAGGAATATTATGATTAGAAGTAAATCATCACAACATCTATAATAAACATATTCTCCAACATTGTGTGTTTTGATTATAAAATTTTTTCTTTTAGCTGACCATAACACCTCCCAGCTTGGGAAGACTTTATTTTTTGAATAAAAATTGAATCCACTTGGCAGTTTCTAATGAATGTAAATAGAAAATGATTTACCCTTGTGCTGTTCTCTCCCATTTAATTGCCTTCTTTGGTGACAAAAGTACCAATTGTCAATGCCTTGGAATCTAATAATTAAAAGTAACTTACTTTCTATAGCCCACCAGACTCCTCTGTCCATGGAATTCTCCAGACAAGAATACTGGAGTGGGTAGCCGTTCCCTTCTCCAGGGGATCGTCCCAGCTCAGGGACTGAACCCTGGTCTCCTGCATTGGCAGGCAGATTCTTTACCATGTGAGCCACCAGGAAAGCCCTCATATTACAAAGTGAACAACATACCACCCGGAGGCATACTTGGGTCCATACTGGGAAAAAGTTCTAGTAAGTTCCATACTCTGCAGCATCCAGAGGTAAGTTCATGCCATGTCTCTGGTAATTCTTCAGACCTTTATGACACCATGTATTTTATACACAAATGGATGTACTAGGTGTTTAATGACCATTCATTGTATTGCTTATGAAAAAAGATCTTTCTTCTTCCAGAGAATATTAGAATGATTCACTCATGAGGAGCAGCAATTTTTCACCTTTTTGTAGGAAAGAGTTTGAGCAAAATACCAACCAAGGGCCTACAGTTCTGGAGACAGAGAGTAAACCCTAACAAAAATGTATTTGCTGATCTAGAAAGCAAATTTCTGTATGAGGAATTCTATTATTAATACAAAACTATTGATGTATGTATGTAGTCATGTAAGGATGTGAGAGTTGAACCATAAAGAAAGCTGAGTGTCAAGGAATTGATGCTTTTGAATTGTGGTGTTGGAAAAGGCACTTGAGAGTCCCTTGGACTACAAGGAGATCCAACCAGTCAATTCTAAAGGAAATCAGTCCTGAATAGTCATTGGAAGGACTGATGCTGAAGCTGAAGCTCCAATACTTTGGCCACCTGATACGAAGAACTGACTCATTAGAAAAGACCCTGATGCTAGGAAAGATTGAGGGCAGGAGGAGAAGGACAGAGGACAAGATGGTTGGATGGTATCACCGATTCGATGGATATGAGTTTGAGCAAGCTCTGGGTATTGGTGATGGACAGGGAAGCCTGGTGTGCTGCACTCCATGGGGTCACAAAGAGTTGGACATGACTGAGTGACTGAACTGAACTGAACTGATGGAAAGGACATTCTGTTTCAGTTTATCAGTGTAGAAGAATCAACCTACACGCATTGGCAAAGTTCACTTTGAACAAAGGAATACATAAGGGCTCTAGAAGTTTCCATGTTTAGACCTTCCAACCATAGGCTTAGTCCTTCCCAGGAGGTGATCTAATTCTCATCATGGCAACCAATAAAATTCCTTGTATACCTTGAATGCATTTCAGATCTGCTCCCGGGACTGTACCTGGATGTGAAATGCATCCAGAACCCTGAATCAACTTAGACGAGGACACAGCAGGCTCTTTGAGATCTTGTTTCAAACTCACCAAGAATTCTAACTTCAAGCAAGGTCTCTGTCTCAAACCTCCAGTCATATTCTATCCATCACTTGAAGTTTCTGGGCACAGTTCTAAACTCCCTGTCTATCCCAGGCTCTGTTCTTTTCCCTCCCTAAGCTGTCAAGGCAACCCCACTACAAAGGTCCCAGAAGAATTTCTGGCCAAATTTCCCAAGATACACTAGAGAAATCATGCACAGATTTAGGACAAGTCAGATTGTGTTTTGAGTGACTCTGGTGCATGCTGGTCCATGAAAGGCCCTGTGCCATCTGGGAATGCAGACATCATCTAGGTTCACTTCAAGCAGCCTGTCCTCTGTAGGCTTTCTCCAGTCACTCTGACTAAATATGCTCATGGCCCTTAACGTCTCCTCTGTGGCTGTTACAGGTAGTAGCCATTCAGTCACTGGAGTAATTTACAGTATGCCCTGTGCCTGGAATGTAGTAGGATCGTAATAGGTGTTGAGTCAATAAATGAACTAATGAAGTGGCTAATTAGTAATTGGATTAAATTAAACATGATGCCAACATATATAAATTATTTCATTCTAGATTAGGCTTAAAAGTATAAGAGAGGTGATTGTGTCACCTCATTTAAACATTGATTTATTCTGCAATACTGCTAGATGGTTAAGAATAAAGAATTAAAAGTCAGGCAAACCTGACCAACTATTTGATATTTGACAAATTACCATCTCTAAGTCCCATTTCCTCATTTGTGAAATTTTTAAAAATTAAGAAAATATTCTTTAACGTACTAACATGGATATTTTCATTCATAATCTTCAAAAACAAGTCCAGACGTACAGTCGTCCTCCCAACATTAGAAAGAGATGAGAGAGAAGAAAGAAAAATGCAATGGGTACCAGCATTGTTTCTAAGCATTTCCCCAGTGAGGAGTTGGTCCTGTGCTCCCGCCACTCCATCGAGCCCATGAAGGATAGCTCAATGAATAACTAACAGATGATTACATTTATGAGGAGAGAGTACTCAGAGCAGACAGCCACTTCCTACAGGTGACAAGCAATCTTCCGCTGGGGCCTCACCTGACGAGTCATTTTGGGACGCGATCACAAGGGTTGGAGACTGATGAAATTATCCTGTCCAGCATCAAACACAAAGTGGTTGTAAATCAGCAGAGGCTGTGGCAGAGGGAGAACAGCTCATTCTTTATGCTTTGCAGACAGTTTGCACCTGGGGGCTGCATCAAGCATCCTAACAATCATTAAGTGACCCTATCAAGAGATTTAATTAAAAAAAAAAACACATTAGCCATCTATTGACTTGAACCCTTCAGCTGTTGATTTGAAAGCAAGTTATATGATTTAAAAACTTGAATGTGTTGAGGCTAACTCAGCATAGCATGGGCAACTCGTATAAATAAATAGACGCCTGCCTGTTATAACTCTCCACTTGACCTTGCCAGACGATTGTGTACTGAACTTAGACTATCACTGTGTTTCCTGAGGCTTACTTAGGGAAACGCAACCTAAATAAAAAAACAAGCCAGATAGAGTTTAACCTGGTCAAGGGACTTCTACAAAATCAGAAATTGATCTTGCAAATGCATTCTATAAAAAAAGAAGGAATAAAATATGGATGATTTATCCATGGTATCTGCTGAACAGCACTTGATTTACACATGAGCTAAAGAAATGTGGAGAAACCATTTTGAAGTTGCCCTGCGGACGGAATCATATTTTAAGAGTAAAAAATTGGCAGGTTTCATTGAATAGGGAAGGAGCTTTCTAAGGATCCCATTTCCCCATCACCGCAAAAGGGATTTATTTGCATTGTTCCCTTTAGTAGTATTGGGAAGTTCCAGTGTAAATCCTTTAGGTTTCACTGTAGGAACCAGCTACTCAGAGGTTTCCAATGCTTGATGCTTTGCACAAAATTGTAGCTTTAAAAAGTGAATGGGAAAAACTATTTTTAAATGGTTATGCTAGAATGGTGGCCAGGCTTACCCAGGGTCATGTTGCAGGCTTATATAAACCCAATGCCTTCCTGATTTCCTCGCAGAACCTGCTATGCAAGGGCATGTGAGTGGCTCTGCGTGAAAGACCTGTGCACATTTAAATAGGCTGTTTGAATAGGAATCGTGACTGATGTAAAAATACCCCCTGCATTTTATTTAGTTCTTAGTTCTCCATTTGTAATTG
The DNA here is from genome assembly GCF_016772045.2 of Ovis aries. Taxonomy (NCBI): domain Eukaryota; kingdom Metazoa; phylum Chordata; class Mammalia; order Artiodactyla; family Bovidae; genus Ovis; species Ovis aries. The sequence goes on along the minus strand of NC_056057.1, from coordinate 30,795,365 downwards.
AAATGAAGCTTTTAAAATGCCTCATTTCCCTTAAATTTTATGAAATCATATATGTTTGATCTCCTAACAGCATTCTTCACGTAATTTTGGAGAGATTATTGAGGGGGGATATTAGTTTACTTTTTTGTATTTAGAACTTCTCACAAAATAGTTAATAAGTGAAGGAAAAAAGAAAATATCCCTGATTAACTGCATTTGAAAAGAAAAGGAAAGCAAATGTAGCAATGAACTCCCTAGGTTCCCAAGGAGCATGATCTCCAGCACTTTACTGATAGCTATTTTTGTGTGCGCTCTGTGGTGCTCTCTCGGTAGTTGCACTTTAATTATCCTGCACTTTGTTCTGGGAAGGTATGTATTGGCTCTCGGCCAATGTGGGCTAGGATTCTTCCTGTCACTGCAGTGTCTAACAGCATGTACAGAACAACATCCCAATTAGATCTTTAAGTGTTAGAAACATGATACACCAGTGCATTTTTCTCAGAGGCTGATCAGTGGGAAGTTTCAAAAACACACAGAAGGTAAGCTTCATTTTAATCCTTTAAACATCAGCCCAAGAAGGCAGTCACAGAATCTGAAAATATAATAAAATATGCTGTATCACTTTGACTTGTATAATAATTTTATCTTAAAAACAATTTTATCAGTCAGAATGACCAAATCATCATTTTCAAAGAACATTCCCTTTGTTATTGCCACTTCCCAAGACACAATTTTATTTCTTGGATAACAAAGGGAACTGTTTTGCCTCTAGATTCATAATGTCTTATTGTCAGTTTGAGATATCTGGATAAATTAACGTCAGGGATACTTGAAACAGTTATGTAACATATCCCTTTTAGGCTAATTCTCCAAACTAACAACCTGAAATGCCCCTGTCTTTCCCTCTGCGTCACTCTCTCTCTTTCTTCTCTTTCAACTTCTATTTGTAAGAAAAACATACAAGGCAAAGAAAGCAAGCACCTTTTATTCTTCTACTCTGCTGAGACAATAATTGTGTAAAATGTCTGGACTAAGTTAAAAAAAAGCCAAAACCAGCCTTTGATTTACACCCTGCAATGGGTTGAGTCCAGTCTGTCTTCTCTGTTTCTATCAGTCACTCTCTTTACAATAATTGAACTAAGCTATTTTAAATGGTAAAGTGTGTAAATTCTCCCCATTGGCCCTACAATCGAACACCACATGGATTATCACGTCCATGAATTATTATCTCAGTATTCATGCTGAGCATATAAAGGTTTCAGATACACAAATGCTGATGATAAAACTTATAGGTGAGTACATGGGGACTACGGGTCATAACCAAAGCACAGCAACAGACACAGTTCTGGAACAACTGGGGAAGAAGAGGAAAGTGAGTTCAGATCTTCACATACTCCTGTGTGATCTTACTCCCTCTCTCCACATACACAGACACACACTATTAGACTCTCTTTGATGAACTTAACACAACAGATGCCTTAAGTGTGATTATTTGGTACAATATTTCAAGTTTTCTTAGTTCCCTGTAACCTTCCCCCAAAAGAATGAAATATTTCTGCTTTCTATTGTTTATGATTCATAATTATGTCCTCCTTTCAAAAAAATACTCCACTGATGCCAATAAGCTGGACCTACTCCTTTCAAGACACTGGCCAACATTTAAATTCTGTAAGTGAAGTATCACAGTATGTTGAAAGAAGAGATGGGATGATTATTAGACACGGGATTTTAAAAGAATTTTAAGCTACTAATACCAGGCTAAATTTTGATTAACACTGTCCATTAGAGAAGTCTGAGACAATTATGTGATGTAAAACTGCTGTCTTCATGAATCTTCTTTATCATGGGCTTCACTCCAAAAGTGACAAGAAATGACCAGTGTCTCTAATCACTTTCCCCAGATTTAGTTCTACCTCGATTCACAAGAAAGGGTCATTTATCTGGAAAAGAATGAGACATTTAAAACCACAACATATTTTAAGAGTAAAAAGTGCACAACACTTATTAAAGGCACAGAACCCATAAATTTGGAAGTCTTTTATGGATCCTCATAACAGGTATTATCTAGGCAGGAGTGGAATGGAACAGACCACTGGCCCTCACAGTTGATTTCAGGGCCTTTCTGGTATCCAGATTAAAGGATTTAAAAGCTGACTTAATGAACTGTTTTTATTATATGTATAAACAAAATAATAATTTGGATAAAACTTGAATAAATGCAATTCAATGATCAAGTCATCTACTTTATTATAGATTTCTTTCATTGATATGGTAGGTTCCAGAAATATTGCAAAACCCTAATTTTTTTCCAACATTCTTTTATGGATAAGGAAATGGCAACAGGGAAAGTCAAGTGGCTTGCCCAAGGTTGCATGGCTGGTAAGTGACAGACTAGGACTAGAGTCTGTGACTGAACTCACTCTGTAAACTTCTCTGTGCTGCTCCCAACCATGACCTTTACAGCATTAACATGTGATAAATGCCTGCTTCCAGAAGATGTCCAGCTTGTTAAAGCAAACCACTGCAGTTACAAAGATGACACTTGGGTTTCTTTAACTTCCTCTTCCACTTACTCCACTTTAGGGGCTTCCCTGACGGCTCAGTTGGTAAAGAATCCGCCTGCAATGCAGGAGACCCACGTTCAATTCCTGGGTCGGGAAGATCCACTGGAGAAGGAATAGGCTACCCACTCCAGTACTTTCGGGCTTTCCTTGTGGCTCAGCTGGTAAAGAATCCACCTGCAATGTAGGAGACCTGGGTTCGATCCCTGAATTGGGAAGATCTCCTGGAGAAGGGAAAGGCTACTCCAGTATTTTGGCCTGGAGAATTCTATGAACTGTATAGTCCATGGGTTCGCAAAGAGTCAGACACGACTGAGCGACTTTCACTTCACTTCACTTCCACTTACTTCAGAGGATACTGTGCAGGGCCACACTGAGCCACATCAGAGCAAAACGAAAATAAATAATACTGATCTTGTCGTGTTTAAAATATTAGCATTTTACTCATCATGGATTTTTGATGAGTAAATTTAACAGTAATTTTAACACTTAAAAGTATCACTAGGGTCCTCCTTGGTGGTCCAGCGGTTGAGAATCCACCTAACAAAGCAGGGACCATGGGTTTAATCCCTGCTCTGGCAAGATCCCACATGTCACAGAGTAACTAATCCCGTGCACCACAACTACTGAGCCTGTAGTTGGAACCGCAGGAACAGCAGGAACCGCAACTACTGAAACCCATGCACCTAGACCCTGTGATACCCACAAGAGAACACACTGCAATAAGTCCTAGCACTGCAACAAAGAGTAGCCTCCACTCACTGTTAACTAGGGAAAGCCCGCACAGCAACAAAGACCCACCACAGCCAAAAAATAAAACAAAGGAGTAAATCTTTTAAAAAGTGTCACTAAGCGCTATACACAAAAATAAACTCAAAATGGATTAAAGGCCTAAATAAAGGCCAGAAACTATAAAGCTAGGAGGAAAACAGAGGTAGAATACTCGGACATAAATCGCAGCAAGATCCTCTTTGACCCACTTCCTGGAGTAATGGAAATAAAACAAAAATACACAAATAGCACCTAATTAAACTTAAAAGCTTTTGCACAGCAAAGGAAACTATAAAGATGAAAAGAATGCTCAGAATGGGAGAAAATAATTGCAGACAAGGATTAATCTCCAAAATACATAGCAACTCACCAGCTCAAGGTCAGAAAAAGAAACAATCCAATCAAAAAATGAGTAGAAGACCTAAACAGACATTTCTCCAAAGGAGATATACAGACGGCAAATAAACACATAAAAAGATGTTAAACACCTCTCATTATTAGAGAAATGCAAATCAAAACCACAATGAGGTATCATCTCACACCTGTGAGAATGGCAATCATCATCAAAAAAAAAAAAAAAACCAAACAACTACAAACAATAAATGCTGGAGAAGATGTGCAGAAAAAGGAGTGCTCCTGCACTGTTGGTGGGAATGTACACTGCTACAGCCATTATGGCAAACAGGATGGCGATTCCTTTAAAAAAACACTGGGAATAAAATTACCAAATGACCCAGCAATTTCACTACTCGGCATATACCCTAGGAAAACCACAATTCTAAAAGACACATGTACTCCAGTGTTCATTGCAGCATTGTTTACAATAACTGGGACATGAAAGCAACCTAGATGTCCACTGACAGATGAATGGATAAAGAAGTTGTGGTCCATATACACAATAGAATATTACTCAGCTATAGAAAGGAATGCATTTGAATCAGCTGAACTGAAGTGGATGAACCTAGGGCCTGTTATAGAGAGTGAAGTATGTCAGAAAGAGAAAAACGAATATCATATATTAATGCATATAGATGGTACTGATGAATCCAGCTGCAGGGCAGGAATAGCGATGCAGATGTAGAGGACAGACTAGTGGACACAGCGGGGGAAGGAGACGATGGGAGGAGTCGAGACAGTAGCACCGGAACACGTACATCACCAGGGGCAAAACAGATAGCTGGCGGGAAAGACAGCTGGGGGGTGTAGGGGAAGGTGTGGAGGGAGGTTCAAAAGGGAGGGAATATATTATACTTATGACTGATTTATGTTATTGTATGGCAGAATTCAACAACATTGTAAAGCAATTATCCTCCAATTAAAAATAATTTTTTTTTAAAAGTGTCACTAAAATTTTTTTTTGGCGACTGAGGTTTCAGGCACCCTTAATCCCCTTAAATTTGATCTAGTCTCTCGTACTCTGAGTGCTCAGTGTTTCAGTCATGTCTGATTCTTTGCGACCCTGGAATGTAGCCCTCCAAGCTTCTCTGCCCACGGGATTCTCCTCCAAGCAAGAATACTGGAGTGGGTTTCCATTTCCTCCTCCAGTCTCTAGTAGTCTACCTATGACTAAAACATTCTATCCAGTTTCTCCCACCAACTATCTCAGAGTGACAGATGGCATTTGAGAAAGTACAAGAAGGAAGCAGTTACTTCCGTTTTGTTCTTGGCGCTTGTCTGTGAGCTCAGGGTTGGTATGCATGTTTACAAGCCCCCTAGATGGAGGGCTTGTCTTCATCTGCCCTGGAAGGTGAGATGAGAACTTCCATTGCTTTGGATTTATTAATAGAAGGCCTAGGACCTGGTCTGGGGTACACACTGGGAAAGCCATCATCTACCTATACTTTCCCTGTTGCTCATCTGTATTATGCTTAAAGCTAGTGCCATTTGGAGGCTCTTTAGGATTGAGGAGGGATGTGGAGAGAGAATGGCTCTCCAGGGTGTCATGTAGCATAACCTCAAATTGATGGACCTGCATCCCAGAGTGTGTAAGGATAGGAGCCCTTCAGTCTCCTTTCTGTAGAAACAAACATGTTTTAAGTATTCTTGCGGAAATTCAGCACTTATTCAATGTGTATTTGCTACTGTTTCATTTTGAGAAACATCCTAAAGGACTTGAGAAGGAAAAGGCAGGGCAAAAATAAATATATTTTTAAAAAGAAACCTGAAATAATATATTTTATTGAATTCTTTCAATCAAATGTAAACTCAACTGTAGTTGTGGTGACAACCACACAAAGATCATTCTCATATTTAGCCTGGCAGTTAGTATGTATTTATGTTCCTGGTCTTGTTCCAAATTACAGAGTCCTGATGACAGATTCAGTGAGATAGGGTATGTTTTAAAAAAGGGGAAAAAGGACAGAAAACTCATTCAGGAGGTGCTTGAAAACTACTCAACAACTATTAGGTATCCCTTCTACTGCTTTTCTACTGAAGGAACATTCTAGGGGAAACTTCTAGTCTGTAATGGAAATTGTTTTTCCAATAATTGTACCACCAACCTGAGGAGCAATTACTTTAAAAATTAAAATATTTACATTTAAAAAAGATATTTGCCCTGAAAGTTGCAGTTACATGGGAGGAGAAAAAAAATCGATACTTTTTGTGTCTCATGATCTTTAAGTTATGTCTCTTTTCATAGATTTTGATGGCTTATGTTTTGCCAGGTTTTCATTTTATCTTAGCTAACACCTTGAACAGAAAACACACCAAGCAGGTAAAAAAAAATCATCTGTGAACTATAATAAATGGATTTCTGCCAATGACAGGTCATGATACAGAAAAAAATCTGTGATGACCCTCTTTCCTCTACACTCATTTATCTCTTCCTGGTGTCCACTGATAGATTCTTGCTGTATGATTTATTGCAGAAAAACACCACCTAGAAATGGGCTTTTGATAAAATTGTTCAAGGATTCCTGGACAATAAATTCTAATCTTAACATGCAATGCTGCAGAATGTTTCACCTTTCTTATGCTATAAATAAAATATGCCAAATGTGATAATAAATCCATGTATTTAAGCACTATCTGTGTAGTTTAGGAAATAAAGTCATAGTATGTATGCCTGATGTTAATAGCAGCACTAAGCCTGAGGATATTGATGGCACTATTTGTGCATTTGCCATCCAAATTTTTAGGACTTTACAGTACCTATGAAATTTCATGGCTTTCATCAGCCTGGGAAGGCTTGCTCTGCAGAGCATATGTGAGTTAAGCATAATCAGTTTCTGGTAGCTTGAATCAAAAGCAATGTTCCTGAACACAGACAACTTGCTCTGGGAGACACTGAAATTCCGAGTTCATGCAGAGACCTTTCTCAAAATTAATCATTTACCGGAGGAAGTGCTGAGAGGTTTGGTCACCTTACTGTGACCCCCTGAGTGGCAAAGGGTGTTAAGTATACAGAGCCATAGTATTTAGGCTTCTTCTCATAAGCTCAAGGACAGGTATCTGACCTCACTCACAGAAGAAAGTTGAGGGAACCAAACCCTCACGACCTTCTCTGAGCTGATTTGCTTAACCTGAAGACAGATTTAAATTATCAAGTGCTTTTAAAGCATATAAACTACTGAAAGCATCCATTTACTCAAAAAGATGCAGGCGAGATCTTAACCTGGTTCAGGATTTCTCAACTTCTTCGCCTATTGACATTCGGAGATAGATGATTCTTTGTTGTGAGTGGTTGCTCTATGCATTGTAGCAGGATCTCTGGTCCCTACCCACTAGATGCCAGTGTCCTCCTCCCCATCCCCCCAGGCTGTGATAACCAAAAATATCTCCAGATATTGCCAAATGTCTATTGTGGGACAAAATCATCCCTGGTTGCAAACTATTGATCATGCCTATAAGAAATAGGCTGATAAAAACTGTGACATAAAGACAAAACTACTTTGTTTACAGAAAAAGAAATCAATTCAAGAGTAAAAGATGCTAAGTTTTAGAATGAGAGTGAGTTGGCATTTATTTTAGAGAGGGTTGAAAATATTTATGGAATGATTTCCCAATGCCACTCACAGAGAAAAGAAAAAGTCCCATGAAATGCTAGTAGTTTGGCCAGCTGCTAAGACACTGTGTGTTAAATACCATATTTGTATAATCATTTGGATTCCATGATGGCTTAGATGGGAAACAGTCTGCCTGGAGTGCAGGAGACCCTAGTTTGATCCCTGGATCAGGAAGATCCCTGGAGAAGAAAATGGCAACCCACTCCAGTATTCTTGCCTGGAAAATCCCACGGACAGAGGAGCCTGGCAGGCTACAGTCCAGAGGGTCCCAAAGAGTGGGACATGACTGAGTCACTTCACTTCCACTTTCTTTACATTGAACCTGACAGAATTAAGATATGAATATAAAAACAGTGTGTGCTTGAACAGGGTAACCACACTAGAAAGAAAGAAATGGAAATATGAGACTCAAAGAAACAAGAGAAGGTTTTTTTCCTTCAACAAATGGAAAGTGGAGAAATCCATTATATCATGTGTAGCTTTCTTTGTGTCCTCTGATATTTATTGAAGGTCAAAGACAGAGATGCCTAATGGGTTATGATTATGTGAAATGAAGTGAGAAACAATGTTTTATAACAGCAAATACTTTTTATAGTGACAGTGTATTATGTTCACTAAAATGTCTTACAGCTGCCTTTCGCCTAGTATCCATGGCTCAAAGCAGAAAAATAATATGTTATTCAAGAAATACATAGAAATTGGAGGTGTGACTTGTTCAGAGCTAGGGATCTTGTCTCAAGACTCAGAAAAATTTCCTACTATTTGCTTAGTCCAACTTGAATAACCTGAATAACTATTTGCTCTAAAAATATTATATTGCTTTCTTCATATCATTTTTCCCCATCACAGGTCTGAGAAAAAGTTATATTTCCATGATAACAAATTTATGAAGAATTATGTCAAGGCTCTCATATTTTTGAGCTTGAGAATACCTTTAAAATGCCAAAAAAGTTCAAAAGTATTCTCATTCATTCCTTTATTTAGTCAACAAATATTTATGGAGTGCTTCTTAAGTGCCAAGCTCTGGGAACACTGTGATGAGAAAACAGAAAGAATCCTTGCCCTTGTGATGCACAAAGTGTAATTTGAGACTCAGGGTGTTGGGGGAGAGAAGTGGACTGGGAGTTTGGGGTTAGCAAACTATTACATATAGAATGGATAGAAAACAAGGTCTTCCTGTATAGCACAGAAAACTATAGTCAAAATCCTGGGATAAACTATAATGGAAAAAATAAGAACATAAAAAAGAATATATATATATATATATGTATGTATAATTGAGTCACTTTGCTGTACAGCAGAAATTAACAAACATTGTAAATCAACTGTACTTCACTTAAAAGAAATAGAAGCATGTAAGAATTAAAGATTTTAAAATTAAAAAAAAAAAAGAAATAGAAGACACAATGTGTTCACTGTTACATCGTAGGACTCGACACGGGGCGCCACACAATGCACATGTTGCGTAAGTCTGTTTGCTGTCTAATGCATGTAGACATATAGAATAAACCTAAATTGTTTCTTTTGGCCTGTGGATCCTGCAACATCTGGCTCCTGTCTTTCTGACCTTACCTCTTAGCACCCTCCCCAATCAGTTACTTCGCCCTACCCATATTGCTTCTCTCTATTTCTTCAGTCATGCCAAGCCTGACTCCCGCCACCATCTGACATGTCCCATGGACTTTCTCTTTGCATGAAAATCTCTTCTCACAAATCATTTCCTGGCTACTTCTTTACCGTTTAGTGTTCGGCTCAAATGTCATCTCTTCACTGAGGCCTTCCTGACCTGTCTCTCATAGTACTTTTTAATTTCCTTGAAAGTACTAAGCACTATCTGATATTTTGCCTCCTAGTTTATTGTATGCCTCTCCATAAAGATTGTCCCATGTGGACAGGAATTTGTCAGCCATGTTTGTTAATATAACACCAGTGTTTAGAACACCTGGATCACAGTGATATTCAAATATTAGTGGAATGCTGAAGAAAACAAATGTATATGTTAATTATAAGATGTAAGGTACTACTAAGGAAATAGAGAATTATCAGGGAGAATAAACAGCAAGGGGAGGTCTATAAAGTACAATTAGTGAAGAGCTCGCTGAGGAAGTAGTATTCTGTTGTTGTTTAGTTGCTAAGTTGTGTCCAACTCCTTGTTACCCATGGACTGTAGCCTTCTGGGTTCCTCTGTCCATGGGATTTCCCAGGCAAGAATACTGGAGTGGATTGCCATTCCCTTCTCCAGCAGATCTTCCCAGTCCAGGGATTGAACCCATGTCGACAACATTGGCAGGTGGGTTCTTTAACATTGAGCCACCAGGGAAGCCCAAGGAAGTAGTATTTAGGTCACAGCAAATACTATCAGGAACAGGTGCACACAGACCCCAAGGGAAAACAAGCTTTCTGTCTTAGAGGGGCTAAGAGGAAGCGGTGTGATTGGAGCTTAGTAGGCAGAGGGGAGGGAAGAATGGAGAAGTAAGAGGAGGCACGTCATGTACAGTGTGTTTGTGTGTGTGTGTGTGAGTTGCTCAGTTACGTCAGACTCTTTGCAACCCCAGGGACTATAGCCAGTCAGGCTCCTCTGTCCATTGGGTTGGCAAACAATGGCCGGTGGGCTAAATCTAGCTACATATTTCGGTGAATAAAATTTGATTGGAATGCATACATGCTAATTTATTTACATAGTGCCTATGGTTGTTTTCTTACTACAACAGCAGAGTCGAGTAGATGCGCTGAATAGGTATGATAGAGACTGCTGCTTTACCCACCAGCAAACCTAAACTGTTTCCTATCTGGCTTTTACAGAAAAAGACAATCAACCTTTAAAACCTTAAGGCTAAGGGAAAAGGCCTGGGTTTCATTTTAATGCAATGGCGTGGCAGTTTTCAAACATGTCTGTAGATTCTTTGACATTCTTTCCTTCTAGGGCTGGAGTCTACATCCCTTCACCATAAATCAGGCTTCTCAATCAATAGAATATAACACTCAAGTAACACTGTGTAAGCTTCTGGACTCAGGCTTTAAGAAACTGAGCATTTCTGCTCTGTGTCTCTTGAAACCTAGCTACTAAGTTGTAAGGAAAACCAAGCAGCCCACTAGGAAGTCTGCAGGGTGAGGCCCATGATGGGCACCAACAGCCAGCACAGACTTGCCAGCCTTGTGAAGAAGTCCTCTTGAAAGTTGATCCTCCACTCTGAGGAGAGCTACCTACTTAAACCACATGAAGCAGAGACGAGCTATCCTTACCCAAAGTGAATAAGTGTGAGCAGAATGAATGATGGTTGTTGTTTTTAGCCAATATGTTTTAGGGTGTTTTATTATGCAGCAATAGAAACTACAACAAATGGGAAGGTATTAACTTTATTTTATCTACACAGTTTTATGCTTCCTTTAACATAGGTAATATAAAACCACTTCCTTAATGTTCATCTTATTTGTTTTCCTTTCAAAGTATTTTTCAACTGATCAGTCAACTTCATTTGTTTACTAAATAATTAAATGCCTACTGTGTGCAGGAGGTTAGAGTATAAACAGTCATTGCTTGGTAGTTTGATATTTCAACAGGATATTCAATTTGAAAATGAAGTCTCATAATTCCAGCATTTCTGTCAAAAAGAGGAACATGTATCTAAACACTCATTTATGCAAAATAAATTTTTCATTCTTGACTTTTAATTGTGAAATTTAGTAACCCCATTTTCTAAAATTTCAAAGAACAGTTCAGTGATAATTGCAGAATTCTCATATTAATAGATAAAGTTGGCACTTCATAAATATCAAATTATCACCCTACTTATGAACTAGATACTTTCCTTTAAATACACATATGTAGTACTAGTTTTTTTCCTTAATATACAAAAATTCAGTCATTATAAATGGAATTAGATGTTAAAACTAGAAAAATGAGTACTTGAACAAGAGGAAAAGGATTCAGAAAAGTTGAAAAACAAAAGCTTTCCATACATTGTTCTTTCTGGAAATCTGACCTAGTACTCTGAAGACTGGTACAGAAAAATGCTCATAGAAAAAATTTCTTTAGCACTATGTAAATATTCAATTTATGAAGAAAGACTGAAAATGAAGAATAAAAATCACTAGGCTTTTTTAAAAATTCATTTTACAGGCCACAATAATATGACATGTTACAAAAAAATATTTTCTGCCACCTTTTTAGTTCCAACTCTGAGTAGAACTGAAATAATTTATGGCGGAGAAAATGAATTGCATCTGGACTCTCCATTTGAACCTGCCACATGACTGAGCTAGTTTTTATAAAGAAGTTAGATATCTGGCACCTCAGCAAATGAAGAAAATGAGTTTAGTCACTTAAGTGTGCTGCCTTGGATCCTGATGGTTGAATCTAACAAAACACAGTAAGAAAAGAACAGGTAAAAATATTGAGGAGATCATGAAGAAAGAAAACTGCTGCTTCATTTTTATTTTTATTTTTACAAGTTTCCTGAACACTCTCTTTGTGTATGTTGTTCTTCAGCAAACAGTATTAGGACAGCTAGAGATCTACATGCAAAAGAATGAAGAACTCCACCACACACCATATAAAAAAATGATCTCAAAATGGATTAAAGTCCTAAATGTAAAAGGGTACAACTCTTGAGAGAAAATATAGGCATAAGTCTTTGTCACCTTGGATTAAGCAATAGTTTTTTATTTATTTATTTTTTGATCAATGACACCAAAAGCAAAAGCAACAAAATTTTAAAAATAGAAATATTAGACTTTGTCAGACCTAAAACCTGTTGTGTTTTCAAGGTTGCAATAGGAGAATTTCACTCCAAGAACTACCATCTCAAGGGCTCAGGCTTTCATTTCTTTGCCTAATGAAAGTATAAGTTGCCTAATGCTCTGTAACAGGCCACCTCAAAAATGTAGTGGCATAAAACAATAACCATTTCATGGCTCACCATTCTGTGTCAGGAATTCAGACAAGGCTCTGTGGGGACTGCTGCTCTCTGCTTCACATGGTGTAGCCTGGTTGTTTGACTGGTATTCAAGAAGCCAAGAAGGTCTTACTCACATGTCAGGGGCCTTGGTGCTGGTTTTTTGCCAAGGTATCTCAGTTCTCCTTGAATCTCCCCCACTGCCCCCCGCCCTTTCTACATGATCTCTCCTTATTCAAGCTTTTCCATATGAGAGCTGATTGCCAACAAAGCAATAAGCAGAAGCTGGAAGGTCCTTTAAGACCTAAGTTCAGAAGTCACACTGCATCTTTTCCATTGCCTCCTATTTGTTAAAGCAAGTACAGGTTTAGTCTAAATGCAAAAAAAAAAAAAAAAAAAAAAAAGGAAGAGACTCCACCCCTTGAAGGGAGGAGTGGGAAAGTAACAATGCAAAACATAAGGGATGGATCGTTATGTTCTGTGTGACTCTGAAAGCAATTGGCTCTGGATTGCCGTGATGGTGACTGGTGATGGAGGTTGAGGTCCACATTTTGCCACTGTTCTTCTGGTCACTCTAGTCCAGACATTGCTAAACCTCTGTACTCTGTTAGAATGCATAAGCAGAATATGGAAACAGCTGTGGAGTGGGCACCTGACTCTGGCTTCCTTCAGCTTGGGGGCCCTTTGCCTGCTGTCCATTTTTACCACTTATTTAATCAGGTGTCCTGGTTTCTCAAGCTGTTTTAGGGCTACCTCTGTCTCTTCTTTCTATCTAAACTTCTTGGCTTTAAGCCTCTGACTTCCCTAAAGCCAGCAAATTTGGAAAACTCAGCAGTGGCCATAGGACTGGAAAAGAGCAGTTTTCATTCCAATCCCAAAGAAAGGCAATGCCAAAGAATGCTCAAACTACTGCACAATTGCACTCATCTCACACGCTAGTAAAGTAATGCTCAAAATTTTCCAAGCCAGGTTTCAGCAATACGTGAACCGTGAACTTCCTGATGTTTAAGCTGGTTTTTGAAAAGGCAGAGGAACCAGAGATCAAATTGCCAACATCCGCTGGATCATGGAAAAGCAAGAGAGTTCCAGAAAAACATCTATTTCTGCTTTCTTGACTATGCCAAAGCCTTTGACTGTGTGGATCACAATAAACTGTGGAAAATTTTGAGAGAGATGGGAATACCAGACCATCTGACCTGCCTCTTGAGAAATCTGTATGCAGGTCAGGAAGCAACAGTTAGAACTGGACATGGAACAACAGCCTGGTTCCAAATAGGAAAAGGAGTACGTCAAGGCTGTATATTGTCACCCTGCTTATTTAACTTCTATGCAGAGTACATCATGAGAAACGCTGGACTGGAAGAAGCACAAGCTGGAATCAAGATTGCAGGGAGAAATATCAATCACCTCAGATATGCAGATGACACCACCCTTATGGCAGAAAGTGAAGAGGAACTAAAAAGCCTCTTGATGAAAGTGAAAGAGGAGAGTGAAAAAGTTGGCTTAAAGCTCAACATTCAGAAAACGAAGATCATGGCATCCAGTCCCATCACTTCATGGGAAATAGATGGGAAACAGTGGAAACAGTGTCAAACTTTATTTTTCTGGGCTCCAAAATCACTGCAGATGGTGATTGCAGCCATGAAATTAAAAGACGCTTACTCCTTGGAAGGAAAGTTATGACCAACCTAGACAGCATATTCAAAAGCAGAGACATTACTTTGCCAACTAAGGTCCGCCTAGTCAAGGCTATGGTTTTTCCAGTAGTCATGTATGGATGTGAGAGTTGGACTGTGAAGAAGGCTGAGCACCGAAGAACTGATGCTTTTGAACTGCGGTGTTGGAGAAGACTCTTGAGAGTCCCTTGGACTGCAAGGAGATCTAGCCAGTCCATTCTGAAGGAGATCAACCCTGGGATTTCTTTGGAAGGAATGATGCTAAAGCTGAAACTCCAGTACTTTGGCCACCTCATGTGAAGAGTTGACTCACTGGAAAAGACCCTGATGCTGGAAGGCATTGTGGGCAGGAGGAGAAGGGGACGACAGAGGATGAGATGGCTGGATGGCATCACGGACTCGATGGACTTGAGTCTGAGTGAACTCTGGGAGTTGGTGATGGACAGGGAGGCCTGGCGTGCTGCGATTCATGGGGTCGCAAAGAGTCAGACAGGACTGAGCTACTGAACTGAACTGAACTTCCCTAAAGCTTGACTTTGTGGAATTTGCCCTTAGTACACATTAGCACAATCATGAGGTTACAGGTGCTCAAATCACCACCACAGGATTCAGCCCACCTAGGTTGTGCTAGAGACATCTGGGTACACCTTTTAAGGGGTGAGAGAACAAATAGCCTTCTATTTCAAGAAAATAAAGACAGTCAGGTATGAATTCCAAACTGATCTTCCCTCTGTTTCCCCCTTCATGTCCATCCATCCTTATTTATGTTCACCTTAAGGAAGAAAAATATGCCCCCTCCTTTTCAAGACCAGCCTATGCTCATGACTCAATCCCCACACATATTCACCTCCTCCAGGATCTCAATGGTCCCTTCTCTCTTACATCTTCCTTTGATCTTCCAGCTCCACGGGATTGCCCCCATGCATCCTACAAATATGATGCAGTCACTCCCAACTACTCCACTCCCCCACCTACAAATATTCCTTGATATCTGCTTTGATTTGCCATCTAAATCCTAAATCCTTGAAAACAGAAGCCCTACTTCTTGCATCCCTTCTAGTAATTTATCCAGGCAGTTGCATTCCACTTTCACAATCCCATTGAAACTGTTCCTGAAAGCAGCCTTTTTTTTTTTTTTAATTTTGTATGGGGGTATAGCCAATTAACAATGTTGTGATAGTTTCAGGTGAACAGTGAAGGGACTCAGCCATACATATACATGCATCCATTCTCCCCCAAACTCCTCTCTCATCCAGGCTGCCACATAACACTGAGCAGAGTTCCATGTGCTATGCAGTGAGTCCTTGCTCGTTATCCATTTTAAACATAGCAGTGTGTACATGTCCACCCAAACTCCCTAACTATCCCTTCTCCCCATTATTTCCCCCAGCAACTCTAAGTTCATTTCCTAAGTCTGTGAGTCTGTTTCTGTTTTGTAAAGGAGTTGGTTTGTATCATTCCTTTTTAGATTCCACATATAAGGGACGCTTAGGCCGTCGTTTCAGCCTATGTGGCACATTGAAGTCATCACGGAGCTCCATGGGCCCCTCTGTCTGGGCCCACCTTAGAAATATTGACTTAATTGACCTGGAATATAATTCAGGACAGTTGTATTTCTTATAAACCACTTGGTTCTGAATGTACAACTAGATTTTCCCAAGGTTCTATCCTCAGTTCCCCCTCTTTTCTTCTGAGAGCAATTTTGCCAACTCCCAGGGCTTCAGCTTTATCTATAACTTCTAGACATCCCCACACCTCATCTCTAGGCTTGAGTGGCCAATCTCCTGTTAGCACATTCTACTAACCTCCCTCTGCACATTCTGCCTAGGTTAAAAAAAAAAAAAAGACTATTTCCTGAACAAACTCATTGTCTTCTCTTCCAAATGTGCTGTCCCACTGCCTTTTTTCTCTGGCTCCAAGGAGTATTTTCATTCACCTATAAACTGAGCTGGACGCCTCAGATTACTTGTCCACTACATGCTAAAAATTGCTTACTTATTTAGGATATGATTTACTTATTTAGAATGTATGATGTGAGAGTTGGACCGTAAATTAGGCTGAGCATCAAATAATTGATGCTTTCAAATTGTGGTGCTGGAGAAGACTTTTGGGAGACCCTTGGACAGCAAGGAGATCAAATCAGTCAATCCTAAAGGAAATCAACCCTGAATATTCATTGAAAGCACTGATGCTGAAGCTGAAGCTCCAATACTCTGGCCACCTAATGTGAAGAGGCAACTCATTGGAAAAGACCCTGATGCTAGGAAAAATTGAGGGTAGGAGGAGAAGAGGGCAAGAGGGTAGGAGGGCAAGAGGACAAGATGGTTGCATGGCATCACTGCCTCAATGGACACGAATTTGAGTAAATTCTGGGAGATGGTGAAGGATAGGAAGCCCGCAGTCCATTGGGTTGCAAAGAGTTGGACATGACTTAGCAACTGAACAACAACAAATTTAGGGCTACCTACCTTAATTGTTGAAACATCACGGCTTTAAAATAAAGCAGCTCTACCGCATGTTAGTTGTGTTGGTTCCCTGGTGGCTCAGATGGTAAAGAATCTGCCTGCAAAAAATCCGCCTGAGTTTGATCCCTGGGTCGGGAAGATACTCTGCCATAAGAATGCTACTTCAAGTTCTCCATTCATTTCCATTCATATTACTGCCCTACTCCCTTTTATGTGGGAATTCTGGGGCCACTAGTGGCCCAGTTGGAAAGGCTGTCCTTTACCCCACTCTCCCACACTCTATTCAATGTCCCCGTGTCATCATACAACTTCAGAAGCACCTCTGTAGGCAAGATTCTTCAGGTTCAAAACTTTGTCAGCACTAGCTGATCATACTCAAGAAAGAACAGAAGCATGGTAACCCGTGTAGATTTTTTTTTTATTACTATTCATACACATTTCTAGTAACAGCTGCCTCCACGGTTGGAGTGACAGGCAGAAGCAGGGCAAATGTCAAACTACCAATGATAGTGACAATTCAGTGGGTCCTCCATTCACTAAGTACTTAAAATTCTTTTGCATAATTACGCACATCTCTCCTTAAAAATCTGTACATATTAGTTTTAGCACAACTAATGATAGCTTTTCTGACATAGGATGTCTTTAGTTTTTCTCAATAAATTGCTATTTTTTATTTTTTTATTATGGGTTTTGGAATGAAGATTGATTTCTGAACCGTTTTGGGGGGATAATAGCTGACTTTTGTGTTGCTATGCCACCACACAGTTCACATTTCAATACTTAAATATAAACACGCTCCCTCAAAGAACAGAGTCACTTAAAATATGGCAGTGCTTCATTAATAATCGATTTACAGAATCTCTCATTGTGGAAACGACAGCCTCTCAAAGCTGTCATGACACTGTCAGTCTTGCTAGAGCAGGTAAGAATTACTTCTTGAGCTGCAAACAGAGTCACAAATAGCAATGGTTTCCTTGGAGACTTGGCAGTAAAGCTTAAAGCATTATACCTATAGGATCAGGGCTTTCAAATTAGAAGACAGTTTCTCTCCAGAGATTAATCAGTCTTTCCCAATTGATAAACTTTTAGCCCAGTCTTAGGGGGGAACCCATAGCTGCTTGTTACTGAGGAGGGGAAGCAGGAGACATGCAGTGTGTAGGCCTGTGGATTATGTCACCATCGGAACCACGGTCACGAGCAGCGTGGTTTGCAACGCTAAGGAGACTGAGAGCAGCAGGACCAGCTCTCATTAGTAAAGAGTCATCCTATGTTAAAAAGTTTCCTATCTGTGTTTCCCGACAGATATCACCAAGTCACAAGGCAGAATGATATTCCAAAATATGCAAGTCATATTTTTTTTTAAAAATATGATCCCTCTGGTCCTTCATTCTTATTTATATATTATTTTATTTGTGGAGTCAAACAAGTCGGTGCCCTGTTAATAAGTGTAGAATTCTAGATGCTCTTCTTGCAATGCTATGTATAGAACTGCACATTTTTCCTTCTCCCATACTCTGGTTAGCATTCTTTCCGGGGATGTGCGGATTTACAGTGGGATATGGACGAAACTTCAGTGCAAGATGATTGTCTCCCTTCTCCCTGTTTTATCTTTTGCCTGGGGAGGGAATTAGGGTCCCAGGTGTGGAAGTGGAATTCAGATTCAATGCAAATTTGGAGGTGGCAAGAAGCAATATAATTTATCAACATAAAGTTCCAATATGTGCCCCCAAACCAGCATGTCCTTTAGAAAAGTGCATTTGCCTGAAAAGTATAGCAGCTATTGGATTGCTAGCCTGCATTTTTCAATAAAGGTATCTTTTAGCATTACCTATTTATAACTCAAAGTACTGAGTAACAAAACATGGGAAACAGGGACTCTTAATGCCTTGCATTTACACAAACTACAGTTTATATAATATGTTGCATCTGGAAATGGTTACCAGGCACAACTTTTTACCATAAGGATTCATCTTCATTCACTACCTGTGAAAGCTTATTTTGCGTAGCAAATGAGGCATACTACGTGCATGATTTTCTTTAGATTATACTCATTTCTTTATGAAAGATGATTCAATTACATTTTATGATATCTGCTTCCTTGAACAAATAAAAGCACCTCACTATTATGAGTTTCTGTTTCCATGATATTTTGGTGTTTATTTCATACTCTTTGAGGGCATAGTGCTTAATTAAGATTATGAGCCCTGGAACCAGGCAGATATGGAGTTCAAATGTATGTCTAGAGCCAAGCTTCGAAGACTCAGATCTTTTGTCTGAAAATGGGGCTATTAGTCCCTACTTCAAAGGACTGTTACAGAAATTGAATGATATATCAGTGAATAGAGAACTGAGCAAACACCCAGTATATAATGACAATCATTCAGTGTCTAGTGGACAGTGTTTTACATGTTTGACTTTCTTACACATTTATGTATTGGTTTCATTTCATTTACTCAATTTTTACAGTTTTTAAAATTTTCTATGGACAATAAATTAACTTAGTTTTTATTCATTCAGCTAAATTTTGACTAAATTATATTATTTGATTCAATCAAATTTTTAAAATTACATGCATCTTTTCTAAATGCTTGAAAAACTCAACCTATTTTAAAGTTTAATATGCCTTAAATGTGCCAATGTACAGTTTATTGAATTAGGCTGAATCACATTAATAGTTTATACTTTCACATATTTTTTGTCAATACAACAATAAATATTTATTGCTATGTTCCAGGAGCAACATGCTAGGCCTCTATGCTAGGTCTCCTAAATCTTTTGTAACATGTACTTATTTCATACCATTATCCTCATCATCATTACAGAATTATACTAAAAGGAAATCTAAATTATGTACCAATTCTTTTCCTCTTAGATTTCATATTAAATTAAGTCCAGGGCAAATTTGGTTCATAACACTCCATTTGGCCTACATTACAATAGTGATCTAGAATATGTTCATTTTCTAAACATATATGTTTGCCTTTATATTCATTAAATTTTAATATATCTAACACTAAACATTATCTTTTCTTTCCAAATCAACTGTTCCTTTTGCCTTACACATTCCTGGCAATGTCTCATATATCCATTTGTTTAACTAATATCTTTTGAATGCTTATTTTATAACAAGATTCTAACAGGGCGCTGGAGATATAAGGGAAACAATTTCATTCTAGTCTTTGCTGTTGGGTCACAGAGGCAGATAGAGGCAAATAAGCAGCACTCAGAACACATTTAGTAGACCCTGGAGTAAGGCAGGAGAAGATGGTATAAGAATTCTTTTCCCTGATAATCAGGCATAAAATCTCTTAGTGATCTTAGCCCAACCCTCTATGTGTGTCCCTGTCTACATCTAATGAACAAGTTACTTCCAGGAAGTGCCTATTTTCCATCTTCACAATTACTGTGGCAAATTAAATATGTCCACAATTCTTGGACAGTTCTCCCATTGAGAGATGGGGTCTAATTCCTCTCTCTTTGAATCTGGGCAGGCTTCAACAGAAACACCATTCTGGGGCTTTCAAAGCCAGGTCATAAGAAGGCTTGCAGCTCTCTCGGAGTCTACTTGCCACTCTTTGAGAAGCCTAGGGCATCTGACGAGGCTGTGTGATGGTGCTCCAGTCTAGCTCAGCTCCCTCCATGACAGTCGGCATCAGTTTGGCAAGTGAACCTTCTGCACGTCCAGTTCAGTCAAGCCTTTAGATGACTGCAGTCCTGGCTACAACTGCCTGTAACACCCTGAGCAATCTCAACGAAGAATCATCCAGCAGAGCCCAACCTGCCTACAGATCAGAAGATATAATAGAGTGTAGTTTTTAAGCCACTAAATTTTGGGATGGTTTGCTAACCAGGAAGAGACAGCTGTTATAGACACTATCATAATTCAGGGGCTTAGTATCTCAGTGGTGAATATCTGATAACTCTTCTAGTCCTCACTTTTGTCCCTTCTGCCTTCGATTGTGGGATTAATCTTCTAAAACTGCTAATATTCTGTTATTCACAAATTCCTTAGCCAGGCATTCAGGAGCTCTATAGTTGGCTACATTTCCATGTTTCATCACCCCCATTCTCCCACTTCCTGACCCTCACCCACTCCTCTTCACAAACTATGAGCCCAAGTCCAATTTCCAGTCCTAACTCGACTTGTACTTGCTTCCCTGTTTTTCTTACATTATTCCCATCAAACAAACTGGACTTTCTTCCTATCTACCTATTTGAGTCCTATCTTCTTTCACATTCCAATCCTAATGCCTCTTCTTGGGCTGATCATCCTTCTTTCTTGAACACTTGAGATATATATGGATTTGGTGACACCTGCCTTTGAAGAGCACTCTAATGTATGTGATACAAACTGTACAATGTCAAACTTTCTATACAGGTTATTTACTGTTATTCATGTTGCTGTTTTCTTAGCTAATCTCATCTCACATTTTCCTCATGTATCCTCTCCTACAATTCCTTACAACAAACGTACAAACTCCCAAACAACAGGATCCGGGCCAGAAACACCTATAGGGTTCCTCCCCATCCCATCATCCTGTATTGCCATGCCCAGGATACTCGTTAATGAGATTCTGTCGAATGAGGAAATGAATGATGAATGAGCACTGTACCTTAGCTTTGGTGTTTCACCTTTAGCCAATGATTGATTAAATATGTAAGAAAATACTTTCCCAAGGCCATAAGCCATAACCACAAGTCTGGTGTGGCCAGCTGCAAAGCCAAAATTAAAGCTCTTGCCTTTACATTAATTAACAAATGGAAGACAAATCCAGCATGCCCCAAGCCTGCTAAAAGATTAGTGGCTTTGTACACCTAAAGAAAGTCTCACAAAGTAAGGCAGTCTATCAGTAAAATTGCAATAGGAAAATTCAGATGGCAATAGATGTCTTCAGGCTAATAACAATATCCTGACAGTGAATATCTAAGGGGGGCAGAGAATCAAATCATGGGACAGAAACATACCAGGTGCTGAGAAGAATGTGGTTGGAGAGGTCTTACAAATAAACTCATAGCTAAATAGTTAA
The DNA here is from genome assembly GCF_016772045.2 of Ovis aries. Classification (NCBI taxonomy): domain Eukaryota; kingdom Metazoa; phylum Chordata; class Mammalia; order Artiodactyla; family Bovidae; genus Ovis; species Ovis aries. The sequence goes on along the minus strand of NC_056057.1, from coordinate 30,773,984 downwards.
ATCCAGCTTTGTGATCATTTTCATGGTTGCCTCAAATATCACTGAATGTTGTAGAAAAATTTACTTAACTAATCTTTTATTATTGGCTAATTAGGCTATTTCTAAATTTTATAGTAATATTTTATTTTTATATACCCATCTTTGAATTCCTCTCAGTTAAATTCGAAGATGTGTATACTAAGTCAATGGATATGCATATTTTAAAAGGTACAGCAGAATTAGTGTTGGCATGACTGATGCTGGAGTTTAGCTTGGGAAGAGAGAGGAGCAAAACCTAGAGTCTAGGTCAACCTCTCTCTTGGTTCAGACCCTTATCATCTCCTGCCCAGAGGATTGCAGTGGCACCTAAATGGTATCCCTGTCACCAATCTGAATGTCAGTGTGTTTTTCCTAACTGATATGATATAACAAATCAGGGCATATGTCTTCATGTTAGAGTATACAAGCAGCTATATGATCTGACTCCTGATTACCTGTCCAGGCACAGATTTCTTTTTCCAAGCATCTCCTACCTTTACTTTATGCTGAGGCTGAATCTAACTGTTTCAAGTTTCCTCAAGCATTCCATGCTCTCCTCCAGGGCATCTTTCCTACCCAAGGATTGAGCCCAGGTATCCCGCACTGCAGGCAGATTCTTTTACTGACTGAGCCACAAGGAAAGCCCAAGAATACTGGAGTGGGTAGCCTATGCCTTGTCCTGAGGATCTTCCTGACCCAGGAATCAAACTGGGGTCTCCTGCATTGCAGGTGGATTCTTTACCAGCTGAGCTACCAGACCTGCCCAGGTCTCCATGTTCTCACTTATACTCCTCCTTCATTTTTACATTTTTTTCCTATGCACCCACAGACAGCCAACTCTATTTGTCTAAGATTTCAGCATCACATCCATCAAACTGTCCATTCATCTAAGTTCTGTGGCAGAAAATACAAATCTCCACCATGGTCCTTCCCACGATATCATCCTTGTTTAGACTGTCCTTTAGACTGTCTTCCTCACTGGGTCAAGATCACCTTGAAAGAAAACGATTTTGTCTCCCCATCCCTAGTGCCTGGCACAGTGACCACCACACTGTAGGTACGGATAAGGAAGCAACCCAACAAGCAAAATCAGGAAGAACAATATTGGCAGAGAAGGAAGTCACAATGGAAGCAGTAACTAAAGATCTCAGTGTGGGGAATTTATAAGGATAAGAATAAGATTGGAAAGTAGTATTTGAGGATTTGAAATTTTGAATTTCAGACATGGAGCAGCTCAGAAGGACAGCAAGGAAAAAGATATACTGTAAGTAGTGGGTAGCTGTGATTGCAAAATCTTGGAAATCAAGGAACAGGGAATGGTGAGCATTTGGAGGGTCATTAATGTGGACATCGGAATTGTCAGAGGTAGAGACATGGGAATGGATGGCCAAGAGGAATTTAGGCTTAAGCTGGAAGTAGTGACAAGGACAGGATGGCAGATGCAACAAAGCTGAAGGTCCATTTTTGAAATGCCAGTGGGACACTACTGTGAATAGCCAGTAGCCCAGCCATAAACAGAGGAGTATACAAAGCTCAAAGACAGATGCAAGATCACCCAAATACTAAGTGGCAGGTCAAAGCCCAGGACCACCGTAGTGCAAGAACCCAGGGATAGTTCTTCCTTAATCTAAGCAGGTACGGGGAACGAATAAGATCATGGTCCCCTGAAGGTAGGGAGCTAATATCTCTATCCCCACAGGCCCTAACCCAGAGCTTGGTACGTAACAAAGGCTTCTTAAGCATTGCTGAAAGGGCTGTAATTGAAAATTGAAATCCCTAATATCCAAGCATTTCTGCTTTCCTCCACAGCCCACTCCACCCTACCCCTTAAACCTATTCCCTTTGCTTACCTCACCTCAGTTCAGTTCAGTTGCTCAGTCATGTCCAACTCTTTGCAACCCCATGAATCACAGCATGCCAGGCCTCCCTGTCCAACACCAACTCCCGGAGTTCACTCAAACTCATGTCCATCAAGTCGGTGATGCCATCCAGCCATCTCATCCTCTATCGTCCCCTTTTCCTGCTGCCCCCAATCCCTCCCAGCATCAGAGTCTTTTCCAATGAGTCAACTCTTCGCATGAGGTGGCCAAAGTACTGGAGTTTCAGTTTCAGCATCAGTCCTTCCAATGAACACCCAGGACTGATCTCCTTTAGGATGGACTGGTTGGATCTCCTTGTAGTCCAAGGGACTCTCAAGAGTCTTCTCCAACACCACAGTTCAAAAGCATCAATTCTTTGGCGCTCAGCCTTCTTCACAGTCCAACTCTCACATCCATACACGACCGCTGGAAAAACCATAGCCTTGACTAGATGGACCTTTGTTGGCAAAGTAATAGCTCTGCTTTTGAATATGCTGTCTAGGTTGGTCATAACTTTCCTTCCAAGGAGTAAGCGTCTTTTAATTTCATGGCTGCAGTCACCATCTGCAGTGATTTTGGAGCCCCCCAAAATAAAGTCTGACACTGTTTCCACTGTTTCCCCATCTATTTCCCATGAAGTGATAGGATCAGATGCCATGATCTTAGTTATGGAGACTTAATTCTAAATTCAGTTGTTGGTCTTGTCATCAGAACTCAATACACATTTTGTAACAGAATGATGGAGATTAGGTGTTTACGTTAAAATTTTCTCAATCATAAGCACCACACAATCCTATATTTCAAAAACACCATGTGTTAAATATTTTCTTTGGGCTAGTTGGAGAATGAAACAGTTAAAAAAAATATACATTAAAGGTTTATTATATACTATGTTCTTTTTATATGGAAAAAATCTGAATTTTGGTAAAAATTGAAAAATATTGAGAACCAAGTTGGCTATTCCCTACATTGAAAGGAAAATAGAGAAGGACTGAACATTAATGGAAGTCTATTGGAAATTTATTTCCCTTTTCTCTCTTGTGCTCAGAGGTTTTCCCATAATCTCAGCCTTAGAAATCTTTATGACACCCACATTGAAATCTCTATTTCAATGGTTTCAAAGTGTGGTCCCCAGACCAGTATCAACAGTATTAACTTGTTTGAAATGTAAAATCTCACTCCCTACACCTGAATGAAGAAGTTTGCAAGTAGGCCCAACAATCTGTTTTAACAAGTCCTCCAGGCTTAAGTTTGAGAATAAATGCCCTGTCTAGAAGTACCAGCAGTCTCTTTGATACTGGCCTGAGACAATATGCGTAATTGTCTAGGTCTCCAAGCCAAAGGGATAGATGAGGAATAGCCACAATTAAGCTTACTGTACTACAAAATTAAAATACTACATTAACAGCAAGGATGATACCTATGAATGACACACTGTGCATAAACTATAGGAACTCTCTGTCATATTAATGTCAGTGTAGCAGTAATAAAAGCAACAATATTAATCCATTCTTAACTTACAGACTTTTAAACTTCTTTTATTATGCAAAATTCATTTTATTTTTCTCCCTTTATCTATTTTTTAGGATCCCTTTCTCCATGCTTTCATGATTCTGTACAAATTCACATTATTAAAATATACCTAGATCTTTCATGAATATCAAGAGGAATGAAATCTGTGTGTACATTTCCTGACACCTTGGTGAGGTAAGCATGCTAAATTGTGAAAACTTTCTCAAGTCTTTAGCTAAATTCCATTATGGACTAATTTTCTCCTTGGAATTGTCAAAGAAAATCTACATGCTATTCACTCATTAAAATTCCTTTCAATGATATCTAAATGGCTAATTCTCTACCTAGCTACAAAGTAAAAATGAAGTCTCCAAATTTGATCAAAATTAATCAAAACAGAGGTAGGTGACTCATTCAAAAGACAAAGCTGGCCTATTAAAAATGTTCCAAAAGAAAATACATGGATGAAGCTGCTGGAGGCCACTCTAACTTGTGTTATGATCACTTAAAAGGGATTTTAAATGACTATTTACATTAGCATTCAGTCAAAAGTACCTTCCATGACAGCCCCCAAATTACATGGAATATTTTATCTGATGCCTGAAATGCAGAGCACCTACATTCTTTCCAGGTGGCTGATTTCTCTATTGCATTTGACCTTTCATTTAATAGCAAGTCTATAATCATATTTTGCCGCTTCTTAAGCAAACTGTTTGTGAAAAGAAATAGAATGCAGGTCATAGATTAATAAATAAGAAATAGTTAATGGTAAGGACACCAGGATTATATTTGTTTTGGGCCTCTGATCAGTTGCAATTTTTTCTTTAAATTTTCAAAGAAGCAAAATTATGCCTAATAACTTTGTAGCTCTTATTTCCTATTTCAAATGTATGGCTTAAATTTTTTTAAACCAATGAAACTACATTCTGAAAATGACTAATGTCTTAAAATTAAAATTTAATGTTTCAAATCTTTTCACTTATACAGCTACTTCACCACCCTTAAAGATCTGGTTTAATCTCTGGCGTGCTGCGATTCATGGGGTCGCAAAGAGTCGGACACGACTGAGAGACTGAACTGAACTGAACTGAACTCCTCATAAATGACAATCACGAAACTGTCAACATATACAGGAAAGTGGTACTTTCTTTAAATCCCTTAGGAAGAACAAATTTCTTGATCAGTTTTGGCTAAAAAAATCACAGAAGGAAGGAATTAGTTCAACTTTCACCCCTCATCTTTGAATACAGTAATGCTAAATGACCATTATGTACAGTGAATCAAACTATTTTTAAAGTTTCCCTGTACCCATGGGATTACACAGCTTCTGATTTTCTTCCTGTCAACCATCCTTAATGTTCACTTTCAATTCATCGTGGAACAGTCTGTTCTAGGAAGATGTCTTTGCTTATCAGGTATGTCTGATTTGGTCTGAATATGGTGAACTTGCTGTTGTAAACCAGCAGAGAGTTTTGAAAAGAAAAAAGTCCCAGCTGGTATATTCTGTGATGTCGGATGAGCAGTTTGATTTAATCTAGTTTTTCCTCTCCATCTCCTGCTAATATTTACTTTGTATTTTCACAGCCAGACATACCCAGCAAAGCTAAACCAGATTGTAAAATTACAAGACTCCAGTTACTAGAGTCATTATATAGTATTAATATTCATGTTATTATTTTATTTACATGAGTTAGTTTTCACATGGATCTTTCTGATAAAATTCTCCTCAAGTCTTACAAGTCACTACCTTATCCATTCTACAATCAATTAGGCTCAAACCCTGAGAGCATGGCCATCCAACATTGAAAACAGAAAGAGGGATGGGAGTAGAAGGCCCAAGTTAAATTATGCTTTGCTGGGACAGCTGGAACACCCTCCCGGTTTGTTGAGCTGCCCATTAGTTGGTCAGCACCAATCACCTGTATATAGAGGCTTTCATCCATGAACATGCGCGAATGCACCCCCACCCTATGGAAAGCAGGTGAAAATAACTGCACATCATGGCACTGCCTTCAGAGTGCCTGTTTGGGAGAGTCCAAGAATAACAGCTGTGAAAACATGGACCTCGATCTTGAGTATCTTTATGCAGACCTAGAGCCACGTGAATTTAATCTCCTTTCCTAAGTGTTAACAGCAGTGTAGAAGCGGGCGCTCTCATCCCTGTAATCAGTTGCACAGTGCACGAGGGCAGCGGTCTCCGGTGCCTCATCTGCGAGCTAATCTTTCATTTCATAGCAGATCTTTCCATATCAAACAACACAAATGACTTAATTTGCATGACAGGATTTGTAACGGGGCAAATCTAGTGTCAAAGTCGATTAAAGATTACACCAGAGAACTATCATAATCAGTCCTCTAATGAGCCTAAATAGTACATGTAAAGTCTCCCCTCTTTGCCATTCCAGTCATGTCTAAAAGGGAATGTGTTTCTTTTCATCGATGAGCCAGTCTTTGGTTTGCACATTATGCCCTACGTTGAGCTAAAGTCATGTCAGTCCGGTTTCAGAGGGAGAGAAAGGGAAATAATAAAGCAAACATCACTTCACAAATGACATTGCTTGGTATAAGCCAACGTTTGAAGCCCTTAATTCTTCTAATCTGCAAAATAGTCAATGCTAATGGGTTTTTGCCTTTGTGAAAGCTGATGCATAGAAAGAAAAACTTTAATGAGCTGCCTGGGCCGTATGCTTACAGATACCTGTCAAATGTCTGTCATCTTAGCTATCGCTGAGGCATTATAAAGAAAGTAAGAAGGAAGGAACGACAGTATTTGTACAAGCATTTTCATGCTAAAATGGCACAATTTTCTTCCTGTCATAATTTCATTGTATCTGAAAGTCAGAAAAGCTTAACCCTTTCCCTAGCATGTCCTGGGTAGTTGTATTGTACAACCTTGGAGTGAATGGTTTAAAAACAGTGCTGTGATTTTGTAAACAGCATCTTTTGATAAATTTGTTTTTGAAAATGGAATTACCTACATTTAAAAAATATGACAACAAACTATTTGAATCAGTTGCTTTACCCCAGGGAGATCAGGAGCTTATTAAATGCAAAAACCTTCATAAAGTACAGGGCTGTCATTTGAATCAATTCTTTTGGAGTTCTTAATTTAATATTTCTTTGGATCTTTGTGTGCTTAATACACATACCAGGCAATAAGGTCAACAAACTCTCCTAGTATTACTCCAGCACCTGCAAGCTCTGCTATAAGAAGGTCACGTTAGCCTTAGTTTCTGGGATTTATAATATCACAGTCAAAAAAATGTACTGTGAGTTGAAACTTGGCATGAGAGAAAAGTCTGAGCCCAGGTTTGATTTGTTTTCCTTCTTTCAAATTAAAAAGAAACATAAGTATATAGATAGATACACACACACACACACACACATATACAAAGCTATAAGTTTGGGGTCAAAGAGCCTAGGATTTTAAAGATAGAGAATGAACTTTAACTCTCATGATTCCTTGGTGGTTAAAGCGGTTAGAGAAGTGTAGCATCCTCTGACTGATTTTTGTTTGCCACACCCCTCATCCCCAAATTTTAAAAAGATGGAAAAAAAAAGAAAATGAAGAGAAGGAGGGGCTCTTTCTAGCAGAGCATGAATGTGTTGAGGATACGTTTTCGGTCTTCCTTCTGACTTACTGTGTACATTAGAAAAGCTTCTGTATTTTTGCTTTTCTATACTCAAAAAATCATGTTAGGGTAATCCTCATCACTTATGATGAAACAATAGGGATAAAACGAATATTTGTGAATAAACAAGTATGGTGTTTTACACCTATGAATTTTGCAAACATCACTAAGCTGTAGTCTTGTATCATTACAAACACATATTTTGGGATATTAAAATAGTTATGGTACTTCAGATTGTCAACTGAACTCCAACTACACTAAATTGAGTACAAACCCTGTACCAGCTTCCAGGCATCAGTAAGGATACTTGTAATAAGATGGCCACCAGCATTGGCCATTTGTGACTAGGGGTGCTTAAGAGGCTCATGCACTCTGAATGCCAAGCCGTTCCTAGAAGACACGTCAAGGTTCAGCAAAGCAGAACCTCTTCAGTTTGCCTCAGAGTGTTGTAACACCAGGTCTCTGACTCACTTGTTACAAGCTACAGAGACCAGCTTGAATGAGCTCATTTGGCTGTATTGTCTCCCTGCAAAACTAACTGTGACTTGCTGCTGCTGCTGCTGCTGCTAAGTCACTTCAGTCGTGGCCAACTCTGTGCGACCCCATAGGCGGCAGCCCACCAGGCTCCCGCGTCCAAGGGAGTTTCTAGGCAAGAGTACTGGAGTGGGTTGCCATTGCCTTCTCCGAACTGTGACTTGGAGAAGTATTAACTGCTGATGCTGCAGGTAAAATCTAAGGGCCCTAATCGGTTCTCCAGCCCCCTGCTTCTTTCTCTCAGAGTATAATAAGTCAAAACAAACTCAAGGAGAGGGCAAATTTTCATCAAGTGGCATTAAAATTTCAAATTAGATAAACCAAGCCAAAAGCATTAGAAAATGGATGGCTGTAGCTTTCAGCGCCTAGAGGTGGCCAAAAACTGGGTCTCCAATTAGACAGATTAGACAGCACTTAAGGCCGGGTTCATTGAAAAGAAATTAGGCCAACTTTAAATTGGAAGTGAATTGTTTTAACATCCTTTGGTAGAGATGTTCAGCTCTTTGAAAAGAAACAAATTCACTTCACCAACATAAAAAATATCCTCCTTAGGTCTTATTCTGATTTGCAAACAAGTAGACCTCTTCAGCGAGAAGTGAACAGCAGAGCCAATTTCTGTGGCTGTGGGGTCCTCATTTATTTAACAAATATTTATTGTAGACCCTCAGTTTGCCAGGCCCTGAGCCACAGGATCATATTTTGTGACAGAACCCACTTGTATAGCACTAATAGGTAAGTGTCCCTCAAAGTTACAAAGCTCTCTTTCTTTAAGCAATCCAGTCTCTCTCATTTATTGAATATAAAAATCTACTAAAGAGATCAGATGTCTAGAATTGTTTTGACATTGCTGCTGCTGTTATTGCTTTGTCTTGTTCTTTTCAAAAGATAAATTAGAAGCCTTAATCTGCTCCCAAGCCCCTCCCCACCCCATGGTACATGTTCAAGTCCACCCACTTTATCTGGAAATGCACTCATATTGATCACTCTTTCCTTAAATTTTAACCTAGTATTTATCAAGAGGCCCCCAGCCTCCACAGCTGACCATTTTGTCTCAGCGCTGGATCCTTTGCACCATGTGGAAAAGAGAACTCCCAGATGGTAACATGAAAACTTTAACCATACATGTATAGTTACAAACATAATGTACAAACATTAGCCATACATGTACGGTTTTGACGAAAATTTCAAAAGCTCTCCAATATGAATAATTCAATGTCCCTGCCCAATTGTTCCCATAAGGATACGATATGAATTAAAAAGCTATAAGCTGTGTTACTAAACAATACTCTGCATTTTCCCGCAGCAGTTGTGTGCAGATAGAGACACGGCCATTTGTATTTCAGAGTTCATTCTTCCTGCAGTCCTCAACTCTCCTTCCCCATGAACACTGCTTCTCTGACCCAGCTGCTATACCTCTGATCCGCTGCACCCCAGTGGCTGTCACAAGTCTCCCTCCTTCCCAGGAGTTGAACACACAATAGAGAAAAGGCCCTGGCTGGGAGGTTCAGCCGCCATTAACCCCTACCAGCTGTGCCTGTGGGGAGCCTTCTGGCCTGAATGTCCTTTCTCTGCGGCCGCCTTCATGCCACTAATCTAACCATTGTTAAGGAGGAATGCTGACAGGAGAAAAGAAATTTTTCTTGTGTCCATGCAAGTGTGTGTATCCATGTGTAAGTGAAGGAAGAGTGAAGGCTAATTTCTATAGTTGGCATGAATGGAGGGACTGGGAAAAAAACCTAGTTAAAATGTGTTTACTTGCTTAAAAGGCTCAGTCAATTTAAATAATTTCAGTAGTGTGTTCTATTTTTTTAGGGAGGGGGAAGAAACTAGTTACTATTATAATTTTCTTTAAATCCTCTGGGATGTTTGGGCATGTTTAAGACTTTTCAAATTCACTGCCAGCAGAAAAAAAATGAGTTGAATTTCTTAAAAATACAGGCATAAAGTTTCAGACACACAGAATTACTCACTTCTAATGGACCTTAAAAAATTCGAGAAAGAGAACTGGTTATACAGGTCACATTTCCTTCAGAAAAACCATTCACATTTAATGCTTAGGAAAGTTTTAAAAAATCTTTTAGAACTGAAATAGGATAGGATTTAACTTTATCAACCACCTTTAAAGCAAACAATAAATCTAAAAAGAGGCACTGTATTTTTGAAAAAATACAAATTTTGCTTTCAGTGAAACTTTAAGTTCAGTAAGGGAGTGTGATTTTCTCTTCAGTTTTAAAGAAGACATATTCAGACCAGAAGCAATTACCTGAAGCAGTAACTTTGTGAACTTAGAAAGCCAGGCAGGTGACAATGATGACCACAATTCTAATTACAATGCCAAGCAAATATCCTACCTATTTGGAAAGTTTACATAATTTCAGTCTTTGAGGATATCATTTGTTTTTTCAAAAGCACTGGCATTGAAGAGAAACTATTCTTGCATTTAATGCTCCATGTTATCATTTGATAAAATTCTGTAAAACACAACAGTTGGCCTATTTCAAATCAAATTAAGAATAATTCATGTAGAAATGTATTTTCTGGGCAATTAGACTGTATCGTAGTAGGGCAAATGTCTGATATAATAACGCTCTACTTTGCATCTGTTCCTATGTCTAGACTGCTGCAATTACTGGTCCCTACAACAGCAGCAGCAAGATAATACTCCACTCACAGGTTTTAGCCATTAAAATTCAGCATTATTTTTCTTTGCCCCTTTATTACCTCAATCATTTGATTGTGATAAAACAGATTTAATTTAATGAAGTTATACTTTTCTAAATTTGCATATATTTACATATAGGGTGACTATAGTATCAGGTACACTGTTTTCTAAAACATTAGCGGTAAATACCCTGGCATTCATCTCATTAAGGTACAGTGTGCCTGTTAAACCAAAACAACAACAGCAACAACAAAACAGAAAAGCCCAGCTCTCTGAACACTGTACTTCTCTTAGCTACTTTTTAGACTCTTCCATTTCCTGTGAAGGAGATTATCCTAAAGAGGAAATGAATGCGATAGCATGTGAACTGATAGAATAAATGAGAATAACAATGTAGTTTTGATTCCATTCATTGGTTTAATCATTCAATCAACCATTCAACAAATATTTATTGGGTTTCTCCAATATACAAGACACAGTGCCAGGTGGTTTGGGAGGCACAAAACAAATCCTACACAGTCTTCACATGAGAAGTTTCCTATCTAGTATGAGAATTGCTGTGTTATATAAATAACTATCATTAAGTAGCAATGTAATAATGCTATCTGTGAGTGTTGAGTTAAGCCATGGTAAAAAAGTAAAATCCTACCCTTTCCTCAACTCTCAAGGTTATAACAGTGATGATTTTCCAGCTCTATTCCATCCTTGTTTACATCAGAAGTTCTCATAAGCAAAAGAAGATAAATTCAGTTAAATGCAACTGAGAGAAACTATCCTTAATATTTCTCCAGATTATCTCAGCTATTTGGATAATTACGTTCCCAGGTTCTCTTGTGTTTTGAAGTGTTTAGAGAAAGCTTATTGGTACTTAGAACACCTTATAGCAGAAATATCACTGAAGGATCTCAGTATGTGTACTGCTTAGTAAATGCTGAAGGACTTGCATATTGGGATGCTAATCTCTAGGTATAAACCCCCTTTCTCCCTTGTCTAAGAGCTACAAGAACAAGCAAGCGATTTCAGTATCTAGGGGATTTGCTCCAATCCAGTTCACCTCACTATATAAAAATATACTCAATTAACTCATTTAATATTAAATATAGTAATACTAATAAAAGTATTGTTTTAGAAACTCTGTCTCCACAAATAAATAGCCAGAGTAGAAATCCATGTTGGAAATTTAATTAATACAACAAAAAAAAAGGAAGTAAAGTTGCTTTAACTTTTGCTGATATAAAAGGGCACATTGGTCCTATAATTTCTAGGTAATAAAAAAAAAATCCTGAGTTTTGTTTTGGAAGGCTAATAGAAGTTAGAAATAGAATAAAGAGCAACATGCCAAAACCAAAATGATAGTTCCATCCAGGAGAAAAGTGACTAATAATGCCCATGGTATCTCTGTGCCTCCTGAATAAGGGCAAATTTGATCTGGTTATGACACCAACTACAACATAAAGCCCTCATGTTTTCCTTACAGTCTGCAGAATAATTTAGACTCATTAGTTACACATGCTTTCCTGCCTCATTCCCCTCTACCCATCTCCACGCCTTCTCCTGCACTCAACTGTCCTATCCCCTTTGCAAAAGTGGGCTGTGGGCTTCTAGCCTCTGTGCCTTTTCCTCATATAGTTCCTCTATATGGCCTTCCTTTCCCCAACTCTGCCTGTGGAAATCCTACACATCCCTCAAGGACCATAACAAATAAACCTTCCTCTGATTCTCCCAACCAGGTCTACTCATTCTGGAAATTATCACAACCTTTTATTGAGGGCAGTTTGTCAGACTCTAACAAAGCCATTCAAAATGCTGTAACTAATGGCAATTTCGCTTCAAAACTCTAGCCCACAAAACTACACTTGTGCATAAGGCAGTATCCATGAATGTTCACTGCAGCACTGTTAGCACATGCAGAAAATAGAAACAATGGAAATGCTCATCAAAAGAGAAATATTCAAACAAATTATGTTGTAGCCATATATTAGAATATTTACAGCCAATAAAAAGAACGAACTAGATTGTTGTATAGTGTCAAGAAGAGAATACTACTATTACTACTACTACTAAGTCTCTTCAGTCGTGTCCGACTCTGTGCGACCCCATAGATGGCAGCCCACCAGGCTCCCCCATCCCTGGGATTCTCCAGGCAAGAACACTGGAGTGGGTTGCCATTTCCTTCTCCAATGCATGAATGTGAAAAGTCAAAGTGAAGTCGCTCAGTTGTCTCCGACTCTTAGAGACCCTGTGGACTGTAGCTCACCAGGCTCCTCCATCCATGGGATTTTCCAGGCAAGAGTTACTGGAGTGGGGTGCCATTGCCTTCTCCACAAGAAGAGAATGTCAACATATAAATATGGAATTAGAAAGTAAATTGCAGAATACTGGTAGAATATAAATTCATTTTTATGGAAGAAGGGAAGGAAAGAAGGAAGAGAAAGAGGCTATTTAAGCATATATGAGCACATGTTTGTAAATGTATAGAAAATTTTAGAAGGATAGATGTTAAAATGGATAATGGTGTTTATCATGAAAGATGGTAATGGGCTAGGATAAAAATATTTAATTTTTTAATATTTTGGATTTTGAGCATTTTAAACAAATTTCCATTGCTTCTTTAATTATTAAAAGAGAAATTTCCCTCCATTGAACTCTATCATTGTTCACACTTATTGTAGTTTAGGCATGAATATTTCTGCATCTGCTATTAGATTGTAAAGTTTTTGGAAAAAGGAATCATGACTTGTTCATTTTTGCATGGCCTGCTGTATCCATCACAGTTCTTTGTAAAGATGTGGAGTTATTTACCGGATTGAAATAAGGCCCATAAATATCCTTTTGGTTGTGCTTGGCAATTCCTCTAGACTGTCTCTACATCAAGGACAAGGCCTAAATAAACGCAAGAGTAAAAAACAGCTTCTTCCAGGAGCAACAGGAACAGTGGAAAAGAGGGATGACGGGCACCAATCCAGTTTTCCTCTCTGTCTCAGAAGATGGACATTTCCATCTTCTCACCATTCTTAAACTTGAACATATGTACATGATATGAATGTGTGAGAGAACAAGAAACTGAAGAGGAAATAGAAAATTTGTTTTTAAAAAGACAAGCCAGGAGGCTATTATCAAAAAGACAAGAAAGAACAAGTGTTGGCGAGGGCATAGGAAAAACAGAATACACGTACACTACTGATGGGAATGAAAACTGGTACAGACCACTTCCAGAAAACAGTATGGGAGGCTCCTCAAAACACTAAAAAGAAAACTACCATATTAGCCAGCAACTGCACGTTGGATATATAGACAAAGGAAATGAAATCAGTATCACAAAGATCTCTGCATCCCCATATTCACTGCAGTATTATTCATAGTAGCCAAGATATGGGAGAAGACAATGGCACCCCACTCCAGTACTCTTGCCTGGGGAATCCCACGGACGGAGGAGCCTGGTGGACTGCAGTCCATGGGGTCGCTAGGAGTTGGACACGACTGAGTGACTTCACTTTCACTTTTCATTTTCACGCATTGGAGAAGGAAATGGCAACCCACTCCAGTGTTCTTGCCTGGGGAATCCCAGGGACGGGGGAGCCTGGTGGGCTGCCGTCTATGGGGTCACACAGAGTCAGACACGACTGAAGCGACTTAGCAGCAGCAGCCAAGGTATGGACACACCTAAGTGTCTGTCAATGAAGGCATGGGTAAAAGATATGTGTTTATATATATATATACTTATGGTGGTGGCTTAGTTGGTAAGTCATGCCCAACTCTTGTGACCCCATGGACTGTAGCCTGCCAGGCTGCTCTGTCCATGGGATTTCCCAGGCAACAATACTGGAATGGGTTGCCATTTCCTTCTCATATTATAATATACAATGAAGTATTATTTAGTCTTAAAAATAAAGAAAACCTGCCATGTGCAACTACATAGATGAAACTGGAGGACAAAATGCTACATAAAATAAACCAGACACAGAAAGACAATCTCAATTATGTGTGACATCTGAAAAAGCAGAAGTCATAGAAGCAGAGAGTAGAATGGTGGTTGCCAAGGACCGAGGGGGTGGAAGAACTAGGGAGATGTGCCTCTAAGGGTATTCTGTTATAAGAGAATAAGTTCTGGGGATCTAATGTACAGCATAGTGACTATAGTTAATAATACTCTACTGTATACTCAAAATTGCTAAGAAAGTAGATCTTCAGTATTCTCACAACATACATATACAAAACAACTGGTGATATATTAATTAGCTTGATCATGGTAATCATTTAATGATTTATACATATATCAAATCATCACATCAATTCAGTTCAGTTCAGTTCAGTCACTCAATCATGTCCGACTCTTTGCCACCCCATGAATCTCAGCACACCAGGCCTCCCTGTCCATCACCAACTCCCAGAGTTCACTCAGACTCACCTCCATCGAGTCAGTGATGCCATCCAGCCATCTCATCCTCTGTTGTCCCCTTCTCCTCCTGCCCACAATGCCTCCCAGCATCAAAGTCTTTTCCAATGAGTCAACTCTTCGCATGAGGTGGCCAAAGTACTGGAGTTTCAGCTTTAGCATCACTCCTTCCAAAGAAATCCCAGGGTTGATCTCCTTCAGAACGGACTGGCTGGATCTCCTTGCAGTCCAAGGGACTCTCAAGAATCTTCTCCAACACCACAGTTCAAAAGCATCAATTCTTCGGCGCTCAGCCTTCTTCAGAGTCCAACTCTCACATCCATACACGACTACTGGAAAAACAATAGCCTTGACTAGACGGACCTTTGTTGGCAAAGTAATGTCTCTGCTTTTCAATATGCTGTCTAGGTTGGTCATAACTTTCCTTCCAAGGAGTAAGCGTCTTTTAATTTCATGGCTGCAGTCACCATCTGCAGTGATTTTGGAGCCCAGAAAAATTAAGTCTGACACTGTTTCCACTGTTTCCCCATCTATTTCCCATGAAGGGATGGGACTGGATGCCATGATCTTCGTTTTCTGAATGTTGAGCTTTAAGCCAACTTTATCACTCTCCTCTTTCACTTTCATCAAGAGGCTTTTGAGTTCCTCTTCACTTTCTGCCATAAGGGTGGTGTCATCTGCATATCTGAGGTTATTGATATTTCTCCCGGCAATCTTGATTCCAGCTTGTGTTTCTTCCAGCCCAGAATTTCTCATGATGTTCTCTGCATAGAAGTTAAATAAGCACGGTGACAATATATAGCCATGATGTACTCCTTTTCCTATTTGGAACCAGTCTGTTGTTCCATGTCCAGTTCTAACTGTTGCTTCCTGATCATCACATAGTACACCTTAAATATATACCATTTTTATGTGTCAATTTTACATTAATAAAGCTGGGGCAGAGAGTAAACCCAAGAGAAAATAATCATAAAATTGAAAGAATAGAACACATCTAACTGGCTCTCAAATCAATAAAATTTTGCTGTTTGTTTTTGTTTCTAATTCTACCCATCTCATTTTTTTAACAGGAGAGTGAGTCAGGAAATGGTTATAAGAACAGGTTTGCAGTCTTGCAGGATCAGGTTTTAAATCTAGGTCTATCACTGACTGGCAACTTTGGGCATGTTACTTAATTTCTCTGATCTCCAACTTTCTTATTGGTAAATTAATGAAACTATAAGAAAAGTTATGACCAACCTAGATAGCATACTCAAAAGCAGAGACATTACTTTGCCAACTAAAGTCTGTCTAGTCAAGGCTATGGGTTTTCCTGTGGTCATGTATGGATGTGAGAGTTGGACTCTGAAGAAGGCTGAGCGCGGAAGAATTGATGCTTTTGAACTGTGGTGTTGGAGAAGACTCTTGAGAGTCCCTTGGACTGCAAGGAGATCAAACCAGTCCATTCCGAAGGAGATCAGCCCTGGGATTTCTTTGGAAGGAATGATGCTAAAGCTGAAACTCCAGTCCTTTGGCCACCTCATGCGAAGAGTTGACTCATTGGAAAAGACTCTGATGCTGAGAGGGATTGGAGGCAGGAGGAGAAGGGGATGACAGAGGATGAGATGGCTGGATGGCATCACTGACTCGATGGACATGAGTTTGGGTGAACTCCTGGAGTTGGTGATGGACAGGAAGGCCTGGCGTGCTGCAATTCATGGGGTCACAAAGAGTCAGACTGAGTGACTGAACTGAACTGAACTGAACTGAACTGAAGAACTGTCTAAAACCACTGTTTTGAGAATTAAATGAAGCAGCATATGCAAAATACCTGTAAAATGCTGAAGACATGATTATTCATAGCTTCGGGGTCCTCTTCCTCCTCCTGCCAGCAGGTCCATACTGTCCTCATGGGCCTCCCCTGGCATCCTATGCCGCTATCATCCCCAGTGGGGAAGCAACCAGAATTCTAATTCTTCCCAGAGCTCAAGGCTGCCCCTGTTCTTCCCTTCTCTGATGCTGGCAATTCTCTCCCTGCTACCTATTTAGCCCCCCAAACCTCCAACCAGCCTCCAGTTCCCTTCTCTCCATCTCTTTATTTCTTCTAAAGCTCAGAAAGCCTTAAAACCTGATTAAATTTAAGGCCATTGGAAGCTGCGTTCAGGTCTCTGAGCTGCCTCTTTGACCCCAAAACAACTCAAACTCAGCAACCTGAACTCAAGCCAGAACTTGGGACTCAACATAGTTGTCAGTGATAATTTTGTACATTCTGGGTAACAAGACTATACCAGTTGCCTATAGGACCACTTGAAAGCAGTGATTCCATGAGAAAACTCATTTTGCATCTTAAGCGACTGGCCTAGAAGTGGTATTTGAGAAGAGAAGCCACTTGTAAGTGCAGGGCCACCTGCATAAGAGCTAATACCATTTAAGAGTTACTAATTTAGCAAATTTGGCCTGCAGAACATCCTCAGAAACCTTCAGTTCAGTTCAGTTCAGTCGCTCAGTCGTGTCCAACTCTTTGCAACCCCATGGACTGCAACACGCCGGCCCTCCCTGTCCATCACCAACTCCTGAAGCTTGCTCAAACTCGTGCCCATCAAGTTGGTAATGCCATCCAACCATCTCATCCTCTGCTGTCCCCTTCTCCTCCTGCCTTCAATCTTTCCCCAAATCAGGGTCTTTTCCAATGAGTCAGCTCTTCACATCAGGTGACCAAAGTATTGGAGCTTCATCAGCATCAGTCCTTCCAATGAATATTCAGGACTGATTTCCTTTAGGATTGACTGATTTAATCTCTTTGCAGTCCAAGGGACTCTCAAGTCTTCTCCAACACCATACTTCAAAAGCATCAGTTCTTTGGAACTCAGCTTTCTTTATGGTCCAACTCCCACATCCCTCCATGACTACTGGAAAAACTGTAGCTTTGACTAGATAGACCTTTGTCAGCAAAGTAATATCTCTGTTTTTAATATGCTGTCTAGGTTGGTCATAGCTTCTCTTCCAAGGAGCAAGTGTCTTTTAATTTCATGGCTGCAGTCACCATCTGCAGTGATTTTGGAGCCCCCCACCAAATAAAGTCTGCCATTGTTTTCACTGTTTCCCCATCTATTTGCCATGAAGTGATGGGACCAGATGCCATAATCTTAGTTTTTTGAATGTTGAGTTTTAAGTCAGCTTTTTCACTCTCCTCTTTCACCTTCCTCAGGAGGCTCTTTAGTTTCTCTTCTATTCTGCATTAACCTCGTCTGCATGTCTGAGGTTACTGACATTTCTCCCAGCAATCTTGATTCCAGCATGTACTTCATCTAGCCTGACATTTTGCATGATGTTCTCTGCATATAAGTTAAATAAGCAGGGTGACAAATACAGTCTTGACATACTACTTTCCCAATTTTGAACTGGTCTGTTGCTCCATGCCTGCTTCTAACTGTTGCTTCTTGACCTGCATACAGATTTCCCAGGAGGCATGTGAGGTGGTCTAGTATTCCCATCATTTTAAGAATTTTCCACAGTTTGTTGTGATCCACACAGTCAAAGGCTTTGGTGTAATCAAGCAGAAGGAGATGTTTTTCTGGAACTCTCTAGCTTTTTCTATGATCCAATGGATGTTGGCAATTTCATCTCTTAATGGGACAGAAAAGTAGCATTTAATATGCTGTATATCTTACACATTCATTTCATTCATTCATTCCAAATATTGTTGAGCACATGCTATATACTCCAGACCTATTTCAGGTACTGGGATAGAGAAAGGAGGACTGCCCTCATGTGACTTCTTGTCTACTTGGGGAATGAGACGAGCAATGGCTGACTGAACCAGCAGCTCAGAGAAGACACTGATCAGGGACTGGTAATGGTGAGAAAGTGCTGCCTCTGATAAGTGCTCAGGACTGGAATCTCCAAGGAGGTGATGTTGACGGTAAGACCTGAATGATGAGAAATCATCGAAAGAACTGGGAAAGTATATTCTAGGCAGATGGCCTAGGATGTCAAAGAAGAACAAGCTAGATTATGTCCAAGCCATATCTAAATAACCATTTTTTTAAAGAATAAAAATGCACAATTCATGACTTTCTTACTAAAAATGTTATTCTGCTTCTTTCCTTGTCAACATACATTGTTTCTGCAACTGAGAAAGCAAGAAAGAGACAAAATAAGGATATGGTATTAATCAACACACTTGTTTTTCTCCCTGAAAAATTATGGTAACCTTCTAAACATGTGGTACAAAGGGATGCTGATTGGTTTATTAAGAAAATAAAGCTAAGCAGTATGGGACTTTTCTGATATTTTTATTTAGATGCAAAATATCTAGCTAAGCTATCTCTGATAATAATTTTAAACTACTTAAATGTGGGTGTCTTTGTGTTTTTGCCACTGAAGATGAAAAGATATTAACTTACACTTCTACTGAGGATTTACAAATGTTAGTTGATCAATTTTTAAAGGCATGTTAAGGATACATATTTGAGCAATAATTCTAATTAACAAAACCCCACTCTCCTGGGGTATCAGCTGAAAAATGGCAAATCGCAGTCTTTAATGTGACACAAATGTGGAGGCATTGTGGTGGGGTGATGCCTCTGCTTTTGTTGATGTGTACTTAACTCACAGCTCTCTAGGCTTTCACAATCTCAACTTACTCAGTGGTGGAAAGATGGAAGAACTTGTTTTGGCCTTGCCTTGGAAACTCTTTTGTCAAACCTGAGCCATGCCCCTTGCCTTTTCAGACTTTCCTAGCTTCGTGTAGAAAAACAAGACAATGCATTAATTTAGTCTTTCCTAACTTGACTTTGAATAATAGTTTTTAGGCCTCTTCTTTTTCAATATTGGAATCTTTTTTTTTTTTTTTCCTTCTGGTGAGATCTTACAGGAATTCCAACAGATAAAAATGAGCTTCTCTAATTATGAGTTTCCTTCCCTTCCTAACTGAATCTGTGGTACATGGCTCTAGAGCCCAGACCAGTATGTGCTTGTGATGCTTCATAGCCCACTATCACTATTTTCTAATGAAATAGAGCAAGATAGAAAAGAGAGTACTCCACACATAATAAGGATTCATGTCATTTTGTGGCAATAAACATTTACACGCAACAAATATTCAATGTCTATTTAATGATACTAAAATCAGTTGAACACGACAAATAAAAGCTCTTGTCAAGGTGGAACTTATATTCTAGTACAATATTTGTACATATATATCATATAAATACATATATTACAGCTATTCCCTGATTTCTGATGATTCAACTTAGAATTCTGCAACTTTACTATGGTGCAAAAGTGATACACATTTATCAGAAACTGAAATTTGAATCTTGAGTGTTTCCAGAGCTAGGCAACATGCAGTGTAATACTCTTTCATGATGCTGGATAGCAGCAATGACCCTGAACTCCCAGTCATCCATGCGATCACAAGGGTAAACAGCTTATACACTTACAACCATTCTCTACACAACCATTCTGTTTTTCACTTTCAGGACAGTATTCAACAGGTTTTAAAATGGGCTTCATGTTACATGATTTTGCCCGACCACAGTCTGAATGGAAGTATTCTGAGCATGTTCAAGGTGGGCTAGGCTAAGCTATGATGTTTGGTAGGTTAGGGGAACTAAGTGCACTTATGATATTTTCAACTTAGGATGTGTTTATTGGGACATAAACCCATCATAAGTAGAGGAAGATCTATATATGTATATGTACACACAAATACAAACACACAAAGAGAGAAAAATGAGTTAGGAAGTCACTAGTATAGATAATCTCTAATTACATTCTAAAGTCTATGATTTAAATCAGATCCATTTTAACATTACTAAAAATTTTATAGGTCTGGAATATACTCATGTGTCTGTAAGCTTGATATATACTGTGCACTCTGTGGCATTTTAAAACATCTATTGATGCTATCAGCTGGCTAAGTCAAATAACCAAATCCCTTTTGGGGAGTGAAAAGTTAAACCATCATTGTCTGGTCTGATCCACTGATACCACAGGAGAAAGGGATAGGGTCAATGGGAGGATTCCTGGCAGATAGCTCAAATGGGTGGCCAGATTTGGAGTTGAGAGCAACTGTAAATCGAATATCCTCATTGTTCTATGAATTTACATAAGATAGGGCATTTCTCTGGCTTTTATCACTTTTCATTTCTTAACTCAAGGTCAACCTTCTCTTGACATTTTCTTGAGGCCCCACAGCTGGTAGTGACCTCTCTCTTCAGTGGTTGGCTCTTTGTTACAATTCTTGCTATAGCAAGGCTTGTCAAACTTCATTGTGCATAAACACCACCTAGGGATCTTATTAAGCTTCAGGGAGGTCTACGGTGGGTCCTAGTATATTGCATTTCTAACAACCTCCCAGGGACCATGCTGTGAATAGCAAAATGGTAGAACACCTACGTACAAACATAACCCTCACATGTGCACATGCATGCTCATCTGGAGTTTGTCACAGTGCTGAAGTCAGGGATTGTGACATATTCACCGATAGCTTGCTAGTGGTAAAGAACTATATGGTTTTGTAGACTATGATTTGGAAAATTAAATGACTGATCACAAAGGCTTTCTACATTCTAATTATTTGGATTAAAGCATTGTGAAATAATGGAGTAAATTCTAATGATTTCTGTCTTAAACATCATCTCTACCATATTCTACTTGAATTCTACTCCATCAACATTAATTGTGATTTCTATGAGAACCATCAAGATGTTTAAACAGGTATATAGCACCTATTAGAACATAAAAACACTGTAATATTGGTACAGAAATATTCCTTTGTATGAAACATTTATTTCTAAAATATCTACTAAAATTTTTAGAGAGGATATATTTATTTTCTTCATAGAATCTCATTTATATGAAAAAATTCATCTCTAAGACTTCTTTAAATCAGAAGCTGCAAACTACATATCAGTAGGCAGATTCAGCCCCCATAGGCATGTTTTATATGAATGTTTTAAAATTAGTTGCCAAGAGATTAAAATAGGGTGATTTCTCATTAAATTAATTCAGATTTCTGACTCTTCTTGAAAACTCAGAAAATCTTGGACTACTGGGTTCTTTGTTCCTAAGTGAATTAGAAGAGGCTGTAGCTTCTAGATGCAATATAGGTTTTTCATTGATGTTGCTGTTCTACTCTCCTAGGCTGCAGGTTTGCAAGTCCTACATAGTAGGTTCTCTTTCTGTATTTATGTTATGATTTAGGTTGTATGAATTCACCAAACATATATCTTTCCCAGAATATATTCACTGCTTAAAAATATATTCAGATGCATTGCTTACTTGGCCATTTTTGAAGACTCCCATATTTCATCTATCAGCAAATCTGTTCTAAAGATCATATTAGTGATCTCCTCCATATCTGACTTCTTTTAATTGGCCAGTCCTCTCTTTCTTCATTAAAAATACATAAATATATTCTATTATATATGCATTCCTATCTATTAAATGAATAAAACACTTAACAAAAATAGATGATAATGACAAACTCATTTAGAAGATTGGTAGTAAAAGTTATATCATTCAATATTAGAAAGATTACAAGCCTTCATCATGTTTCTCCAACATAGATGATTTCATCGTAGACACTGGGTCTCAAGATTGCCGGGAGAAATATCAATAACCTCAGATATGCAGATGACACCACCCTTATGGCAGAAAGTGAAGAGGAGCTAAAAAGCCTCTTGATGAAAGTGAAAGAGGAGAGTGAAAAAGTTGGCTTAAAGCTCAACATTCAGAAAACGAAGATCAAGGCATCTGGTCCCATCCTTTAATGGCAAATAGATGGGGAAACAGTGGATACAGTGTCAGACTTTATTTTTTTGGGCTCCAAAATCACTGCAGATGGTGACTGCAGCCATGAAATTAAAAGATGCTTACTCCTTGGAAGAAAAGTTATGACCAACCTAGATAGCATATTCAAAAGCAGAGACATTACTTTGCAGACTAAGGTCCGTCTAGTCAAGGCTACGGTTTTTCCTGTGGTTATGTATGGATGTGAGAGTTGGACTGTGAAGAAGGCTGAGTACTGAAGAACTGATGCTTTTGAACTGTGGTGTTGGAGAAGACTCTTGAGAGTCCCTTGGACTGCAAGGAGATCCAACAAGTCCATTCTGAAGATTAGCCCTGGGTGTTCTTTGGAAGGAATGATGCTAAAGCTGAAACTCCAGTACTTTGGCCACCTCATGCGAAGAGTTGACTCATTGGAAAGACTCTGATGCTGGGAGGGATTGGGGGCAGGAGGAGAAGGGGACAACTGAGGACGAGATGGCTGGATGGCATCACTGACTCGATGGACGTGAGTCTGAGTGAACTCTGGGAGTTGGTGATGGACAGGGAGTCCTGGCGTGCTGCGATTCATGGGGTCGCAAAGAGTGTCGGACAGGACTGAGCGACTGAACTGAACTGAACTGAACTGGATCTCATTGTGGTCTAAAATATGCTTCTACAAAAATAGTTTCCACCAAAGACTAGGCAACATTCATGCTATGTAGGTTTGAACTGCAATTCTGTTACCTTTTGTTACAAATTTGGCATTTGTAAAAGGTGAAAATTTTATGCAATCTGAAGAGAAACCAGGCCTTGGTATTTGAAAGAGATCTAGTTATCATTAAAGACATTATACCCATTGTTGCTGTTTAGTCAGTAGGTCATGTCTAACTCTTTTGTGACCTCTTAGATTGGAGCCCACTAGGCTTCTCTGTCCATGGGATTTCCCAGGCAAGAATACTGGAGTGGTTGTCATTTCCTTTTCCAGAGGATCTTCCCAACCCAGGGATAGAACATGCTTCTCTTGCACTCCTGGCAGATTCACTTCCTCATTTGAGCATTGGTATCTCTGAAGAGGGAGGCATAAAAACCTAAAAAGTGGATATTTTCTTCTTTTTCTTATTTATCTGTTTTTGGACACAGTGCTTCTTCTGTGCATCACATGTGGATTATTATTCTCTGAGCACTTTTTTTCTCAAATATGATTTTATATGATACTTTGGTAAAGAAAATGTCCATGTGTCATTCAAATCTCCTCTTTGCATTCTTCAGCACAGAAATGGAAGGGTCCCAACCCGCAAACACACCCCATGATAGTACATCCCAGCATTCACCTTTAGAAGGATGGCCAGCTTCCTGCTTATCAGATTACCATGAAAGGAAAGCCAAATGGCAGAAAACAATGCCAAAACAATTTTGATTCTTTCCCTGATATGCTTTAACTTGGTATCTGTCTGTGATGTGAAATATATAACCCCATTAAGGTGAAGCATCAAGGATTCAACAGCTAACTTTTCATAAAATGTTGACACAATAGCTACATTTTGAGAAATCAAGAACATATCAAGGTGCAGATTCAGTGAAAAACCCAACAAAATGACCAACATATTTAACCCTCCTCTGGAGCCCTTTCAGAGCAACCTGCCTTATCACTGCACTGAGCTGCTAGCAACATACACTCTGGAGGGTAAAACAGACAACTCATCTTCATCCTACAGTGGCTATAGTATAAAAGTGACTCTTGCATTCACTCAACTCATTGTGTCATTCTTAACTTGGGGAAATAACTTCTCACTCTCTCAAAGATAACACTCTTTATGTGAAATGTTACAATTAGGCAGGCTTCTGAAATGTTTTAGAAAAATGGTATTCTGAGAATTTTCAACGTTCGGAGTCCTTAAATGGCTTAACATATGTATAGACTACAGAAGACTTAGCATACTGCTGTTCATTTGGGACAAGACACGTGGTAAAATCTATGTTTTGCTGCAATGACACACAAATTCCCTATAAAGAACAGTCAAATGTATAATTAAAGTAAATGTCTCAGAAGTTCCTTTAGAAAAGAGAAAGGCATGTGTCAACTAAGTAATACAGGATTCTACAATGTGTTATAAATTGTCATCAAGAACTCATTGAAAAGGAATGTTCATGTCATGTTTGATGTTGAATTCCTTGACACCATGAACATATAGCCTCAACTGTCCCCTGAAATCTACAGTTTTATTCTCTGAAGTCCGTTCTTGATGGTACCATCTGACAGAAGAGAGCCTTATGTCAAAATATTGCAAATTAGGACTTCCAAAAACACTTACCCTGCTCCTGTATCTTCTTCTGAAATTTTCTAATTTTGAGAACATGTCTCCAAAGTGGAAACCATAAAAAGTTTCAAAATTTATTGTCATCACCCTTGAGTTTATTGTGATGATAGTGGAATATCATTTTACTTATTATTCCTCCAGAATGACAGTCTGTGTTATAGGAATCCTTATGGTATACACTACTACTTGAATGTTCATCTGATCAAATACTTTGGGTCTCTTTCTGCATAATTTCTTTCCAGTTGTATGTGTTTAATAGCTGATACCTTTTAAAGCCTGCACACGTGTACACAGCAGGTACTGCGCAGAGACGCAGTATATTTTAAAGTCAGTTTGGCTGTCTGTTTGCAAAGGAAAGATTTAAAAAATCTTCTGCTTCAGATAAAAGAGTAAACCATTGGAAGACGGGTATCTTCTAGAAACCATGAAGTCTAAGAAAGAAAAAAAATACATCTATTAAAATGCACATACACTGCTGGCTGGCACTGTTGTGACAGCCAGCAGTATCCGCGTCAGTCAATTATCTTCACAAATGCCTCCTGTGCTAATGAGCACTCACAAAAATCAGCAGACTTTTCTGGCAAGGAGAAAAGATCAGTTTCATTGCTTGCAGAACTAATTCAGGGTACAAAAGTGAAGGCTCCGCCATCGCTGCCTCTTTTACTGCTCCTTTTGTAAAGGCTTTTGATGTGTACTGAAGAGCTGGGCCTGTGTTTAGGCCTCTTCATCTCCAGTTCATTGCCTGCCATTAACATACATATCCATATGAAAAGTTCGGTAAGTCACTAACAGCTGTCCAGAAAGGAGTTTGAGAAGGAAGGGGAAAAAGGACCTATTCCTTCTCAAAATGCTGACAATACTATTTAGCCCCTTTTTGGCAATGATATACCTAACTTTTAAAAGCGGCCTTTCACTCAAAAAAGGACTAGGCATAATACAACATTCAAACACATAGTGGTTTTTCATTTTGAAACAGTCATTTGCTGTATTCAGAGGGAAAAAAGTCTATAGTTACCAGATGCAAAGGAAATCCATCATTCATGATACATAAGTATATCACGGGCATGTACACACACACACACACACTCACTCTATATTGTTTTTGCAAGATGCTAAATAACCTCACATCTTCCATTTAAACCAGAGGAAACCCCCCTGCAGCAGACGCCCATGAGCGGTTTTGTGCCCATTGCCTTCTTCAGTTTATGACACTGACAGCTATCTATGGTCAATTTGTCATCAATGGATACTGCATTAGTAAAAGAACGTGCTACCAAAAGTGTCCCTAAATTTTTTTTTTTAAAGATTTAAAATCTCTCTCTAGATGAGTGGATGACAACTCCTTTCAAGAAAAGAAAAGAAGTCAGAAATGTACAGGTTATAGTTTGAACATGAGGGATTCATATTACACATTTTCAAGTTGGATAAGACCATTTAAGACAGCTGCATAACTGAGTGATTTTGTCATCTCATCCAAAACAGCTTGGGAGACAGTTTTGTTTAAAACAAAAGTTTTAAACAGTTTCTAAATGCAGTGATATAGGTCAGCTAATACACAACTTACAATGAGGATATAGTTAGCTTTCCTTTAAGGAGAGGTTATGAAGGCCAGAATGGGAAGAAATACACAGATTTTAAACTGATGAAAAAGGGTGCTTCCCAATCATTTGGTCTGTGACTTAGTTGTGTCAAACTCAGAAAGAAAGCATGTGATGGATAAATGCTTTTCCTCCGAACCCCACCCCCACCCGCACAGAGTTCACGACCCTGGGGCCATCACAAGGCACACACTGCACCCGACTTTGCTAGGCCAGAGCAAGAAAACGAGGGCGGGCAAGTCTCTGTCAGTTATAAAGATCTGACATCACTTATAAGAAGAATCAAGAATTTTCCTTTCCTCTTTCTTTCTTCTCCCTTCTTTACTCTCTCCTTTCTTTCTTTCCTTCTTTCTTTCTAAATCAGAATCACAATGTAACGGAAAGCTAGTAACTCCCAATTCTGTAAAGATTTTATTCCTGTAAGGACCCTCCCCCCATGCAGAAGTAGCTTGTGCTACATGAAACCAAGACTTTAATCCCACTTGTTGCTCCCCCCACCTTACTCCCCACCAACTTTCTATTCTCTTTTCAGCTGCATTTCTCCTAGATCAGTCACTAAAAATCTTTAACTTGGCCTATTTTGATCTGAAAATTAAATCTTATTTATTATGCATCCTGTTTGTTGTCCTTGAAGAACCCTAGCATTCATTTAAAGGGGTCCAGAATGACTTCTTAAACACATTTCTCTCTTTGCTGCAATTAAACAAAGTGGAGCTGTGATTAGTCCTCCACAGGGGGGAAAGAAAAAGACACCCTTGAATCAAAATGGGGAGACCTGGCTGGGCATTATTGCCTCACAATGCAGGAGTTTATTGCTGAAACCTGCTTATCCCCCAGCTCCGCACTCCATGGGAACTTCAGTCAGGTGGAAAGTTATTCTCTTCTCTGCTGAAGCAGCTTGAAGTATCCTAAGTCCCACTAAAGCCCCTAAAGCTCTTCCTCGTAACTGAGACATTTAGGATAATCTTTATAGGAGTTTTGCATGAGCTTCTGCTTTTTGTTGCGCTTCGAAGGAGAGTTAATGATGAGCTTTCACTGGCTTCTCCTTTTTTAAAAAAATCTAAGCCAAAAAGCGCCTGTTTAAGTACCACCTCCCTCCAGCCCTTGGGAAACCACTCAAGAGGGCTCTGCTTGGCTCTGTGTTCATGACACATAATGAAAACAATTTTACGCTGTGGAGGGAAGTATTGGGCAATTACTGATGTAACAGCCACCTGCAGTAGCGAGCCCTGGCTGCAGCGCTGCGCGGTTCATGAATATTTTATGGTGTGATGTTATTTTGAATGGCTGGGGCAGGTGAAGGGGGCCGCGGGTGTAATAAGTAACTCTGCTGGAGGCTGTGTAGCTGCTCTGTTTCCCCGCAGAGCCCCCAGTGTAACACCAAGAAGCATCCTGACCCTGCCTGGATCGACGCGAGGGCAGCTGAAGCTGAGGCAAGATGCTATGACAAGTCACGGTGGGCACCCTTTACAAACCGTTGTCTGCCGATTTTACACATGATGTCCAGCTTGAAAAGCCCCGGAATCAATCTTGTCTGATTTAATTTGATAAATTAAGTGTGGATAAGGATTAAATGAGAATTTTGTAATGGAGAAAACTTGTCCTTATTCTCTAATCCAGTTAAGATAGTATGGGAGAAACCCTATAAAATATAAAGCAATGACTTGAGAAGGCGAACTTAAAAAAAAAAAAAGAAAGAGAGAGAATTGTTTGTTGCTTTGGTGACATTACGTCCATATATAAGTTAAAATGAAAACACTACTCTTGCTTTCTGGTTTTTGCATGTGAAATATACACAACCTATATACACACATATCTACCATCATATGTGCATATTTTATAGAGGACCTAGAAATACAAGAGAGAAACAGGGTTTGCAACATGCTTATGTAATAAAATATGGCTATTGAGAATTGTTCATGAATAGGTGGAATATTTTTAGTATCATTTCCTTTTTCAAATATTATTTTCCTAACTGGAAATGTCAAGATTTAAACTGAGTATCATAGTGCAAAGAATACATTTCCAGCACTTCAGATTTTGTAATTCTTCCTACTGGCATATTTAGGATTTCAGGAACAAATATCATATTGTATATGACCAAGATACAAACAGAATAAAAATTATTTTACATGACAGTTATATTTCTATAGAATATAACAGTATGAACAAACACTAGTTATCTAGACATGATAGAAATTCAAAACAATGCAATGTGAGACTCTATTAAAATTCTTTTTTAAATCTGTCTGTTGTGTGTGTGTTTAGAATGGCAGAGTGTGCTTTTGAGGAAGAGCCTGGGAAGGTTGTACATTAGACTCCAGGCTGAATAGCTTTGTCGTAGAGAACATGCTTAGAAAGATACAAAAGATTTGCAGAATCCTTGGACACATACTGGCATAAAGAACAGAGATCCTAAACAGAAGCAACAAGGAAAAATGTAGCAGACCAGACATTCTGAGAATAATGTGGGGCAACAGAGGAATTGCCAGAGTGACAATTTGGAGATTATAAAAGATACTGTTTAATTTTTATAAGCAGTAGTCTTATTGGTATGCTCATAACATTTCATAACATTAATTTAGAGTTTGTACCAAAAAGAAATAATGTGATGCTATGTTAAATTTTCCACTTTAACATTCACATTGTAGCAGAATTTTGAAGTACTGCTGCTTCCAATGGTTGACAATCCCATTTACACTTCAAAAATTATAAAATCAGGATGACAAAAATGATGTGTTTATACAGTCTGGGCATGAGTCACTTTTATCAAATGGCAGTACACTATCTAAATCCTAATCTTAATATTTAGTATTGGCATTACTATGTAGCGTGTCCATTGAAAGAATTATCTCGGCTTGCTTGAATATGCCATCTATACATAGGTGCAATGGCAGTCCTTTTTAAAATATTGGTAGTTCCATTAACAACGAGGAAATGATATTGATGTCATGTCATTGTACGCCACTTCTCTCCACAAATAGCTTGAATCGAGAGAAAGGCAATTAAATACCAAGTAGTCTTAATATAGTTATATTAATAGAAATCAACATATATTCATGAAATTCCAAAATATTTGATTTTATCTCACTATATGTATTTTTTCTGCCTCATAATATATGTTAAAGGTGCCTAATTTAGCAATTTTATAACGACTAAATTATAAACATGCAGTAAATTTCAGATTCTTGTAATTAGATTTTTAGCTTGAGATGTTAAAATCTGTATGTAAACGACATTATTTTAAAGCCTGTCTTCTAAAAGAAAATTGCTGTTTGACAATTCTATAGAATATTCAAGAAAGGTAATTATACTGCTCTGGTTGTTAAAGATGCAGGTGTTGAATAAAAGTCACAGCTTCAGCTTTTGCAAAAAACTCCAAGGAGGAAGATAAAAGAGATGACAAAACTCCATTGCCAAATCTTTATCCTTAAAAAAATCAGAATATTGGTTGGTGCACATTGCCTCCCTCTCCTCTTATGGGTAATACAAAACTGATCAGAAGGGAAATTTCCAGCCAACCTACCAACACAGAGAAGCTGTGATGAAAGAAAGCAGATTCCTCTGTAAAATTCATATGGGACACTGTTATTTTCAAATCAGATGTTATTAATAAAATAAATTATAAACCATAAAACTGGAAGGCATCTTTTTTAAAATCATACATCAGATAATAAAAAGGGACAAAAAATGACAACAGTAAAAATTCATCCTTGATTGACCTAGTTTAACAGAAATACCGCTTTTACATTCATTTATTTACTTAAATATAAGTAACATGCTTGGAGAAGGAAATGGCAACCCACTCCAGTATTCTTGCCTGGAAAATCTCATTGACGGAGGAGCCTGGCAGGCTACAGTCCATGGGGTGACAAAGAGTCGGACACAACTGAGATTTCACTTTCGCTTCACTTTCAGGTAACACGCTTAGAAGAAAATTTAATTTTGAGAACTACAAATTTAATTAAAATTTAACTAAATTATTTAATTCAACACAAATGTATTGTAATGTTAAGAGATGTTGGACCTAGAGAAGCCCTAAACGTCATTATTTTATTGATGAGCAAAATGCTTTTCATGGACATAAGGATTAAGACCCCAAATGTGTGTGTGCACAGGTTTTAAAAGAAATTTATGTCTGCTCTTCAACACTGGATGAGGACCAGGAGTGACGAGATTATAGGTTAATAAAAAGACAAACCAATGCCAAAATTTTAGGTGTTGGCATGTTATTCTTCTCTTGGCCTTTCCCACAGATACTTAGAGCTGTGCTTGAATTGAAAAAGAAAAGGTGAGTGCCACAATATTAAAAGATGCTCGCTCCTTGGAAGAAAAGCTATGACAAACCTAAACAGCGTATTAAAAAGCAGAGATATCACTTTGCTGACAAAGGTCTATATAGTCAAAGCTACGGTTTTTCCAGTAGTCGTTTATGGATGTGAAAGTTGGACCATAAATAAAGAAGGCTGAGTGAAGAACTGACACTTTCAAACTATGGTGCTGGAGAAGACTCTTGAGAGTCCCTTGGACAGCAAGGAGATCAAACCCGTCAATCCTAAGCAAAATCAACTCTGACTATTCTTTGGAAGGACTGATGTTGAAGGTGAAGCTCCAATACTTTGGCCACCTGATGTGAATAGCCAACTCACTAGGAAAGACCCTGATGCTGTGAAAGACTGAGGGCAAGAGGAGAAGGGAGCGACAGAGGATGACATGGTTGGATGGCATCACTGACTTGATGGACTTGAGTTTGCATAAACTCTGGAAGATAGTGAAGGACAGGGAAGCCTGGTGTGCCACAGTTCAGGAGGTTGCAAAGAATCAAACATGACTTAGAGAATGAACAACTGCAATGACATTTTAAGCCCCTAAACTATTCCCATATTTTGATCAGAAATTTAAGGAAAGAGCAAAAAAGTCATAATTTTCTTTTAGTCCTGATGAAAACATCTCAATGATTTTTATATTCTTAATTTTACTAAAGGTCTTTTGTTTCTAGTCTCTTTCCCATGAGAATGTTTCCTCTTTTACCAACTAGCTGAAGCCCCATCCCTTCTATTTATCTTTTTTTCTCTTTTGCCTCCAGTCACTGAGCTCCTAACAGTACTTATTACTTCTCCTTTAATTGATGTTAACCTACACTATTACTTAGTTCTTTCGAATACATGCTTAGACCACAATGTAAATGGCACCCACTACAGTTGTGTAGTATGGTGGCCCCTGAATGCATGGATCTCCGCTCTATATAACTCCTGGCTCTTTAAGGGCATAGGGTTTATTTTTCACACTCCCACTCCACCGCCTGCTTCTTCAGTGCTCTTTCTATAATCGATGGTCAATTAAAATGCACCAATTTGAAGCTATTCCATTTCTCCCCCTTTCCACTTATATACAGCAGCCTAGGTTCACAAAGCACTTTCCACAGATAAGAGCTACTTGATTCCCACCACACTTTGATGCGTGCAATTAGGACAGGGAATTAAGGATCTGAAAGTGGCAGCGTCTAAACTTGAATTGTGTTCTCTTGACTCCCAGGGTAGTGCTCTTGCTACTGTCTCCAACTTCCTTTTCTCTTTGATGCTGAATCATCCGAATTTGATTTAAAGAAGCGAAAAGCATCTGCATGATGGCCAAGGCAGGGTTTGGGGTGTTAGTTCTCATAGGCTAGGGCAAGGAGCTGAAGCAAGGGCAATGACAAAAGGCTGCTGCTATATTGCCTTTCTTGAAAAAGCGAAATTGTGTCCAACTCTTTGAGACCCCATGGACTTTAGGAAAAAGCAAAAAATTTTACATACTACACAACCCCACCAGACTCCTCTGTCTATGGGATTCTTCAGGCAAGAGTCCTGGAGTGGGTAGCCATTCCCTTCTCCAGGGGATCTTCCAGATCCAGGGATCAAACCTGGGTTTTCTGCATTGCAGGCAGATTTTTTTTTGCCATCCGAGTCACCAGGGAAGCCTCTGCCGTTCTTGAAAGTGTGCTTAATTCTGCGCTGGGCAGGGTGAGGGGATGGAGGGAGTAGGACACCATTGTGGTTGATGGACCAGATGATTCAAGGGTCCTTGGAAGCCAGTGGGTGATATGCAGAACTTTGAAGCTCCTTTTCTGGTACTTGCACAGATGAAACTGGCTTTTAGCTAATGATGGAAACATGTTGGTTATGATTTCTCCTTTGAAGTCCAGCTTCCTCCAAATAAGACTTCAGGAAGTCGCATGTAGGTGCCATGAAGCTATTATTAACCTGTATAGAGCAGCTGGCCTCCAGGATTTACTCTAAATCTTTTTAGGGCAGAGTAGCTGCACCATTTCATGTGAACAACATCCTGAGTCTATCCTACTCCAAAATTCTAGTCAGAGGGGCTTTCCTGTGCATGGCCCTGGTGGTCCAGTGGTTGAGACTTCACACTTCCATGGAAGGGGGCATGGGTTTGATCCCTAGTTAGGGCACTAAGATTCCACATGCTGCCCTGCAGCAAAAAACGTACTCTAGTACATTCTGTAGCTTTCTGGAGAACTCAAGTCTTCCTTCTCTGAACTTTTCACACCCTACCTTTCCAGTGCTCATGACACACTGACCTCACAAATTATTTCTGTTTCTCAAACATCTGAAGTTGGTCCCTGCCTTAGAGTCTTTGCTGAAGCTCCAATATTTTGGCCGCATGATGTGAAGAACTGACTCACTGGGAAAGACCCTGACGTCGGGAAAGATTGAAGGCAGGAGGAGAAGGGGACAACAAAGGATGAGATGGTTGGATGGCATCACTGATTCAATGGACATGAGTTTGAGCATGCTCCTGGAGTTGGTAGTGGACAGGGAAGCCTGGCATCCTGCAGTCCATGGGGTTGCAAAGAGTTGGACACGACTGAGTGACTGAACTGATAGTAGTCTAATACATTTGTTGTAATTAATGAACCCATATTGGCATACTACTATTAACTAAAGTTTACCATTTATTCAGACTTCCTTAATTTTCACCTAATATCCTTTTTCAGAATCCCATCCCATCCAATAAATGCAATAATATGTTACACTTATTAATTATGTTTACTTGGGCTCCTTTCTGCTGTGACAGTTTCTCAGACTTTCCTGTTGTCTGCCTTTGGACTGCTGATTGCCAGTGCTGAGAACAGTGCCTGCCATGAACCAGGTATGCATAATATCTGCTGAGTGTGTGTGAAAGAATTAATAGCTTGAGTGAGGAATTCACTATCAGTATTATGCAATTTTGCATTTGTTTAGCATGTTACACTTTACAAAATGCATTCATTTATCTTATTCACTCTCCTGATAATTCAGTCAGGTGGGCTATAAGTAAATTGCGGTTAGTGAATTGGTTAGTGAATCGCTGAGACTGCACTTAGGTTCCCTGATGATCCTATTCTCTCTGCTACCACAGTGGAAAGGATGGACCCGTGAAGAAAATAACAATGGAATTAATTTTATCTCAAGTGGTGAGTAAATCAAATGAGAAAAGTGTCTATAATCTTCACTAAAATACAACAAAACCTGAATATACAAGCACAATACAGTACGTAGATAAATAGATGATAAACAGATAACTCATGCTTGATTTTAAAATTTGGGTCAAATTGATTTTACAGATCTAATTTTTTCAACACCTAAACTTGTGTTTCTTGAGTGAATGTTTAATGACTCTTGATTATATATACATTGTTAAGGTTTAAATGGAAAATATAAATTATTAGCTTAAAGGCAAAAATTTAAGAAGTACCACAGTAGAACTGCTTTGGTAAAACAAACATGTAATACTTCTTAACCTGGTAATGGCAACAGTTAGTGGGATATCAGTTACACAATTTCTGAGGTTACAGAACAGTCAAACATTTAAAAGACAGAAATCTAAATTCTAAGATTTTCTAGGAATTACTTCTTTATTATGAATAGTGTATGGACTCTAAAAACTAGAAGGGACTTCAGTATTTTAATTATTTCACTTTACAGGTGAGGATGCAGAAAGTGATTGAGTAATTTCCCAAAGTCAGCACCAAGTTGACAGTAAAAGTCAAGTCTTGATCTCAGGCATTTACCTTTCATTCCAGTGTTCTTTATCAAATTATGAGTTAAATACCCGAATCAAGGAAGTTTGAATTGAGTAGTTAGTCTAATAATAAAGCTCTGCTCTTTAATGTAAGTGTAACCATTCATTTACTTCTAAAAAGTGATAGATGAATTCTTAATGATGGGCAAATACTTTCACTTATACCTATCAGAACTGTGTTGGGTGAAAAAGGGCATGATTCTCTGTTGTTTTTTATGGAAAACTATAAAGGAGGAATAACATACCTGTGTCAAATAATACCTCTATTGAAATTTAATTCTATTTCTCCTCAAGAGAAAAATTAACAATCTTTGTGGATGCTTCTGAAATAGAAAAGGTATTCCAGAATAATGAAGTATTTTAACACCAATCAATAACTGCTGTATTTGAGTGACACAACAATTAAAAATATCATAAGCAAGCAAGAAACAGGAAGTGTCCTCTAGATGGTAAAGAATGGGTGGGACTTAACATAACTATTACCATCTTCCTCTACTGCAGGAATTTATAATGTGATAGGTAAGCCTTCGTGAGGCTGGTGAATGTTATTTTTCAGCTACATGTGCGACACATAACACCTTCTGACCCGATTAAAAAAGCTTATTTGAAGGCAAATGCTATAGCTCAAAATGTTAAAAGGCATTTGCTGGTGGTGAGTAGGTTCATGTCATAAGAATGGGGAACCCTACAAATTCAGAAAAAGAGAAAGAGGAAGATTTTTGTTATTAACAAATTAAGTTACTTCAGACTTCTGACTGAGCAGGTTATTGAAGAACAATTTGTCCAACAGAGATGATAACCTGGATATAAAACAAAGAAACCCATAAAGAATGGTGATAAGACTCCTGGGGTGATGTCCTGGCTTTGCTCTGTCCTCTCAGTGGAAATGAATATGAAGGATTATCAAGAGAGACTAGATCATTATTAGGTGGAGGCAAGCCCTCAGTTATGTAAGGGAATAGCAGCTACAGGTATGCTGTCATGTGACTTCTCATGTAAGGAACTGCTTTATTCCTAGGAAATGCATATTATTTTCTCATTCTAACTTATAAACAGATTTGTTCTTTTTTGTTAAGAAACTAAAAGATGCCAGAAATGTCAAGGTATTTGCTTGAGGATAACATGTGAGTTAGCTACAGATATAGTCTTGTAGAAACCGTGTAGTCAGATAAGTTAGTCAGTCAGGGAGTTGGCATTTATTGAATGTTCTCCATGTTTATGGTTTGGAGGCAGAAAGAAGGCCAGAAGCATAGTTACTGCTGACAAGAAGTTCAAAATTATGCACAGATGTGGATGGAGACTGTCATACAGAGTGAAATAAGTCAGAATTGGAAAACAAATATCATATATTAATGTATACATGTGGAATCTAGAAAAATGGCATAGAGGGACATAACTATTCACATGGACACCAAAGAGGGAAGGGTATGGTGGGATGAACTGGGAGACAGGGATACACTGGTGGTAGTTTAGTCGCTAGGTTGCGTCCAACTCTTGCAGCCCCATGGACTGTATCCCCCTAGGCTCCTCTGTCCATGGGATCTTCCAGGCAAGAATGCTGGAGTGCGTTGCCATTTCCTTCTCTAACGGCCTTCCCAAGCCAGGGACTGAACCCGGGTTTCCTGCACCGCAGGCAGCTTCCTTACCAACTGAGCCACCACAGAAGTCCTGCTGCGCGTAAAACAGATAACCAGTGAGGACCTACTGCATAGCACGGGGAACAGTGCTGAACGCTCTGTGGCGATTAAGAAGGAATCTATGTGTACGTATACCTGATCCACGTCGCTGTACAGCAGGAATTAACACAGCATTATAAAACAACTACACTAAATTTAAAAAAGAAGTTTAAAATTAAACCTTAAAGATTAGAAAGCCATCTCTTCTGTGACTGTGTGCAGGCCATATAACTTTTCCATCTTCCCTTGCAGCAAGAATAAAATGAGAAAGATTTGCTTTTAGAAGAATCAAAGCATAATGTTTAAAGCCATAGGCTTTGAATTCAAACCAAACTACACTTGATTCTTGGACAAAATTTACTACTTATGTGATACAACCTTTCTATGGTGGTGTTATGTATAAGTGTTCAGTAAATGGTTAACAGATTGATTTTTATTAAACATAAGCTAATCAGAGAGTGTAATTGTGTGGTAGTTTGAGCATTCTTTGGCATTGTCTTTCTTTGGGATTGGAATGAAAGCTGACCTTTTCCAGTCCTGTGGCCACTGCTGAGTTTTCCAAATTTGCTGGCATATTGAGTGCAGCACTTTCACAGCATCATCTTTCAGGATTTGAAATAGTTCAACTGGAATTCCATCACCTCCACTTGCTTTGTTCGTAGTGATGCTTTCTAAGGCCCACTTGACTTCACATTCCAGGAAGTCTGGCTCTAGGTGAGTGATCACACCATCGTGATTATCCGGGTCATGAAGATCTTTTTTGTACAGTTCTTCTGTGTATTCTTGCCACCTCTTCTTAATATCTTCTGCTTCTGTTAGGTCCATACCATTTCTGTCCTTTATCGAGCCCATCTTTGCATGAAATGTTCCCTTGGTATCTCTAATTTTCTTGAAGAGATCCCTAGTCTTTCCCATTCTGTTCTTTTCCTCTATTTCTTTGCATTGATCACTGAAGAAGGATTTCTTATCTCTCTTTACTATTCTTTGGAACTCTGCATTCAGATGTTTATATCTTTCCTTTTCTCCTTTGCTTTTCACCTCTCTTCTTTTCACAGCTATTTGTAAGGCCTCCCCAGCCAGCCGTTTTGCTTTTTTGCATTTCTTTTCCATGGGGATGGTCCTGATCCCTGTCTCCTGTACAATGTCACGAACCTCATTCCATAGTTCATCAGGCACTCTATCTATCAGATCTAGGCCCTTAAATCTGTTTCTCACTTCCACTGTATAATCAGAAGGGATTTGATTTAGATCATACCTGAATGGTCTAGCAGTTTTCCCTAATTTCTTCAATTTAAGTCTGATTTTGGTAATAAGGAGTTCATGATCTGAGCCACAGTCAGCTCCTGGTCTTGTTTTTGTTGACTGTATAGAGCTTTTCCATCTTTGGCTGCAAAGAATATAATCAATCTGATTTCGGTGTTGACCATCTGGTGATGTCCATGTGTAGAGTCTTCTCTTGTGTTGTTGGAAGAGGGTGTTTGCTATGACCAGTGTATTTTCTTGGCAAAACTCTATTAGTCTTTGCCCTGCTTCATTCCGCATTCCAAGGCCAAATTTGCCTTTTACTCCAGATGTTTCCTGACTTCCTACTTTTGCATTCCAGTCCCCAATAATGAAAAGGACATCTTGTTTGTGTGTTAGTTCTAAAAGGTCTTGTAGGTCTTCATAGAACCATTCAACTTCAGGTTCTTCAACACTGGTTGGGGCATAGACTTGGATTACTGTGATATTGAATGGTTTGCCTTGGGAACGAACAGAGATCATTCTGTTGTTTTTGAGACCGCATTCAAGTACTGCATTTTGGACTCTTTTGTTGACCATGATGGCTATTCCATTTCTTCTGAGGGATTCTTGCCTGCAGTAGTAGATATAATGGTCATCTGAGTTAAATTCACCCATTCCAGTCCATTTTAGTTCACTGATTCCTAGAATGTCAACATTCACTCTTGCCATCTCTTGTTTGACCACTTCCAATTTGCCTTGATTCATGGACCTGACATTCCAGGTTCCTATGCAATATTGCTCTTTACAGCATCGGACCTTGCTTTTATCACCAGTCACATCCACAGCTGGGTATTGTTTTTGCTTTGGCTCCATCCCTTCATTCTTTCTGGAGTTATTTCTCCACTGATCTCCAGTAGCATGTTGGGCACCTACTGACCTGGGGAGTTCCTCTTTCAGTATCCTATCATTTTGCCTTTTCATACTGTTCATGGGGTTCTCAAGGCAAGAATACTGAAGTGGTTTGCCGTTCCCTTCTCCAGTGGACCACATTCTGTCAGACCTCTCCACCATGACCCACCCGTCTTGGGTTGCCCCGCGGGCATGGCTTCGTTTCATTGAATTAGACAAGGCTGTGGTCCTAGTGTGATAAGATTGACTAGTTTTCTGTGAGTATGGTTTCAGTGCGTCTGCCCTATGATGCCCTCTTGCAACACCTACCATCTTACTTGGGCTTCTCTTACCTTGGGCGTGGGGTATGTCTTCACGGCTGCTCCAGCAAAGCGCAGCCACTGCTCCTTACCTCGGACGAAGTGTATCTCCTCACTGCCACACTTCCTGACCTTCAACATGGGATAGCTTCTCTAGGCCTTCCTGCGCCCAAGCAGCCACCCCTTCTTGGATGTGGGGTTGCTCCTGCCGGCTGCCGCCCCTGACCTTGGACGTGGGGTGACTCCTCTCGGCTGTTCATGCGCCATTGCAGCCTGGCCCTCTCGGCTTCTGCCCCTGACTTCGGACATAGGGTAGCTCCTCTCAGCCGTGCTTAGTGCGCCAGTTGCAGCCGCCCACAGCCCAAATTCTCCAAGCCAGGCTTCAAAAATACGTGAAACCGTGAATTTCCTGATGTTCAAGCTGGTTTTAGAAAAGGCAGAGGAACCAGAGATCAAATTGCCAACATCCGCCGGATCATGGAAAAAGCAAGAGAGTTCCAGAAAAACATCTATTTCTGCTTTATTGACTATGCTAAAGCCTTTGACTGTGTGGATCGCAATAAACTGTGGAAA
This sequence comes from Ovis aries, assembly GCF_016772045.2. Classification (NCBI taxonomy): domain Eukaryota; kingdom Metazoa; phylum Chordata; class Mammalia; order Artiodactyla; family Bovidae; genus Ovis; species Ovis aries. The sequence goes on along the minus strand of NC_056057.1, from coordinate 30,734,958 downwards.
ACTGTGAAAGAGATAGGAATGCCAGACCACCTGACCTGCCTTTGAGAAATCTGTATGCAGGCCAGGAAGCAACTTTTAGAACTGGACATGGAACAACAGCCTGGTTCCAAACAGGAAAAGGAGTACATCAAGGCTGTATATTGTCACCCTGCTTATCTAACTTATATGCAGAGTATATCATGAGAAATGCTGGACTGGAAGAAACACAAGTTGGAATCAAGATTGCCGGGAGAAATATCAATAACCTCAGATATGCAGATAACACCATCCTTATGGCAGAAAGTGAAGAGGAGCTGAAAAGCCTCTTGATGAAAGTGAAAGAGGGGAGTGAAAAAGTTGGCTTAAACCTCAACATTCAGAAAATGAAGATCACGGCATCTGGTCCCATCACTTCATGGGAAACAGTGAAAACAGTGTCAGACTTATTTTGGGGGCTCCAAAATCACTGCAGATGGTGATTGCAGCCAAGAAATTAAAAGACGCTTACTCCTTGGAAGAAAAGTTATGACCAACCTAGATAACATATTGAAAAGCAGAGACATTACTTTGCCGACTAAGGTCCGTCTAGTCAAGGCTATGGTTTTTCCAGTAGTCATGTATGGATGTGAGAGTTGGACTGTGAAGAGGGCTGAGTGCCAAAGAACTGATGCTTTTGAACTGTGGTGTTGGAGAAGACTCTTGAGAGTCCCTTGGACTGCAAGGAGATCCAACCAATCCATTCTGAAGGAGATCAGCCCTGGGATTTCTTTGGAAGGAATGATGCTAAAGCTGAAACTCCAGCACTTTGGCCACCTCATGCGAAGAGTTGACTCATTGGAAAAGACTCTAATGCTGGGAGGGATTGGGGGCAGGAGGAGAAGGGGAGGACAGAGGATGAGACGGCTGGATGGCATCACTGACTCGATGGACATGAGTTTGGGTGAACTCCGGGAGTTGGTGATGGACAAGGAGGCCTGGTGTGCTGCGATTCATGGGGTTGCAAAGAGTTGGACACGACTGAGTGACTGAACTGAACTGAATCAGAGAGTGGCACGTAAGTACCAAGAAATTTTTGCCATTGTTAATATAAATAGAAGTTTTTTAGGCTAATTCATAAAAGTGATATATTTTATAGGAGAAAGAAAAAAATTTTAATTATATATGTAAAATGTTAACATGCACATGTAATAACAGAGCTGTGGAACCTGCACCAGTAACAGTATGATATTACAAATAGCACAGGGATGTTCAAGGCTTATTATTTGAAACAGAAAAGATTTAGGGAAAATTATATATCTGTAATAAAAATTATAACTGCTAGCTTATTGAATAGCAACTATACTCTAAGTTTTTTAAAATTAGCAATTTATTTCTCACAAAACCCCTATGGAGTAGGTACCATTATTGTCTCTACTTAGCTTATGCTGCTGCTGCTGCTGCTGCGTCACTTCAGTCATGTCTGACTCTGTGCGATCCCATAGACTTAGCTTATAGTCATATCAAAAAATTATGTATGCTTTACATACTGTGCTGAAATGTTGTTTAAGCAAAAATAAGCAAGATTCAAAACTCCATCACACACACACACACAGACGTCAGACTGGGTTTTAAAAATATAACAATAGATTCTCACAAGAATTCAGCTTAAATATAAGGACACAGAAAAGATTAAAAAAAAAAGGTATGTCATTTAGATCTAAACAAAAGTCAATTATATTTCTGTACACCAACCACAAAAACAAGGAAAGTAAAATACTAAAGATCATTCACCTACGAAAGAATAAAATATATCAAGAGCTTGGTAGAAAATCAAGAGATATTTAAAAGTTCTATACTAAATACTACAAAACATTATTAAGACCACTTACAGACTACCTAAAAGGAAATAAATACCATTTTGATGGATTAGAAAACTGAATAGTATAATGATATCAAAATTCTAAAAAATTTATATATACAATCAATGCAATCTCATCAGCTATCACAGCCACGGTGTGTGTGTGTGTATGTGTGTGTCTATGTGTGTAATCTGAAAAGCTGATTCTAAAATGTATGCAGAATGCGGAGGGTTTAGAATAGCCAATGCAGTCTTGAAGGACATAACTTGAAGATCTAAACTACCAGACACAGTAATGACTAATAAGTTGGTATTGCCCACTTTGTAATCTTTTGTTTAGGGCCATTCAGTCTCACCCATCTTTATGTTGGATTGTTTGCTTTTAGTTTTAATTTTTTTAGAGTCTTTGGGCTTCCTGAAGGCTCAGATGGTAAAGAATCTGCCTGCGATGCAGGAGATCCAGGTTCGATCCCTGGGCCAGGAAGATTCCCTGGAGAAGGAAGTGGCAACTCACTCCAGATCGACTGCAAAAACAGACTATAAACCTATGAACAGACTACAATTCAGAAACAGATTCAAATACATGGGGTTACCTGATGTTTGACAAAGATGACAAAACAGTGGAATGGGGAAAGGATGACAATTACTTTTTTCAATACATGGTGCTGGGTCAGTTTGATATCCATTTGAAAATGAATGCTGAACCTTTTATCTTACACCATTGACAAAATCCAATTCTAGATAGATTGTAGATCTAAATGTGAAAAGTAAAAAAATAAAGCTTTTAGGAGAAAACTTAGGAGCATATGTCATGACCTTGGAATAGGCAAACATTTCTTAAACAGGACAGAAAAACACTAACCATAAAAGAAAAAAAATGAATAAATTGGATTACATTAAAATTAAAGACTTTTGGTCATCAAAAGGCACTGTTAAGGGAAGGAAAAGGAAAGGAAAGCCAGAGTAGACGAGGTTATTTGTACTACATATATCAAAAAAAGAATTCATATCCATATCGTCAAGGACTCGTGTGTGAGTCATTCAGCCATGTCCTACTCTTTGCAGCCCCATGGACTATAGCCTGCCAGGCTTCTCTGTCCATCGGGATTCTCCAGGGAAGAATACTGGAGTGAGTTGCCATTTCCTTCTCCAGGGGATCTTCCTGGCCCAGAGATCGAACCTGGATCTCCTGCATTACAGGCAGATTCTTTACCATCTGAGCCATCAGGAAGCCCAAAGGACTCTTAAAAAATAACAACTAAAAGCAAACAATCCAACATAAAGATGGGTGAGACTGAATGGTACTAAATGAAAGATTACCAAGTGGCCACACGAAAGCGGAGGAATGCACACCTTATCTGCAATAAACACAAACAACACCTATAGTAGTACAGTGTAGAGCAACTGAAGTTAATGTACACTTTTGGTGGAAATGCAAATTGATACAATCACTCTGAAAAACTATTTGGCAGTATCACCTGAGCTGAATATGTACATTTCATTAAAAGCATAAGGAACCCTTTGTCCTGCTATCACAATGAGTAAGTACATGCCAGCAAATTTGGAAATCTCACCAGTGCCACACAACTGGAAAAAGTCAGTTTTCATTCCAAACCCAAAAAAAGGCAGTGCCAAAGAATGTTCAAACTATTGCACAGTTGCACTCATCTCACATGCTAGTAAAGTAATTCTTAAAATTCTCCAAGCCAGGCTTCAGCAATACATGAACCTTGAACTTCCAGATATTGAATCTGGTTTTAGAATAGGCAGAGGAACCAGAGATCAAATTACCAACATACGCTGGATCATGGAAAAAGCAAGAGAGTTCCAGAAAAACATCTATTTCTGCTCTATTGACGATTCCAAAGCCTTGGGCTGTGTGGATCACAACAAACTGGAAAATTCTGAAAGAGATGGGAATACCAGACCACCTGACCTACCTCTTGAGAAACTTGTATGCAGGTCAGGAAGCAACAGTTAGAACTGGACATGGAACAACAGACTGGTTCTAAATAGGAAAAGGAGTACGTCAGGGCTCTATATTGTCACCCTGTTTATTTAACTTATATGCAGAGTAGATCACTAGAAATGCTGGGCTGGAAGAAGCATAGTGGGAATCAAGATTGCTGGAAGAAATATCAATAACCTCGATATGCAAATGACACTACCCTTATGGCAGACAGTGAAAAAGAAATTGATGGAAGTGAAAGAGGAGAGTGAAAAAGCTGGCTTAAAGCTCAACATTCAGAAAACTAAGATCATGGCATCTAGTCCCATCAGTTCAGTTCAGTTCAGTCACTCAGTCATATCCAACTCTTTGCAACCTCATGAATAACAGCACGCCAGGCCTCCCTGTCCATCACCAACTCCCGGAGTTCACTCAAACTCATGTCCATCGAGTCCATGATGCCATCCGGCCATCTCATCCTCTGTCATCCCCTTCTCCTCCTGCCCCCAATCCCTCCCAGAATCAGGGTCTTTTCCAATGAGTCAACTCTTCGCATGAGGTGGCCAAAGTATTGGAGTTTCAGCTTCAGCATCAATCCTTCCAATGAATACCAAGGACTGATCTCCTTTAGGATGGACTGATTGGATCTCCTTGGGACTCTCAAGAGTCTTCTCCAACACCACAGTTCAAAAGCATCAATTATTTGGCACTCAGCTTTCTTCACAGTCCAACTCTCACATCCATACATGACCACTGGAAAAACCATAGCCTTGACTAGACGGACCTTAGTCAGCAAAGTAATGTCTCTTCTTTTCAATATGCTATCTAGGTTGGTCATAACTTTTCTTCCAAAGAGCAAACGTCTTTTAATTTCATGGCTGCAGTCACCATCTGCAGTGATTTTGGAGCCCCAAAACATAAAGTCTGACACTGTTTTCACTGTTTCCCATCTATTTCCCATGAAGTGATGGGACCGGATGCCATGATCTTCGTTTTCTGAATGTTGAGCTTTAAGCCAACTTTTTCACTCTCCACTTTCACTTTCAGCAAGAGGCTTTGTAGTTCCTCTTCACTTTCTGCCATAAGGGTGGTGTCATCTGCATATCTGAGGTTATTGATATTTCTCCTGGCAATCTTGATTCTAGCTTGTGCTTCTTCCAGCCCAGCATTTCTAATGATCTACTCTGCATAGAAGTTAAATAAACAGGGTGACAATATACAGCCTTGATGTACTCCTTTTCCTGTTTAGAACCAGTCTGTTGTTCCATGTCCAGTTCTAACTGCTGCTTCCTGACCTGTATACAGGTTTCTCAAGAGACAGGTCAGGTGGTCTGGCATTCCCATCTCTTTCAGAATTTTCCACAGTTTATTGTGATCCACACAGTCAAAGGCTTTAGCATAGTCAATAAACCAGAAACAGATGTTTTTCTGGAACTCTCTTGCTTTTCCATGATCCAGCAGATGTTGGCAATTTGATCTCTGGTTCCTCTGCCTTTTCTAAAACCAGCTTGAACACCAGGAAGTTCACGGTTCACGTACTGCTGAAGCCTGGCTTGGAGAACGTTGAGCATTACTTTACTAGCGTATGAGATGAGTGCAATTGTGCAGTAGTTTAAGCATTCTTTGGCATTGCCTTTCTTTGGGATTGGAATGAAAACTGACCTCTTCCAGTCTTGAGGCCACTCCTGAGTTTTCCAAATTTGCTGGCATATTGAGTGCAGCACTTTCACAGCATCATCTTTCAGGATTTGAAATAGTTCAACTGGAATTCCATCATCTCCACTAGCTTTGTTCATAGTGATGCTTTCTAAGGCCCACTTGACTTCACATTCCAGGATGTCTGGCTCTAGGTGAGTGACTACACCATTGTGATTATCTGGGTCGTGAAGATCTTTTTTGTACAGTTCTTCTGTGTATTCTTGCCACCTTTTCTTAATATCTTCTGCTTCTGTTAGGTCCATACCATTTCTGTCCTTGATTGAGCCCATCTTTGCATGAAATGCTCCCTTGGTATCTCTAATTTTCTTGAAGAGATCCCTAGTCTTTCCCATTCTGTTTTTTTCCTCAATTTCTTTGCATTGATCACTGAGGAAGGCTTTCTTTTCTCTCCTTGCTATTCTTTGGAACTCTGCATTCAGATGCTTATATCTTTCCTTTTCTCCTTTGCTTTTCACTTCTCTACTTTTCACAACTATTTGAAAGACCTCCTCAGACAGCGATTTTGCTTTTTTGCATTTCTTTTCCATGGGTATGGTCCTGATCCCTGTCTCCTGTACAATGTCACGAACTTCCATCCATAGTTCATCAGGCCCATCACTTCATGGCAAATAGATGGGGAAACAGTGGAAACAGTGGCAGGCTTTATTTTGGGGGGCTCAAAAATCACTGCAGATGGTGATTGCAGCCATGAGATTAAAAGACGCTTACTCCTTGGAAGGAAAGTTACGACCAATCTAGACAGCATATTCAAAAGCAGAGACATTACTTTGCCAGCAAAGGTCCATCTAGTTAAGGCTATGGTTTTTCCAGTAGTCATGTATGGATGTGACTCTTTATAGTCATGTTGGACTATAAAGAAAGCTGAGTGCCAAAGAATTGATGCTTTTGAACTGTGGTGTTAGAGAAGGCTCTTGAGAGTCCGTTGGACTGCAAGGAGATCCAACCAGTCCATCCTAAAGGAGATCAGTCCTGGGTGTTCATTGGAAGGAGTGATCTTGAAGCTGAAACTCCAATACTTTGGCCATCTCATGCAAAGAACTCACTCATTTGAAAAGATCCTGATGCTGGGAAAGATTGAGGGCAGGAGGAAAAGGGGACGACAGAGTATGAGAGTGTTGGATGGCATCACTGACTCTACGGACCTGAGTTTAGGTGGACTCCGGGAGTTGGTGATGGACAGGGAGGCCTGGTGTGCTGCAGTTCATGGGGTCACAAAGAGTGGACACGACTGAGCGACTGAACTGAACTGAACATATATCACATACACAGAGATGATGATATACTTTGCAGTGAGACACTGCAAATTTAATAGGTCTACGTGTACAATACTGGGACTCCAGTTAAACAACACCTTGAACATTTCTTATAAGCCTGGCCTGCCCTGCAAGAACAACATTATCTCTGAATTTTGCAATGCTGATATCTTAAAACAGATTGTGACATTTGTGGATATGGTAATCATGTCAGAAAGGTGAATTTTCCCACCATGAATAGATGAATTAACTAATGTGAACTCAGAAATCTTGAGGGTTATTTCCCACTCAAACAACCTCTTGGTTTTTGGTTTTCATGTGTCTTTTGAAGTCTCAATTTTTTCTTATCACTTTGCAAATAAATTGCTTTTCTTCTTCAAATCTGTAAGTCTTCTTTTGACAATCCTGTGCTATGCTGTGCTGTGCTTAGTTGCTTAGTCCTGTTTGACTCTATGCGACCCCAAGGAATGTATCCTGCCATGCTCTTCTGTCCATGGAATTCTTCAAGCAAGAATACTAGAGTGGATTGCGTGCTCTCCTCCAGGGAATCTTCCAAACCCAGTGATCAAACCCAGGTCTCCTGCATTGCAGGCAGATTCTTTACCATCTGAGCTACTAGGGAAGTCTGAGAATACTACACTGGGTAGCCTATCTCTTCTCCAGGGGATCTCCCCAACTCAGGAAACAAACCGGGGGTCTCCTGTATTGCAGATGGATTCTTTATTAGCTGAGCTACCAGGGAAGCCCTTTGACAATCTTAAGACACAGTAATTCTGCTCCTAGTTATATACCCAACACATGAATGCATATGTTTAATAGACATACATGACTGTGTTCAGAGGAGAACATGAATAAATGAATTGTAGTATCAAATGGATAGAATAGAATGAAGAAAATGAACTGTCACAGATATATTCAGTGGAATACTATATAACATGAGAATGAACATGTTATCATTGCATGTAACAACACAGATCCATCTCACAACATAATTTTGAGCAAAAGAGGCCAGACACACAAAATACTTACTTTATAATTCCATTTATATATATATAAAGTTTTAAAATACAAGAATTTATCTATGGTACAAGATGTCAGGATGGTGAGATATGGTTATCCTTAGAGATGGATAATGATTAGCTTGAGTGATTCATATGTGCTGATAACAGTCTTGCTTGACCCACACGTTGGTTAAATGGATGTACTCACTTTCTGAAAATCCATGAAAGTTTACATTTAAGATCTGCACACTTTTTTGTAAGTATGTCATTTTAAAAATAAAGTCCATTTTAAATGAAAAAGGAGACAGACTGATGATGGAAAGATGAAAGCATATAACATAACAGGTTCGTGAGGAGCAGCCCAGTGCCCATCGCTGACTGTGAATGATACTGGTCTCACCTGTGTGGAGAACAGAAGCTGTGTGTATGAAAGAAAAATAAGCTGAACAAGTTTTTTAGAGTCTTGTTTCCCTCAAACCCGGTAAGACTTTGGCCAGGGATAATACAGATGGGTATAGAGACTGGTTGTCATCTGAAATACGAGAAATATAGAATTAATTAACAAGGATGAGAAGAGACTTGGCCTATAGTGAGAGGAAGGCAAAGGAGAGTCATTATGTTCAGTCATGATCCTAGCCTTTCCCAAGGGTTGATGAACAAGACATTTTCAGCTGCATTCTTTTCTCTTCCAGTCTGGCTCATGATTCAGTTGATTAGTTTAACACAGCTAAAAATGTCATGTATGTAATATCCTTGAATGCTGGGTGTGAGTGTAGCCAAAGCAGGTTGACAGCTGCCAGTTCATTTGCTAGAGCTCCCTGATTATAATATGCAAATGTCTGAATCAAATAGTATCTAGTATTTAATGATCAGCTCCTGTATACTCAGACACTGGGAAAACAGAAAAACAAGATATTAGGTCCTCAGAAGAGTTGACAACATACATGGAGACATAAGGCTACTACATAGGAAACTATGGTGTGGGTGTGAGATGACATTCCAGTGTCTCCCCTGTGTAAAGAACTAACACCAGCACCCAGCAAAGGATCTCAGCTGTGTGAACGGACTGTGAGGTGCAGCACCAGGAAATAGCCTAGAGAATTTTCTTGATAACACCTCTGAAACTGCATATATCTTTAAGTTATAGTCATACTTAGACCATTCATGGTATCAAACCTAAGTTTTTGCATAGTTGTGAGGACTACTTATTATTTTCCAACATATTTAGAAAAGATACCAGCACGATGACCTTAAATAACAAAACCTATGCATCATGGAACATGAATGACTCCAGATACTGGAACTCATCTTGACCCAATCCTGCTGACAGTTTTTACATGAAATGGAAGGTCAGTAACACTTTGGAGCCCTATGGATACATCTTACTAGTCATAACACAGAAAGAAGATATGCTCACTCTCTCACTGGCTGGCACAAACTATGAGAATCAAGACAGTGCAAAAACAAGTAAATTTCCCTCTCAGAACCAACAAAGAAATTATCAGATGTGGAGTTCAGCTTGTGAGTGAGCATCTGGGTTTTAGTACAATGGTATGAAGCAAAACTTATGGAGATGGATTCACAAGCAGATATAAGCATCACAAGAGATTGACAAAAATATTTGGGAAGAGTCACTGTGAGAAAACACTAGACTGTCTTTTAGTTGAGGGACTCAGAGCGTCAAAGTTGAAGGCATTCATGTAAATCTCACCCCATTCATTCCCTCAGCAGATATTCACTGAGTCTCTGAAGTGCCTGGAATAGGGTGAGTCCTTTGTGCAGGGTTGCTGGCCAGGCCACCCTGCAGGCCTAGACAGTGAGAAGGAGGAACACTGAGAAAATGGAGGTGTGCAACAACAGCACAGCTTCAAGAAACCTTGGGACATGCTGGTAACGTAACACTGGGGAATATACTTGACTTCTAGGGTCACTGTTAAACATACAAACAACTGTCTTCAAAGGTTCTTGGGGAAGCCCTATAGCCTCTGATATATATAATGGATGCACTGGAGTCAAGGGAGAAAGACAGTTAGAAAAATGGTGTACAGTCAGCACTCTCCTCATATTGATAACATGTCTGAGAACAGCTGATCCAAACACACTCCTTAGCTCTACCCCAACATACACATGAAGAGCTAAAATAATCCCCAAATCCTGTGCAATTCTGCAGGTCTCACAGTGCACTAAAATACCTTTACCAATGCAAAACATTCAGAGTCACTACAGAGACCTCATATTTCAGTGGAAAGAACCCAGACTCAGAGTTTGAAGACTTGAGTTCAGGTCTGTCAAAATTAAGTAAGACTTAGATGAGCTACCAGCATCTCAGGTTCTTATCTGTAACCAGAAGTATAATAATAAGACCACAGAGAGATAGCAATAATGACACAAGATCGATACCTACAAAAACGCTTTGTTCATTCCAAAACATAACAGAAATATTTGTCATTAGAATTTATTCATCCTGAACCAAATCCAACCTCAACATATTTAAGAGTATTCTCTTAAATACCTGTTACTATACATATATCTTTTATATCCTCTCTTTTCCTAAGCATTGACAGTGAAGAAGAGCTGACTAGCATCTATAGATGAAGCATCTGATTCTGGCTTCTCTCCATAAGGACAAATTAATTCTCAGTTTTTTGGTTCAGGTGCTGTGTTTATCCAGTGCCTTGCACTCAAGTTCAGGGCATGATTCCATTCAGCCCTAAGCAATTCACATTAGACATATTCGAGCCACACCCCATTCATTCACTTCTGTTTCTGATGGAGCCTGTGGCCATTCTTGACTCATCATGCAGTGTTTTCAAGTGAGAAGAAGGAGGACAGCAACTAGACTGTTCCTTGTGACAGTGGCCAAAGATCACAGCAATTCAATGTAGTACTGACAACTAGTTTACTGCGGGTCATACTTCTCTAATCACCTATATTCCTCTAAGCTTCCCTAAGTTTTTTCTTTTTTTGAGAGTATATGAGTTCAGTTCAGTTCAGTTCAGTTCAGTCGCTCAGTCGTGTCCGACTCTTTGAAACCCAATTAATCGCAGCACACCAGGCCTCCCTGTCCATCACCAACTCCCCGAGTTCACTCAGACTCATGTCCATCGAGTCAGTGATGCCATCCAGCCATCTCATCCTCTGTCGTCCCCTTCTCCTCCTGCCCACAATCCCTCCCAGCATCAGGGTCTTTTCCAATAAGTCAACTCTTTGCATGAGGTGGCCAGAATACTGGAGTTTCAGCTTTAGCATCATTCCTTCCAATGAATACCCAGGACTGATCTGCTTGAGGATGGACTGATTGGATCTCCTTGCAGTCCAAGGGAATCTCAAGAGTCTTCTCCAACACCACGGTTTAAAAGCATCAATTCTTTGGCACTCAGCTTTCTTCACAGTCCAACTCTCACATCCATACATGACCACTGGAAAAACCATAGCCTTGACAAGATGGACCTTTGTTGGCAAAGTAATGTCTCTGCTTTTGAATATGCTACCTAGGTTGGTCATAACTTTCCTTCCAAGGAGTAAGCTTCTGCTGCTGCTGCTAAGTCACTTCAGTCGTGTCCGACTCTGTGCGACCCCATAGACGGCAGCCCACCAGGCTCCTCTGTCCCTGGGAGTCTCCAGGCAAGGAGTAAGCTACTACTTGCCAAAAATTTCAGAGACCCCTGTCTCTGAAATCAAGGTACACACAGACAGTGCAGCTTTATAATGATCCTTGTATTTTGCTACTAAATGATTGGAATGCAAAGAGCAGAACTCCATAGATGGTTTAAACCAAGGATAAATGAACAGTGATTGCCAGGCCATGATGGCGTGCAGTTTTATATAAGACTTATGATCATTATTCCCAATGTCAAAGCAAAAGAATTCAAGACAGAAAAGTCTCCCAAGTGTTCCATGTCATTTATAAGGAAGGTGGTGCCAGGGATGTTCCACCATACAGAGCTGAGTCCTGGCATCTGGCTCTTATGAGAAATAAATGGCATCTTGTCTGACATTCGCTGGGTGTATTTATTTCCTACTCCTGTTGTAACAAATTGTCACAAACTTAGAGGCTTAAAACAAATTTTTTCTTTTACAGTTCTGAAGGTCAGAAGTTAAAAATTAGTCTTAAAAGGCTAAAATCAAAACGCTGGCAAGTCTGATTCCTTATAGAGTCCAGGGAGAATCAATTCCATGGCTCTACCAGCTTCTAAAGACTATCATCATCCCTTGGCTTGTGGTATATCACTGCAGTCTCTGCTTCTGTAGTCACACTGCCTTCTCTTACTAACTTTGATCTCCTGCCTCTCTTTCATAAGGACACTTCTGGTTACATGAGCCCACCCAGACAATTCAGAATAATCTACCCTTTTCAAAATCCTCCATTTAATCACATCTGCAAAGTCCCTTTTGCCCTATTAGGTGACATTCACAGATTCTTGAGATTAAGATGTGGATCTTGGGCACCATTACTCCCATTATTGACTGCCTGGTTCAAACTGTCCTGCCTAGCTCGGGATGTGAGAACTCTTCTAGTCAGGGGGAAAAAAGCTAAGACTGGCTTAAATTGACAGGCAGTAACCACAGTTTTCTCTTTTCTTTATCCCAGTATCTTAAATAGTTCATAACACAATAGGTACTCAAAATAACAAAGCTTGCTAGTTGTCCCGATATGCTTTTCATACTTTGTCCTTTGTTAACAGAATGCCCTGGTTTTGTTGTGTGCAAAGCTGCTCACCATTAGGTGTTTTCAAGTTCTGGCTAATGGGAGCAGGAGCGAAGTTCACAACTTTCAGACTGTGCTCCTAGAGTGAAACAGAGGACCCTTTCTACCTTCCTCTTTCCCTTCCTGCTGGCTGGAATTAAGATGTGATAACAGGAACAAAATGATTGAATTAGACTGTGAGATGGAAGCCACGAGCTGAGGACCAACAGGAAAATGGAGCCTGGATCCTAGGCGTGGTGGAACTACTCTATCAGCCTGGGACCATTTGTGCCCAGACACTTAAAGACGACTGAATTAGAAAGGAATAAACTTCTGTCTTGTTGGGCCTTTGTTAATAGAAGCCAAACTCCTTTGTTAAGATAGCCAAACTATCCTAACGTAATTCTCAATGTATGAACTTGATATTGGAACAAACTATTTCTCTCCACAGCTTTGACACTAAATGGATATATGATCTCACATAGATCAGTGTGCCTCTCTGAACCTTGGTTCCTTTAGCGGAAAAATAGAAATGATAATAATACAGACCTCGTGTGCTGCAAATATTAAATGAGAGTGGACATGTGGCCATCATTTGTGAACTCTAAGGCACTTTACAAATATAAGGGTTGAAAGATTAAAATGTAATTTCTGATTCCTCCTCAAACATACTTGGCTTTTTAACATTTTATTGTCTAAAAGGCTCTGCCAATTTTCTCATTGACTTTCACTTATTAAATAAGGTCAGTAATATAATTTGTAGAATATATATAAACTTCTTTTCTTCCAGGATTTAATAAATATGTTTGTTTTGAACGGAAAAGAATGAGACCCATTATTTTTTTTTAATTACCCTTTGAGAAAATGTTTGCTAAAACAGTGTAGGGGAATAAAACTAACCTTTCCTTCTACCCTGATAAATTCTTAGCTAGGACTACTGGTACAAAAGATAGATTAATAGGAGAAAAACACACACATTTATTTAATAAAAGTTTTACATGACATGAGACCCCTCTTAAGGAAATGAAGACTCAAAGACCAAGTTAGAGTTGAGTGTTTATATACTGAACTGCACAGAGAAGTAAACCATAAAAACACGACAAAGCAAAGGGGCTTGGGTTAGGACAGTTAATGGCAGAAAAGTAACTGGGAAAATAAGGGCTAGTTTAACAAGCCTTGTTTGTACATGTTATTTTCTACTACCACTTCCCATTTTTGGTGATAAGAATGCTACTGCCCTCCTGGCATAGGATGTATATCTCCCATGTGGGGTTTTACTTCCTTCTCCTTAGAGTACCCATTGTGCATCTGCTGTTTTTTAATTTCTTTAGCTAAAAGTAAGCCCTGTACCAGAGTGGCATATTTTGAGATGGCATGTTTTGCACCCTTTAACCAGGCTTAAATAATGTCTATCCCTCTATCAGTGACTCTGTGTAAGAGACCATGGTTCCCATTTGTGGATTCTGAATGACGAACTTGAAAAGGAAATGTGGATAGCTGTGTGCTGGATGGGGTTAAAGGTCAAATTACAGGAACTCAGACTGGTCACTCAGAGCATCAAAGTGGTAAAAAAAACAGCTCTTTCCACATAAAGAAGGTCTAGAACACCATAGAAAAAGCTATGGTTTTTCCAGTAGTTATGTATGGATGTCAGAGCTGGGCCATAAAGAAAGCTGAGTGCTGAAGAATGCTTTTGAACTGCGGTGTTGGAGAAGACTCTTGAGGGTCCCTTGGACTGCAAAGAGATCCAGCCAGTCCATCCATCCTAAAGGAAATCAGTCCTGAATAATCATTGGAAGGACTGATGCTGAATCTGAAGCTCCAATACTTTGGCCACATGCTGCAAAGAAATGACTCATTGGAAAAGACCCTGATGCTGGGAAAGATTCAAGGCAGGAGGAGAAGGGGATGATAGAGGATGAGATGGTTGGATGGCATCACCAACTCAACAGACATGAGTTTGAGCAAGCTTCAGGAATTGGTGATGGACAGGGAAGACTGGAGTGCTGCAGTTCATGGGGTCGCAAAGAATCAAACACAACTGAGCGACTGAACTGAATTGAATCTAAAACACCCTGCCCAGGCAGCAGGGAGACAATAGCATATGATGTTCTTAGTATGTGGTTTGTCTCCCAGCTTCAGATCTCTGAGTTAAATCACAGCTTAAACTCCATGTTCAGAATGTGCTTATAGCAGAGTTTAAGGAGCACAACTGTATCGACAGAAGGGCACAGGCTGGCTGCTGGACAAATCCCCTACTGTCCGAATGGCCATCTGGATTTGCATCAAGGACTGGTAAACAGGCATTCTCTAAACCCCTCAGGGTGATTTTTGATTACTCTTTACCCTTTGTTTTCATTCCTTCCTCTCTGTGGAACCCGAGATGTGGCAAAATAAAAAGAGCATTTCAGAACCAAAGAGAGAAAATTGACCTCTTACATTTTGGCATCAGTGGTACTTAAGTAAAGGCTTTATAAATGTGTAATATAATGGGAGAGTGAAGTGAATGTATGGTTCCTTTTGTTATCCTCGTGTCCACACATGTAAGAGTCATACTTACATTTTTTCTTACCTCAACTCCGGTTTCTCATTGACAAATTTTACCATGTTTTTGTGCAAATTTAAAGACAATCCTTAATAGGTAACTGAATTTCAAATTTGCAATCTGGTAGTCACAAAGAGCTTTCATCCGTTTCATTTATGTTTGCTGTGTATTGGGAGCTATTATACATGTAAAGGTTGTTCTGGATGAATAACAAACTGGTACATGTAAAACCACCCAGTACACTGTAATTACAAACTGGAAGCTCATAACTGATGCATGAACCACTTCCTTTATGAGTTACTGGGCTTTATTCATGACTTTTTCCATTGGAGGGGCCCGGTCTTCTGGCTCTACCTTTAATAATTATGATAATCATAATAGCTATAATAATGCAGCATTACTTTCTAATTACAAAGAAAATTTCTTCTAAAGAGCTCAAAGCACTTGACAGACATTATCTCATTCATTCTCATAAGGCCTCTGTGCTGCTTGTCAGTCACCAGCATGATCATAGTAACAAGATGGTCACTTTCACTTCTCAGCACTCTCATAAGGCCAAGATGGCAAGAAGAACTATCATGCTTCCCAGACTCTGGCTGAAACTTTCAGCTGTTTCTGATCAGTCTTCATCACACAACTATAGACATCAGTAACCACTCCAGGGCTGTGAAAGTGCTGCACTCAATATGCCAGCAAATTTGGAAAACTCAGCAGTGGCCACAGGACTGGAAAAGGTCAGTTTTTATCCCAATCCCAAAGAAAGGCAATGCCAAAGAATGCTCAAACCACCGCACAATTACACTCATCTCACACGCTAATAAGGTAATGCTCAAAATTCTCCAAGCCAGGCTTCAGCAGTATGTGAACCATGAACTTCCAGATGTTCAAGCTGGATTTAGAAAAGGCAGAGGAACCAGAGATCAAATTGTCAACATCCACTGGATCATGGAAAAAGCAAGAGAGTTCCAGAAAAACATCTATTTCTGCTTCATTGACTATGCCAAAGCATTTGATTGTGTGGATCACAATAAACTGTGGAAAATTCTGGAAGAGATGGGAATGCCAGACCACCTAATCTGCCTGTTGAGAAACCTATATGCAGGTCAGGAAGCAACAGTTAGAACTGGATATGGAACAACAGACTGGTTCCACATAGGAAAAGGAGTACGTCAAGGCTGTATATTGTCACCTTGCTTATTTAACTTATATGCAAAGTACATCATGAGAAACGCTGGGCTGGTAGAAGCACAAGCTGGAATCAAGATTGCCGGGAGAAATATCAATAACCTCAGATATGCAGATGACACAACCCTTATGGCAGAAAGTGAAGAGGAACTAAAAAGCCTCTTGATGAAAGTGAAAGAGGAGAGTGAAAAAGTTGGCTTAAAGCTCAACATTCAGGAAACGAAGATCATGGCATCCAGTCCCATCACTTCATGGGAATTAGATGGGAAATAGTGGAAACAGTGTCAGACTTTAATTTTGGGGGCTCCAAAATCACTGCAGATGGTGATTGCAGCCATGAAATTATAAGACGCTTACTCCTTGGAAGGAAAGTTATGATCAATCTACATAGCATATTGAAAAGCAGAGACATTACTTTGCCTACTAAGGTCCATCTAGTCAAGGCTATGGTTTTTCCAGTAGTCATGTATGGATGTGAGAGTTGGACTATAAAGAAAGCTGAGTGCCAAAGAATTGATGCTTTTGAACTGTGGTGTTGGAGAAGACTCTTGAGAGTCCCTTGGACTGCAAGGAGATCCAATCAGTCCATCCTAAAAGAGATCAGCCCTGGGTGTTCTTTGGAAGGAGTGATGTTAAAGCTGAACCTCCAATACTTTGGCCACCTCATGCGAAGAGTCGACTCATTGGAAAAGACTCTGATGCTGGGAGGGATTGGGGGCAGGAGGAGAAGGGGACGACAGAGGATGAGATGGCTGGATGGTATCACGGACTTGATGGACGTGAGTCTGAGTGAACTCCAGGAGTTGGTGATGGACAGGGAGGCCTGGCGTGCTGCGATTCATGGGATTGCAAAGAGTCGGACACAACTGAGCGACTGAACTGAACTGAAGTGAACTGAACTGAACCACTCCAGTATTCTTGGGCTTCCCTTATGACTCAGTTGGTAAAGAATGTGCCTGCAGTGTGGGAGACCTGGGTTCAATCCCTGGGTTGCAAAGATCCCCTGGAAAAGGAAAAGGTTACCACTCCAGTACTCTGGACCAGAGAATTCCATGGAACTGTCCAGGGGGCCACAAAGAGTGGACACGACTGAGCGACTTTCACTTTCACTTTTCACAATGGGATAGAAAGAATTGCCTGCCAGTGCCCCTTTAAGGAAGAGAAATTGTTTATGGTTTTGTCATGTCCTTGCTTATCATTTAACATTGTGTCCTTAGAAAGACACAAAGCTTAACATTCTGTGTCAATGAAGAGTTCCCAAATACATAAACTCACCCCAGGTGACATGTTCCCGCTGCACTTCCACATCTTAAATACACTGATTGATCAGTCCTCCAGGACAGGGCTCAGCAAATTGTGTGGCTAAGAACAGTTTTCATGTTTTTAAATAGTTTTAAGTGTAAAGTGGTTATACATAAATTCCTAAACAATATCCTGGATTTTGCCTCTTGGACTCTAAAGGCTAAAATAGTTACCATATGGTTCTTTAAATGTTTGCCAATTCCTACTCCAGAAAATATGACAAAGACACGAAGGCTTGGACAGTGGTAGATGAGCAGAATGGGGGACCCCTGACGTACCCCTGGGGGCAGTCAGGAAAAGTCCTGATGCTAAGATGCATACAGCACCTGACAGAAAAAGCTCAGAGCTGGTCATGATTTCCTAATGTTCCATAGGCCCATATAATTTCTCAGGGTGATTATTTCTTGGGTCTTAACCATACTTTTCCCAGAAAAGCTTATTCTGTATATCTCTAATATGGCTGCACTGATATTTTTTTGTTTCCTCTTGAGGTTCAGATCTTTCAAGCCAACTGTACTGCTTCACAATCATTGAGTGTGTATTTTTAACTGTATGCACTGCTTGTGGCTGGCAGTTTTATTTGTACTAGAAAAAGGATTAAAAGCATAGTTATGACACACCTTAGAGATGTTTACTAGCCTTTATAGTCAGTGAGTAAGCAATGGGTGTGGCAGTTTTGACTTATTCACGTTCACATGGTGTTTTGCTTTTCTGATCTCTCATCTTTGGATGAAGCCTCAATCTAAGTTTCAAGGCATTTCATATTTTAAATCTTTTTGGAAACAGAGTTTGGTAAGAACCTCCAAGCAAAGGACAGACTGGTTGATAAGCCTGGTATTCGTGGGTCACAAAGGACTGTTGGATACTTTCCATCTCTAGGTTGGGACTGCCTTTTCTCATCTCTTAGAGCACTTGTACTTCTCAGCTTGGCATCTTGATTACTTTCCCTTCCTGTTTATTATTCCTCTTGTTGGACCAAAAGTATGGCAGCACAAAATAAGGATTTGGGAAGAAGATTTAGTTGGACACATATATTTTGAGATCAGCTTTAGTTTAGTGAAGTCTTTATAAGTATTTAGTAGTGGGAGAGAGGTCTTCAACACAGGTTTTTGGGTCAGGTCTTCTTTTGGCTAAATAAATGGTAAATAGAGTTCATCTCTGAGAATGAAGGAATAATGGCAAGACTAGAGGGCAGACACACTGAAACCATAATCACAGAAAACTAGTCAATCTAATCACACTAGGACCACAGCCTTGTCT
Organism: Ovis aries; assembly: GCF_016772045.2. Taxonomy (NCBI): domain Eukaryota; kingdom Metazoa; phylum Chordata; class Mammalia; order Artiodactyla; family Bovidae; genus Ovis; species Ovis aries. Next base: position 30,716,242 of record NC_056057.1, on the reverse strand, counting down.
AACTCAATGAAACTAAGCCATGCCCTGTGGGGCCACCCAAGACGCGGGGGCATGGTGGAGAGGTCTGACACAATGTGGTCGACTGGAGAAGGGAATGGCAAACCACTTCAGTATTCTTGCCTTGAGAACCCCATGAACAGTATGAAAAGGCAAAATGATAGGATACTGGAAGAGGAACTCCCCAGGTCAGTAGGTGCCCAATGTGCTACTGGAGATCTGTGGAGAAATAACTCCAGACTCATTGGAAAAAGACTCGGATGCTGGGAGGGATTGGGGGCAGGAGGAGAAGGGGACAACAGAGGATGAGATGGCTGGATGGCATCACTGACTCGATGGACGTGAGTCTGAGTGAACTCCGGGAGTTGGTGATGGACAGGGAGGCCTGGCGTGCTGTGATTCATGGGGTCACAAAGAGTCAGACACGACTGAGTGACTGAACTGAACTGAACTGAAGCATAGGCTGCTCAGGCACTGTGTTCTTAGTATGTGAGTATGTCACAACAACAAATCCGGTCCTACCTGTGAGGCTGGATATTGAATATCATGGACACATTTTACCCTGTTTTGCCCCCTCTTGCCTTACAGGGCAGAAAGGATGAGATAATATTAGCTTCTGGAGAAATAGCCAACACAGCAAACCTACTGTATGTGATTGTGAGCATCATGCTGGCAATACAAAGGATTAGTGGCACCCTGTAAAGCAGGAAAACATTTTTATGGCAACAGATAGCAGAAGACAGAAGACAGAAGACAAGCTGTAAAAATAATCTTTGTAAGTCAGTGTTAAAGTTCTATTGAAACTTTAAAAAGTAACTTCTGCTATGATTCCAAAACACAGGCAACAAGATGAACTAGAGTTCATTAAATATAAGAACGTTTATGTATTAACAGACACAAACAAGAAAGTGGAAAAACAACCAACAGAATAGGAGAAAATATTTGCAAATTATGTATCTGATAAGGAATTAATATTTAGAATATATAAAGAACTCCTACAATTTAGCAACAACAAAACAAACAACCCCATTTAAAAATAGTCAAAGGTGACCCACAGAAACTAGTCACAGTAAAATGTCAGCTTCAGATGATAAGTTGAAGGGGTTCTGTTGAGCCAAATTCACTGAAGAATCTGATGTACTTCTGTGAACCACCTCTGACTCAAGGGCAGTTTGCCGACTCTGCAGATGCCAGAGGAAAGAGAACTCGGCCCAGAGTCAGAAGAAGGGGGTTATGTCTTATCTTTGCCATCTATTGAGTATTGTTGGGTTAATCACTTGGATTTTGTGTGCTTCAGAGAATCAATAAAAATCAAGAAACATGAAAAAATAGCCAAAGGATCTGAATAGATGTCTTTCCAAAGAAGATACACAAAAAACCAGCAAGTACAAAAGAGGATGCTCAGCATCATTAGTCCTTCAGTTCAGTTCAGTTCAGTCACTCAGACGTGTCCGACTCTTTGTGACCCCATGAATCGCAGCACGCCAGGACTCCCTGTCCATCACCAACTCCCAGAGTTCACCCAAACTCATGTCCATCAAGTCGGTGATGCCATCCAGCCATCTCATCCTCTGTTGGCCCCTTCTCCTCCTGCCTCCAATCCCTCCCAGCATCAGAGTCTTTTCCAATGAGTCAACTCTTTGCATCAGGTGGCCAAAGTATTGGAGTTTCAGCTTCAGCATCAGTCCTTCCAATGAACACCCAGGACTGATCTCCTTTAGGATGGACTGGTTGGATCTCCTTGCAGTCCAAGGGACTCTCAAGAGTCTTCTCCATTAGTCATTAGGAAAATACAAATCACAATCACAGTGAGATACCACTTCATACCTACTAGGATGACAAAAATAACAATAGTAATAGCAAAAACTAGAAAATAACAAGTACCGGTGGGGATGTGAAGAAATTAGAATCCTTGTGCACTGTTGGTAAAAATGTAAAATCATGCTGCCATTGTGAGAAACAGTTTGATGTTTCCTCAAAAAGTTAAACACAGAACTATGATATCACCTAGTAATTCCACTTCAAGTTTTATACCGAAAAGAATTGAAAGCAGTGACTTGAACAGATATCTGTATACCAGTGCTCACAGAAACAACCCAGGGTCTATCAACAGATGATGGAATAAATAAAATGTGGTATATAAAAACAGTGGAATGCTATTCAGCCATAAAAAGGAATGGCATTTTGATGTGTGCTATTACACAGGTGTGTGATTAATGAAATAAGTTTGACATGGAAGGGTTGATATTGTATGATTCCACTAGAATGCGGGGTACCTAGAGCGGGTAAATTCACAGAGACAGAAAGTAGAAGAGAGGTTACCAGAATCTGGGGTCAGGGAGAAGGAAAAGTGATTTGTTCCTGGATACAGAGTTGGGGATAAAGAAAATAATGTTGGGGATAATGAAAAAGTGATGGGTATAAATACTGGTGATGCTTACACAGCACTGTGAATGTTTTTAATACCACTGAATTGTACACTTATAAATGATTAAAATAAGAGTATATTGCTACATTTATATTTTTCCATGATAAAAGAAATTTAAAAAAAATCTTTGATATTCACTCCAATCCTTGGTTTTTGCCAAAGAGCCAATCCCTTTATTCTTATTTTGAGCTTTTGTTCTTTTCATTAGAAAGGTGGTTTCTAACTTGAAACTGACAGCAAAGCTGCCTGAGACAGCAGCTGTGACTCTGCACTGCTCTCCGGGAACTGGAATCGTGTCTGCAGTTATAATTTCAGCACATGTGGACTGAGCTTGTAATATGTGTATTATGGAGCAGAGCTACAATTCATCTTAATGATGGTATGTGAAAGAACATCTCGGCAGGGCACCTTAATGAAATGACAATTGGTTGAAGACTTAGAAGATTAAAAATACCCAAGACTTTCAGAAGCCATATCTACTCTCATTTGGATCCTTTAAGGGATAGTGTAAAATAATGTTCTTTGCTATAAGAAAGCTTATAGAAAAAACAGCAAAAATCTTTTTAATATAGTTTTCAAGGATGTAGCCATTAAAATTGTCTAATAAGAAAGCTAAAAATACGAACCTAATTCTCAAGCTTGAATATATCATATAGACACTTAATGACAAAAACTTCCTAATGAATGGACTAAAACATTGCCCCAAATATTTAGATTCTCTTATAATGAAATATTTGTAATTCCCCCTATGGAGGAGATATTATTGGTCAAACCCTTTGTTAGACACAGTATGAGTGTCTTAACTCTGAGGTCAGTCTTATGAGGCAGGTGATAGTAAACCTGCTTCACTGATGAGAAAACTGAGGCTCAGAAATGTTAAATACATTGACCAGGGCTCATGGTAGACAAGACTTCACTGTTGCTAAGGCATGACTATCACTTAATAGCAAAACTGTGGCCATATTGTATGTCCCATTTTATAGTCATCATGTTAATCAATACTGCAAAGAGAAAAATTATAGACAGGCAAGACTCTTTTTCTTGGTCCAAAATGGCAAATAAAAAGCAATGTATTTCATGACAAGAATTCTAAATTCACTCCCTGGCTCCATCTCAATCATAGTGGATAACTTGAAATAGCTACTCACTATCTTACTTAGTTTCCCTAAGAAAAATATCAAGTGCCTACTTGTTCCTAATACTCTGCTAACCATTTTCACATGCATTATCGAACTGATTCAGTATAGTCTAAAAAGCTTTTCCTTCTGCATAGCTCGTAGACATGAAAGGTATGATAATAATCCTGTGTGGAAAATTGTGTGCCAATATTTACTGATAACAAACTACTGTGATGATCAATTAACCAACAAAATTCCTTGCATTTTTCTTATATTAAATACATTTAACAGCCCTTAAAAATGTTAAACTCATATATTTTAGAATTAGCAAATGATTCTCAAACTATTATCCAATAGGTAATATGAGTCACATACGGGAGTTGCCAATAACCATGACTAATAGTTGGATATCTTTTCAAAATGTAAGCTGTTCTGAAAACTTCTTAATACCAGGAGGTGAATTAGAGATGAAAGTTATTCTTTAAGGGCCAAAAGTATAACAGAAGTATATGACTGTCTACTTTAAGATACATTTTGTATATTTTGTAGAGCCATGATTTAGTACATAGGTAGACTTAGATACTGGAATTCATTCATAATCGAGTGAGTAGGTTGGGAATTTGATCTAGAGTACATGACTTCATAATCTAGCTTTTAAAGTAGAGCCTTGTTCTACTGTACATCTCTAAGCCCTCAGGTCTTGTTGGACACTATACAGCCAGCACACAGAGAAGTGAGGTTCTATAATCCAGGCATTGTTCTCTGCACTAATGCAGAATCATTTGCCTTGGGCTGTCTTTATTACACACCCTTACCTAGTCCCATTCTTCGTGGCCTCTGACTTTCTGAACCAGCCTTGCTTGTGTCCTTCCCTTGGTACACATGCTTGCTCTGTAATAATGCTTCAGTTGCTTCTAACTTCTTTTGCCTTTCCTAGCATGATTTGGGTTTTCCCTCAGCAAGTTAACCTTCAGTTTCTCTGCATTAAATTCAGTATGGCCTACTTTAGTCCTTAGAGCACTATAATTTGTCATGTTTCAAAACGATAGCACTACTGCTGGGTTTCTGCCATCCCTTGAGCAGAATCTAGACATACTAAATGTATATAGGGTATTATTAGGTTAAAGTTAAAACACAAATCAACAACATAAACTAAGCAATTTATTTTAGATCAGACACTAACTCTACAAAGATCTTCAAAGGAGAACTAATCATCTTTCATTATATTAGATTATTTTTTCAATACACACACACACACACATACATAAATACATGAGTTGGGAGATAAAGTGGAAAACTAGATTTTGAGGCCATGGTGTCATCTGGAAGAGCAGTTGACATAATGGCTCAGTATGGTCAAAGAACTGAGCATGTGATAGATCCCTTATTTCAAGCCTTTGGCAATTTTGTAAAGACTCTCTACATCAAGCTTAGTAGCAATGATTATGTGTAGTGGTTAATTATAAACTTCTGGAGCCACAAGAGTCATCATACTAATTGAAAACTAAAGAGCAGGCTAGAGACGAGGGAAAATGCTTTAAAGGAAATTTATACCTGCTACATATGAACTTAAAGACATGCTGATTAGATTCCAGACACTAGGGAGAAATGTAAAAACACAGATTGTCTGAGATGAGCAGTTCTCAATCAGGGGTTATGTTGCACCCCAGAAGATGTGCAGCAAATTCTGGAGGTATTTTTGGTTGTCACAACCGCAGGAGTAGAGTGTGTACTATAGCATCTCATAGGTAGTGGTCAAGGATACTGCTAAACACCACACAATGCACATGACAACTGCTCACAACAAAGGACTATTTAACCTAAGTCTGTCAATAGTGCCAAAGACTGAGAAATCTTAATCTAGAGCAGAAAATTCTGAAACAAGGTGGCTAATATTTAACTTATGTGTTTAAAGGAGAGCTACACATGAATGCAGCTTGCAGAGTATAAGCAATACTGGGCCAATGTCAAGTTTGTTTCTGCTGTTTCAATTTTCCTTGATATCCTAAATCTACTTATTAAGTATAAATTCTTTGTGATCTCTCTATTTATCTTTGGGTCAAAACCTCACCCAATAAAAATTATTGAAAAAAAAATCAGTCCCAATACAAAATGGCTTATCATTCCATGAATGATTTTCTTCTAGAAGTGGAAATATGTTCATATGCAACAAAATGCAAAAGGCCACAAAGAATGAATCTCTAGATATGGAATCTAGGCATGTGTGAACTTAGTGTAAAAGGTTTGGGTTTGAGGGCAAAGCATTTGTGCATGTGAGGGTTTCACTAGCAGCTCAGTGTTAAAGAGCCTGCCTGCAACGCAGGAGATGTGGGTTCAATTCCTGGGTGGGGAAAATGCCCTGGAGAAGGAAATGGCAGCCCACTACAGTATTCTTGCCTGGGAAATTCCATTCTCAGAGGAGCCTGGCAGGCTACACAGTCCATGGGGTCACAAAAGAGTTGGACTCAACTGAGTGACTGAGAATACACATACGCAGTTATGCATGAAAACCAAATAACAGGTAGTTGGACAACTGGTAATCTAGACATCTCAGATATGTTAATGGAAAACAAACCAATTTCATAATTTCAAGTGAAAGCCATGAAGGTCTGGGTAATTTCAGGATTGTGCAGGCCAAGTTTCAGGTTTACACAGACTCAAGACTCTGACTGTGCAAGTCTTCCCAAAAGGAGAAAAGGACCATCACCAAAAAGTAAAATTAGGTTTAAAAAATCTATTTAAACCAAAACTAATGAGTTATCCACAGTTCTAGATAGGACTATTTCATTTCTTTTCCTTTAAATGTTCATGAGCTTCACAAAGTTGGAAGTCAAAGTATGCTGAAAATGTACTTCTTGGAAAATAATGTTGATTTAAATTTATTACTAACATATGTTATAGGACTGTCTAAAGCAGTAATCTATGGTTCATATAACAGAAACATAGTCTAAAACTTTATGTTAAAAAAGCATGGAGACTAGCAATAAATAAAATAAAACAGAAGAGAAAGGATAGTCTCAATTTTGTATTAAAAATCCACTCTTCTTCAGTTCAGTTCAGTTCAGTTCAGTCGCTCAGTCATGTCCAACTCTTTGCAACCCCATGAATCACAGCAAGCCAGGCCTCCCTGTCCATCACCAACTCCCTGAGTTCACTCAAACTCACGTCCATCGAGTCGGTGATGCCATCCAGCCATCTCATCCTCTGTTGTCCCCTTCTCCTTCTGCCTCCAATCCCTCCCAGCATCAGAGTCTTTTCCAATGAGTCAATTCTTCGCATGAGGTGGCCAAAGTACTGGAGTTTCAGCTTTAGCATCATTCCTTTCAAAGAACACCCAGGGCTGATCTCCTTTAGAATGGACTGGTTGGATCTCCTTGCAGTCCAAGGGACTCTCAAGAGTCTTCTCCAACTCCACAGTTCAAAAGCATCAGTTCTTCGGGGCTCAGCTTTCTTCACAGTCCAACTCTCACATCCATACGTGACCACTGGAAAACCACAGCCTTGACTAGACGAACCTTTGTTGGCAAAGTAATGTCTCTGCGTTTCAATAAGCTATCCAGGTTGGTCATAACTTCCTTAGCATCCAGCAATTTGGGATTTCTGTAGCATGCTCTGGAATGTGTAACCCTTACACTCACTTTGGCTGTTGCTCTCCACCTCTTTTCTAGCCTTTGCCTATGTTTTACTCGTTTCTGGCTTCTTTCCCCACCCTCTCCTTTGTATATTTTCCCTTCCATCTCTTGCTTGAGCTAACTCCCATTTTGTATTTCTGCTCATTCAAATTCCATCATATATTAGAAACACACATACACACACACACACAGAGTCTCTCTCTCTCTGTCTCCAGAGTTTCTCCTGTGCTCAAGATCATTCAGTCTCAGTGCAAATTTTAGTATTTCTTCTCAGCATTAATAAGCGGATTTCATTGTGAAAGTCAGACAAGGAGTTTAGTCTATGAATAAAATATGCAAAAGGGACATGTGCCCAGATAGACTGAAAAAGAAAAGCAATACAACACGTTTTTAAACTAGGCAATGAGGACATATATAGGAAATGTATTTTTCTCCTTATGAAAATAATATATATTCTTTTGAAAACTTAGAAAATGTAAAGAAAATCATCTCTAATACTGTCACAAAAGATATAATCAATTATCATTATTTCCTTCTAATCTTTCACTTATATGTTCATATAGATGTCTGAATATACATAATAACAGAACTGGAAGCTTAGTCTTTGTGCAGTATATACACATATACATATATATAACTATACATTTAAGTACATAGTTAAAATTCTACAGGTTAAGCAGTCTTAACCTATATTCTTAAATAATTCAGCTTAACAAAGGAGATTTAAAAAAAAAGAAAAGCAAAATAAAATATGCTTCCTAGGAACTGACGATATTCCCTCAAAGTAAAGACGTATCACATGATAGGTGTAAGGTATAGGACAGATCTAGACGAGTATTGCCTTTTTTTCTTCCCATTTTATTTGAGATATAATTGACACACAACACTGTATTAAGTTTGAGGTGTACAGCATAGTGATCTGATTTATATACATTATACATTATAAAATTATTGCATCAATAAATTTAGTGAACATCCATCATCTCATACATTTATAAAATAAAGTAAAAAGATAGCCTTCCTATGATGAGAAACCTTAGGGTTTGCTCCCTTAACTACTTCATGTATAACATATGCCAGTGTTACTTATATCATGTTGTACATTACATCACTAGTACTTATGTTATAATTGTAAGTTTGCATATCTTGACCACCTTTGTCACCATTTAAAGATATTACATTATTACTGACTATATTTACCACAATATACATTTCATCCTTGTGTTGCTAATGAGATTAAGGTAATGATTTCAACCTCTGAATGGATGCATTTAGCATCACACATTCAGAAGCTCTATTCTGCAGCCCCAGAATACCCCAAACTCCAAACAGTGGCTTCAGGCATACACATCATCCCTCAAGAGATGCACGGTGGGAGAATGTGAGTGGCTGGTGAAACTCAGTATATCATAAGCTTATCTGGGCACCTTAGCCTTTCATTTAGAGTAACAAAGTTCCTGTGCTGAAGGATTACTCTCACACAGGATGCACTTTAGGAAATGCTAGCCATACCACTTAAACTTTCTAACATCATATTATATGAGGGGCTCTGTGATCTGGCTCCATGAAACTTTAGAAACATAATGAGAAAAAGTCTATGCTCTGGAATCAGATAAATCTGAGTGTGAATCCTTAACTTTATAAACCTCATTTTTCTCTTCTATGAAAGAATTAATTACAATATTTGGCATGTGGCTGTGAGGATTAAAAATAATAACATTTATCATAATATTCTCTCAATAAACAGTGGACATCTTCCTTCTTACCATTGCTGCCTTTTGTTGCTGTTATTCAATCTCTCAGACGTGTTCAACTCTGCAATCCCAAGGACTGCAGCACACCAGGCTTCCCTGTCCATCACCATCTCCCAGAGTTTGCTCAAGCTCATGTCCATTGAGTTGGTGATGCCATCCAACCATCTCATCCTCTGTCGTTCCCTTCTCCTGCCTTCAATCTTTCCTAGCATCAGGGTCTTTTCCAATGAGTTGGCTCTTCACATCAGGTGACCAAAGTGTTGGAGTTTCAGCTTCAACATCAATCCTTCCAATGAACACTCAGGACTGATTTCCTTTAGGATGGGCTGGTTGGATCTCCTTGCTGTTCAAAGGACTCTCAAGAGTCTTCTCCAACACCACAGTTCAAAAGCATTATTTCTTTGACGCTCAGCCTTCTTTATGATCCATCTCTCACATCCATATATGACTACTGGAAAAACCATAGCTTTGACTAGATGGACCATTTTTGGCAAAGTCATGTCTCTGTTTTTTAATACACTGTCTAGTTTGTTATAGCTTTTCTTCCAAGGGGCAAGCATCTTTGAATTTCATGGCTACAGTCACCATCTACAGTGATTTTGGAGCACAAGAAAATAAAGTCTGTCACTGTTTCCATTGTTTCCCCTTTCTATTTGCCATGAAGTGATGGGACTGGATGCCATGATCTTAGTTTTTTGAATGCTGAGTTTTAAGCCAGCTTTTTTCCACTCTCCTCTTCTGCCTTCATCAATAGGCTCTTTAGTTCCTCCTCAGTTTCTGCCATTAGGGTGGTGTCATCTGCATATCTGAGGTTATTGATTATTTCTCCCAGCAATCCTGATTCCAGTTTGTGCTTCATTCAGCCTGGCATTTCACATAATGTACTCTGTATATAATTTAAATAAGCAGAGTGACAGTATACGGCCTTGACATACTCCTTTCTCAATTTGGAATCAGTCTGTTGTTTCATGTCCACTTCTAATTGTTGCTTCTTGACCTGCATACAGGTTTCTCAGGAGGCAGGTAAGATAGTCTGGTATTCTTATCTCTTTAAGAATTTTCCATAGTTTGTCGTGATCCACACAATGAAAGGTTTTAGCACAGTCAGTGAAGTAGAAGTAGATGTTTTTCTGGAATTCTCTTGCTTTTTCTATGATTCAACAGATGTTGACAATTTGATCTCTGGTTCCTCTGTGTTTTCTAACTCCAGCTTGAATTATGTGGAAGTTCTTGGTTCACGTACTGTTGAAGCCTAGCTTGAAGGACTTTGAACATTACCCTGCTAGTATGGGAAATGAATGCAATCGTGCAGTAGTTTGAACATTCTTTGGCATTGCCTTTCTTTGGGAGTGGAATGAAAACTGACCTTTTCTAGTCCTGTGGCCACTGCTGAGTTTTCCAGATTTGCTGACATATTGAGTACAGCCCTTTAACAGCATCATCTTTTAGGATTTGAAATAGCTCAACTGGAATTCCATCACCTCCACTAGCTTTGCTTGTAGTGACTCTTCCTAAGGCCCGCTTTATTTCACATTCCAGGATGTCTGGCTCTAGGTGAGCGATCACACTATCGTGGTTATCTGGGTCATGAAGATCTTTTTTGAACAGTTCTTCTGTGTATTCTTGCCACCTCTTCTTAATATCTTCTGCTTCTGATAGGTCCATACCATTTCTGTCCTTTATTGGCCCATCTTTGCATGAAATGTTCCCTTGGAATCTCTAATTTCCTTGAAAAGATCTCTAGTCTTTCCCATTCTATTGTTTTCCTCTATTTCTTTGCATTGTTCACTTGGGAAGACTTTCTTATCTTTCCCCACTCTTCTTTAGAATTCTGCATTCAGATGGATATATCTTTCCTTTTCTCCTTTGCCTTTAGCTTTTCTTAATTTTCTCAGCTATTTGTAAGGCCTCCTCAGACAACTATTTTGTCTTTTTGCACTTCTTTTTCTTGGAGATGATTTTTGTCACTGCCTCCTGTACAATGTTATGAACTTCCATCCATAGTTCTTCAGGTACTCTGTCTATCAGATCTAATCCCTTGAGTCTATTTGTCACTTCCACTGTATAATCATAAGGGATTTGGTTTAAGTCATATTTGAGTGACCTAGTAATTTTCCCTGCTTTCAATTTAAATCTGAATTTTGCAATAAAGAGTTCAGGATCTGAGCCACAGTCAGCTCCCAGTCTTTTTTTTTTTTTTTTTTGATGACTGTACACAGCTTCTCCATCTTTGGCTGCCAAGAATATAATCAGTCTGATTTTGGTATCAACCATTTGGTTGCTGTTTTTAAACCACATTTACTCTATTTTCCCACATAATCCCTTTCCTCAAGCCCAACATGCATCCCGGCCAACATACACAATGTTCACCAACAAGTTTTGATAAAAGTGCAAATTTTCTTGTTGTTACAATTGAATGTGTATTTTATTCTGCCATTTCCTATCAGATGACATGTTCGCCTGAGAGGATGTTGGATGTCTAGTAAGAACCAGGGGCAAGTTATTCTCAAGTGAGATTTATGGAAACATGACGCTTCTGCCTCAGATGGGAATACCAGATCATTCACTTGATGAATGCAAAAATAGATTTTAAAAATATGAGCATTTAGATCCAATGCTAGGTTCTCTGTGACAGAATTCTAAACATATTATTCTGAAGCGGAAACAACAATGCTCCCCAGGCATTGCTATTGGGGGATGTTTAATGATACTATACACACAGGAATATCACAGCACTCAAGTTCATATTCCAAAAGGGATTGGCGCTTCCCTTTAAAGGCTGGGGCATATAACCCTGGCCTGGAGAACATGAACCCAGGTCAAGTTGTTCACTTACTCTGAATTGATAATTTGAAGGTGAAACTCAGGAATTTACATTTAATATAATGCCACTAATTTATTTTGATACCTATGACCCACAAACCACAGTCTGAGAAACAAATCTACAAGTTATTTTCCAGTCAATTAAAAAAATTCAAAAACTATACAAAAATCACAACACACCATTTTAAAACTTAGAGGAAACACACACACACACATGCACACACGCACACACATATATACACATCTATGTTTCTAACATTGGAAACCAGAACCATGACTCCATATACTCAGAACCTTTCTAGCATCCTTTCTCAACAAATGGCAATTAAGGAATGAATTGTATTCCCCGCCCCCTGCCCCTCACCACCAAATTCATATACTGAAGCCCTAACTCTCAATGTGACTGTATTGGAGACAAAGGATTTTTAAAGAGATAATCAATGGTAAAAGAGTCAGAAGAGTGGTCCCTAATCCAACAGGACTACATCCTTATAAGAAGGAAAGGATATGTGAAGACACAGCAGCCATTTCCAAGCCGGGAAGAAAGTATCGCCAGCAACTAACCTTCCTGGCACCTTGATCTTGGATTTCCAGCCTCTGAATTGTGAAGAAATTAATTTCTGTTGTTTAAGCCACTCAGACTGCAGTCTCCTGTGTGACAGCTCAAGCTGATACATTTGTTATTCTAAAAGCTCAGAATATATCTATGGCCCAGAGATAATGTCTGCTAGTAGGAATCACTGATGTGAACATAACTATTTACCTGTGAAAAAAATTGCTCAGAAAAAGATGTTTTCACAGGTCTTTATCCAGGGAGAAATATTTTTAATGATATTTTGGTTTGAGTTTCATATTTATATACATTAAAAATTATTTATAAAAATGTGTATTTTTTTAAGTTAAAAAACTGAAAAATTCTTCTTAGCTCTATCACAGAAGTGAGGTCACCGGGAAGAGTCCTGTTCCAAACACTGAAGAGACAGACAGACAGAAGGATACAGAGAGTAAAACCTCCAAGTAGAAAACACTATAAGAGCCAGTGCTAGGGTAGGAAACCCTGAACTGTAACTGATGAATTGCTGGAGGAAGGAAATGGCAGCCCACTCCAGTATTCTTGCCTGGAGAATCCCATGGACAGAGGAGCCTGCTGGGCTACAGTTCTTGGGGTCACAAAGAGTCAGACACGACTGGAGTGTCACAGCATAGCACAGTATACAGTAGGAATAAGTCTGACAGTTAAAAACTCCAGGCGGGTCCAGTTACAGGGCAGCCCCAAACACTTTTGTACCTTTTACCTCCAGGAGCTATACCAGGTTCTCAGAGGAAATCTTAGAGAAAAATACTCTCATACTTACAGCAGAGGTGAGGGTAAAACTAACCATTTTGAAATGCTTTTCTCAGTAATTTCTGTCCTTGTGAGAAACTCTTGTCAGAGACCAATCTACTGGGAGTTCATGATCTGAACCACAGTCAGCTCCTAGTCTAATTTTTGCTGACTGTACAGAGCTTCTCCATCTTTGGCTGCAGGGAATATAATCAATCTGATTTTGGTGTTGATCATCTGGTGATGTCCATGTGTAGGGTCTTTTCTTGTGTTGTTGGAAGAGGGTGTTTGCTATGACCAGTGCATTCTCTTGGCAAAACTCTATTAGCCTTTGCCCTGCTTCATTCTGTACTTCAAGCCCAAATTTGCCTGTTACTCCAGGTTTTCTTGACTTCCTACTTTTGCATTCCAGTCCCCTATAATGAAAAAGACATATTTTTTGGGTGTTGGTTCTAAAAGGCCTTGTAGGTCTTCATAGAACCATTCAACTTCAGCTTCTTCAGCATTACTGGTCAGGGCATAGACTTGGATTTCCACAATACTTGATGGTTTGCCTTGGAAATTAAGAGAGATCATTCTGTCATTTTTGAGATTGCATCCAAGTACTGCACTTCAGACTCTTTTGTTCACTATGATGGCTACTACATTTCTTCTAAGGGATTCTTGCTCACAGTAGTAGATATAATCGTCATCTGAGTTAAATTCACTCATTCCAGTCCATTTTAGTTTGCTGATTCCTAAAATGTTGAAGTTCACAATTGTCATCTCCTATTTGACCACTTCCAATTTGCCTTGATTCATGGACCTGACACTCCAGGTTCCTATGCAATATTGCTCTTTACAGCATCGGACCTTGCTTCCATCACCAGTCACATCCACAGCTGGGTGTTGTTTTTGCTTTGTCTCTATCTCTTCAATCTTTCTGGAGTTAGTTCTCCACTGATCTCCAGTAGAATACTGGGCACCTAACTACCTGGGGAGTTCAACTTTCAGTGTCCTAACTTTTCACCTTTTCATACTGTGGAAGCGAGAAATAGATTTAAGGGACTAGATTTGATAGACCAAGTGCCTGATGAAATATGAATGGAGGTTCATGACATTTTACAGGAGACAAGGATCAAAACCATACCCAAGGAAAAGAAATGCAAAAAAGCAAAATGACTATCTGAGGAGGCCTTACAAATAGCTGTGAAAAGAAGAGAAGCAAAAAGCAAAGGAAAAAAGGAAAGATATACCCATTTGAAAGCACAGTTCCAAAGAACAGTAAGGAGAGAGAAGAAAGCCTTCCTCAGTGATCAGCGCAAAGAAATAAAGGAAAACAACAGAACGGGAAAGACTAGAGATTTCTTCAAGGAAATTAGAGATATCAAGGGAACATTTCATGAAAAGATGGGCACAATAAAGGACAGAAATGGTGACCTAACAGAAGCAGAAGATATTTAAAAGATGTGGCAAGAATACACAGAAGAACTATTCAAAAAAGATCTTCATGACCCGGATAATCACGATGGTGTGATCACTCACCTAGAGCCAGACATCCTGGAATGTGAAGTCAAGTGGGCCCTAGAAAGCATCAGTAGGAACAAAGCTAGTGGAGGTGATAGAATTCCAGTTGAGCTACTTGAAATCTTGAAACATGATGCTGTGACAGTGCTGCACTCAATATGTCAGCAAATTAGGAAAACTCAGCAGTGGCCACACAACTGGAAAAGGTCAGTTTTCATTCCAATCCCAAAGAAAGGCAATGCAAAATTGCACTCATCTCACATGTTAGCAAAGTAATGCTCAAAATTCTCAAAGCCAGGCTTCAGTGATATGTGAATGTGAACTTCCAGATGTACAAGCTGGTTTTAGAGAAGGCAGAGGAACCAGAGATCAAATTGCCAACATCTGCTGGATCATTGAAAAAGCAACAGAGTTCCAGAAAAACATCTATTTCTGCTTTATTGACTATGCCAAAGCATTTGACTGTGTGGATCACAACAAACTGGATATTCTGAAAGAGGTGAGAATATCAGACCACCTGCCCCACCTCTTTAGAAATCCGCATGCAGGTCAAGAAGCAACAGTTAGAACTGGACATGAAACAACAGACTGGTTCCAAATTGGGAAAGGAGTATGTCAAGGCTGTATATTGTCACCCTGCTTATTATAACTTATACGCAGAGTACATCATGAGAAGCGCTGGGCTGGATGAAACACAAGCTGGAATCGAGATGGCTAGGAGAAATATCAATAACCTCAGATATGCAGATGACACCACCCTTATGGCAGAAAGTGAAGAAGAACTCTTGATGAAAGTGAAAGAGGAGAGTGAAAAAGTTGGCTTAAAGCTCAACTTTCAGAAAACTAAGATCATGGCATCTGGTCCCATCACTTCACGGCAAATAGATGGAGAAATAGTGGAAACACTGTCAGACTTTATTTTGGGGGGGGCTTCAAAATCACTGCAGATGGTGACTCATTTGAAAAGACCCTGATGCTGGGAAAGATTGAAGGTGGAAGGAGGCATGAAATTAAAAGATGCTTACTCCTTGGAAGAAAAGCTATGACCATCCTGGACAGCATATTAAAAAGCAGAGACATTACTTTGCCAACAAAGGTCCATCTAGTCAAGGCTATGGTTTTCCCAGTAGTCTTGTATGGATGTGAGAGTTGGAATATAAAGAAAGCTAAGCATCAAAGAATTGATGCTTTTGAATTGTGGTGTTGGAGAAGACTCTTGAGAGTTCCTTGGACTGCAAGGAGATCCAACCAGTCCATCCGAAAGGAAATCAGTTCTGAGTGTTCATTGTAAGGACTGATGTTAAAGCTGAAACTCCAATACTTTGGCCACCTGATGTGAAGAGCTGACTCATTTGAAAAGACCCTGATGCTGAGAAAGATTGAAGGTGGAAGGAGAAGGGGCTGACAGAGGCTGAGATGGTTAGATGGCATCAGTGGCTCAATGGACAAGAGTTTGGGTAAACTCCAGGAGCTGGTGATGGACAGGGAGGCCTGGAGAGCTGCAGTCTTTGGGGTTGCAAAGAGTCGGACATGACTGAGTGACTGAACTGAACTGAACCTACTGGGATGTTATCAGAGCCCAACTAACCCTAGGGAAGGGAAATACCTAATTCTAGCATCCTCTAGCCATCCTGTCCTTCTTAAATAGGGAAGAAAACTGAGGAGTGCTCATGAAGTTCATAACCCAGAGGCACAGACTCAAGAAGAGACTGAGAACTAATCATTGGCTTATACAATGATTCCCCTTCCTGCTCCTGTCACCTCATCATCACATCACTAAGACCTATCCAGTTCATTTATCTAGTATTATATATCATGCTTGGCTTTCAACAAAAAAATTTTAAGGTACACTAAAAGGCAAAATATATATACAGTTTATTGGGATAGAGTAAGCATTAGAACTAGCCTCAGGTATGGCAAGGGTATTAGAAATATCAGACTGTGAATTAAAACAACTATGATTAATATGCTAAGGGCTAGTGGATAAAGTAGACAGCACACAAGTACACATGGCTAATGTAAGCAGAGAGCTGGAAATTCTAAGAAAATGGAAAAGGGAAATGCTAGAGATCAAAAACTCTGTAGGAAAAATGAAGAATGTCTTTAATGGCCCCACTAGTAGTTTGGACATGGCTGAGGAAAGGATCTCTAAGCCTGAGGATATGTGGATGGAAACTTTCAAAACTAAAAAGCAAAGGGAAAAAAAGACTGAAAAAATGAAACAGAACATCCAATAACTGTGAGACAACTACAAAAAGAGTTACATATGCAAAGTGGGAATATCAAAAGGAGACTAATAAGAGAGAGAAACAGTAGAAATATTAGAAGTAATAATAAATGACAATTTCACTAAGTTAATGTGAGCTACCAATCCCTAAATTGAAGCAGTTCAGAGAACACTAAGAAAGATAATGCAGAAATTTTTCAAAAGACATATAAGACTCTATATTCAAACTGAAAATTAAGAAAAGAAAATTAAATTAAGAAAATAAAATCTTAAAAAATAGCCAGAAGGAAAAAAATGTAGTCTTTAATTATGGAGAAACAAAGATGAGAACTACATCAAACTTCTCAGAAAATATGCAAGCAAAAAGAGAGTAAAGTGAAATATTTACAGTGTCAAGAGGGGTAAAAAACCCACCAACCAAGAATTCTATATCGTGCTGAATTACCCTCCATAAGTGAGGGAGAAAAAAGCTTCTCTTAGACAAAGTAAAATTGAAGGAATTTGTTACCATTAAACCTGCCTTGTAAGAAATTTTATAAACTCTTTAGAAACAAGGAGAATGATATAGGTCTGAAACTTAGATCTATTTTTTTTAAGGGGTAATCAGTAGAGAATAAGTAAGTAAATATTAAAAAAAAACTTTAAAAAAATTAATTGATCTAACAGATAAGAGTTTGTTCAAACTAATAATAGCAACAATGTATTTGGTGATTAGAGCTTATGTATAAGTGAAATTAATAACAAAAATGTTAGGAATATTTCATTACTATAAGATACTCAATGCAGTGTATTATTATTTGAAAGTACACTCAGATTAGTTATAAATGTAAACTCTAGGGCAACCACTAAATTTTTTTTAAAGTAGTATAATTATTATACTAAGAAAGAAGAGAAAAATAGAATTTCATAAAATGCTCCAGTTAAAGCTACAGAGACATAGAAAGAGTGGAAGACTGAAAACAGGAACAGAGAAGAAAAGTGAGGTCACTCAGTCGTGTCCAACTCTTTGCAACCCCATGGACTGTAGCCTACCAGGCTCCTCTGTCCATGGGATTCTCCAGGCAAGAATAGTGGAGTGGGTTGCCATTTTCCTTCTCCAGGAGATCTTCCCAACCCAGGGATCAAACCCGGGTCTCCCGCATTGCAGGCAGACGCTTTACCATCTGAGCCACCAGGGAAGCTCAAAAGGCAATGAATAAAAACCAGTAACAAATATGATAAATATTAATGTAACTAGTGGCTTTCTTCATAATTGCCGAAATGTAGATTCTTCTCTGGTAGCTCAGATGGTAAAGAATTCACCTGCAATGCAGGAGACCTGGATTCAATCCCTGGGTTGACAAGATCCCCTGGAAGAGAGCATGACAACTCACTCCAGTACTCTTGCCTGGAGAATCCCCATGGACAGAGGTGCCTGGCAGGCTACAGTCCATGGGGTCGCAAAGAGTCAGACAAGACTGAGCAGCTAAGCACAGCGCAGCACAGAAGCAATCACGATATCCTACAGTAGGTTAATGGATAAATAAACATCCAGACAGTGAACATTAAAAGAAAAAAAAGATCTATCAAGTCATGAAAAGACATGGAGGAACATCAAATGCATATTATTAAGTGAAACAAGCCAATCCAAAATGGTTATATATAATTCAAACTATGTGACATTTTGAAAAAGGCAAAAGCATGGAGACAGTAAAAAGATCACTGGTTGTCAAAGGTTAGAGGAAAGGGAGGGATGAATAGAAGAACATAGAGAATTTTCAGGGCTGTGAAAATACTCTGTATTTTAGGGAATGCCACTGCAATGGTATCTGCAAGTCTTTTGCAAATACAGGTTTAATACATAAAATAAATGGGCTAGAGATAGTTACATGCTAGAGCCTAAGCATGCTAGATATGGCTGCTAAGTATTCAAGAATTTTGTGTGCTGGTTCTTAAAACTTGAAATCAGAAAATGTTGGGAGTATTTACACCACATAAATTGGCAAAGACTACAAATCAGGTTTCAAATTTTGCTTTGCTTTGCTTTGTTTGTTTTACTTCTTCCAGAAATAGTTTACCAGCATGCCACTGGTTAGAGACAAAATCTGAAAGCTATAAAAATACAAGTAATAAGAATGGTTATTGTTTTTACATGTGCATCTTAGTCACTCAGTCGTATCTGACTCTTTGAGATCCCATGGACTGCAGCCCACCTGCCTCCTCTGTCCACAAGAATACTGGAGGAGGTTTTCATGCCCTTGTCCAAGCGATCTTCGTGATCCAGGGATCAAATTTGAGTCTCCTGCATCTCCTTCATTGCAGGCAGACTCTTTACCACTGAGTCACCAGGGAAGCCCAAGGTGAACCATTGTTATTATGGCTTAACTCTTAGAGCCTCTTTTATGTGCTCAGTTGCATCCATCAGGCCCCTCTGCCCATGGAATTTTCCAGGCAAGAATCCTGGAGTGGGGTGCCATTTCCTACTCAAGGGGATCTTCCTGATCTAGGGATTGAACATACGTCTTTTGTATCTCCTGCATTGGCAGGATGATTCTTTATCACTAGCGCCACCTGGGAAGCTCCAGATCAGTATAAACTAGGTATTATATATCTGTAAATTAACTTTAATCCACACCTAGGGGCAATTAGTTTCCATCTGAAGCAATCTAATCATGAATATGCACTCTACTGATGGTTATAATTTGTACAAGCATTTTAGATATTATTATATAAGTCTGCTTAAGAAATTTATTTATTATATAAATGGCTTAAGAAATGTTCAAAATAACTTCTGTTGGTGGTAGTGGTGGTTAGATGAGGGGACTGAAGACACATGCTATATTCCAACAGGTTATAAAAATCCAGTCAGCTCCAAAGCTAAGCATTGAGCTGCCCCCTGTAAGCCTAGACTTCCACTTTGTCAACTGTTCTCTACTTCCTATCAAAGGAACCAGTTACCTATCAAAGGAACCAGTTAAAGAGCTGGTGGTTCTCACCCAAAGAATTTTCTGTCTCCATCTTGGTGTGAATCTTCCAAACAAGGTATTCGTTAGTGTTTAAGGATAGAAAGCAGAGGTTTTATCATCTTATAATAACAAGGTTTTCAAACTGTTTTTGTGTCTTCTTGATAATGCCGCTGCTGCTGCTGCTAAATCACTTCAGTCGTGTTCAACTCTGTGCAACCCCATAGACGGCAGCCCACCAGGCTCCCCCGTCCCTGAGATTCTCCAGGCAAGAACACTGGAGTGGGTTGCCATTTCCTTCTCCAATGCATGAAAGTGAAAAGTGAAAGTGAAGTCGCTCAGTCGTGTCCGACTCTTAGCAACCCCATGGACTACAGCCCACCAGGCCCCTCCATCCATGGGATTTTCCAGGCAAGAGTATCAGAGTGGGGTGCCATTGCCTTCTCTGCTTCTTGATTATAAGTGGATATATATTTGGCATTGGACTAATATCTGCTTTAAGAAAAAAAAAATATATATATGCTTTTTTTTTAATACTATGAACCTGGTAGCAATGGTATCGGGAAGATATCTTCTTTGAGATAACAGTAGCTACCAATTTTCAACAAAAGAATCTGGCAGTTTTTGAACTGCCATTTTGATGGAGGTCAGTTTGTGACAGAAGTAAATAAGAGTTGACAAAGAAGTCAGGGCTTTAGTCCCTCACTTCTGGGTTTATGTCAAATTGTTTCTAAAGATATTTGTTTCCATGATGCCTTGTATTTATTGACCTTACATATGATCTTAAGAGCAATCTTTTAATCATGTTATTCCTCTGCTCTAAAACTTTCTATGACATTCTATGAACTAAAAAATTACATCCCTTAATAAGATATTTGGAATCATTCATAATCTGGTTCCAATCTAAAATCCTAATAATACTTTGCTTTTCCTTCATTCCAGCCAGACTGCTTTAGACAGTCTCTGAATCAACCTATGTGCTTTCCTTTGTAAGCAATGTGCTGTTTTTATGATGCTTTACTTGAAGATGCTCAAAGTGTTATTCCAGGACCAGCAGCATCAGCATCACTTGGAATCTGTTAGAAATGCCAAAATTCAGGTCCCATCCCAGACCTGCTGAATCCTAAGCCCAGAGGGTGGGCCCAGGAATCTGCATTTTAACAAGCAATAGTCTAGGTGATTTAGATGCATATCTTGAGAGCCATTGATCCATTCTCTGCATATTCTTTCACTGAACATCTGCTAAGCCCTTTACCATTAGGCTTTAAGTCCTAGACCAAACCTAGCCTCTCTGTGAAGTCATTATCTTCTGAAAATCTAAAGTACTCATTGTTCATACCACCCATTCATCTTCTACTGTCCTTTCAAATATTCTCAGGCATGTATATCTAATTCCCATCTAGACTGTAATACAACAGAGGAAATATTTCTATCTCTGTTAACACCTGGCAAGATATTTACTGTGGAGTAAGAAGAGGAAAAAAGGCTTTTATGAGGAGTCCAGTATAGGCCCTGACCCCTGTAAGGGAAGTGGAGTCAACACTTTGGTGCACACCCAAATTCCCCTTCCAACACCGAGACTCTCCTTACCTAGCTTCCTGGGGTCAGCCTCGCTCCAGGAATTTACCACCGCCAAAGAGCACAAACAAGTCCAGGTTTGTAGCCTTCCCCCAGGGAAAGCCCAATGACTGCTCATAAAATGTTAAAAACGTTAGGCTCCCCACGTGGTTGGACAATTCTACAGCGCTATCCCAGTTCCAGAGCTTCCAGAGGAGAGGCTGGACCCTCTGTTACAACTGCCTCGCAGATCAACTTCTCCCCTTCCCATTCCTGCTGCCTCTCCCCCTCACAGTTGTTATACCTGAGAGTATTTCCCAGACTCATATAAATCTCAGAGTCTCAGAGTCTGTTTTCCAGGAAACCTGACCTATGACAGAAAGTGAAAGGGCTCCTGGACACTGATTGCTTTCTGCCTACTTGATGATGTAGAGTTTGATTCAAGAATCAAGAAGGCATGTTGGATGTATATAGAACTTTCCTTTAAGGGAAGCCCATATATTGTTAGTATAAATTCTCTCAAAGTAGTAATCTAATTATGAGTAGAAAAGAACAGTGACGCAGAAGGATTCTGGCCTCTCCATTTCTGCAGGAGTATACCCTACGTCTATAGCATCCCTGGCAGCTGATTCCTTCCCTTAGAGATTCTGAGGCCTGAAGGACACTGTATTGAGAAGCAACACATCTGCTCCTGCTCTAAAGTTCTGTACTTTGGGTCAGTTCCTGTCACTTTGGCTACCTAAGTCTGGAACACAATCTAATCTAAAGGTGGGTGTGTGTGGCAATGTTCCTTGTCATATCCTACACTCACCGGCAGTTCTATAGTTCCTACAGTGGGCACATGCACTTTTACTAAGACTCTACCCTTCATTTTGTTTCAGCAGAGGTATGACAGAAATAGGTTGAGTAGAAACTGTAGACAGAACCAGTAAATGCTACTTACTTAGTGCTATTTGAGATGTGTCAAAAAGGTGACACTCTCATCTTTCTGATAGGAACTTTGAAATTCAACCACCCCACCATTAAACAGTTCCTGCTTAAATAACAGAATGTATACAAACAAGATAGGCACTCAATAGATGTTGGTTGAATTCAAATTTAACTTACTGAATTTCTAACTTAAGGTAAGTGTTCCCTCTAAAGTCTCCTACTTCATACATTTATTAGAAAAACTTTTCCAGAACTGAGCTGTAAGATTAATTTCAAAAGGCAGTCAATTGAGTACAGAGCTATGGCAGTGGAATGTGATGCAAATCTGAAACATGAGGGCAGGATGGAGGAAAAAGGATGCTTAGAGATGCAAGAAGTGTGTGCCTAGTCGCTCAGTCATGTCCGACTCTTTGTGACACCATGGACTGTAGCCCACTAGGCTTCTCTGTTCATGGGATTTTCCAGGCAAGAATACTGCTGTGGGTTGCCACTGCCTTCTCCAGGGTAACTTCCTGACCCAGGGATTGAACCTGCATCTCCTGCATTGGCAGGCAGATTCTTTACCCCTGAGCTACCTGGGAAGCCCCAAGAGAATGTACAATCAACACAAAGGAAAAACTTGTACTCCTCATGGTTTTGCTGCTTTATAAGTAAATATCAAATTTTTCAGATGAAATCCACATTGGAAGGAAGGACACCATTGTAGATATATTCTTCCTGCTGTGGCTACATTAAGAACAATTATTTAGACCATAGGTTCCAGTAAGAATGTTATACAATTATAGCTGATCCTCACCATCCATGGATCTATATTTGAGAATATTCTTACTCTCTAAAATTTCATTGTAACCCCCAAATCAATGCTCCTGCTGCTACTATGGTCATTTACAGATATGTATCTGTGTGTGTGTGTGTGTGTGTGTGTGTGTGCGCGCAGAAAAGCAAAAATTTTTGCTTTCTCCTAGTGCACATACCCCAGTGAGTATGACCAAAAAAACAACTCTATATTTTTGTTTCAGCTCTCCTACCCTTAATGAGTGTCCTATATGCAATCTATTTAGTGCCAATTTTTTGAATTTTTATAAGAGATTTCACTGTTTAAAATGGTCCCTAAGTGTAGTGCTGACATGCTGTATAGTGTTCCTAAACACAAGAAGGGTGTGATGTGCCTTAAAGAGAAAATATATGCATTCGATATTCATTCAGACATGAGTTATAGTACTATTGGCTGTGAATTCAACACTAACAAATCAATAATATATATTAAACAAGGTGTCTTTAAACAGAAACACATTAAACAAGGTTATATATTGGTAGATTGACAAAAATGTTGCGACCAGAGGCTTGCAGGAAATGAATCCTGCATTTCCTCCAGGAGCAAAGGTTCAACATTTATGAATTCAGTGTTCCTGGTGACTTTACAGAACATGATAACTGCAAATAATGGGAACTGATTGTATTTCATAGATAGCCTCTCCACATCCCTACAGACTTCATAAAAAAAAAAACAAAAAACAAAAAACAAAAAACCCTATCATTGTGAATGTTCCTCAAAGCCTGCAGGTCCTTAGACAATCTACTAGCCTTAGAGTCTTACTTTTTCAGGTTTAAGAAGCTGCTTTAACAGACTTGTGTCCTCCACCCCATCCTCGTCTGCCAAATTCCTGTGCTGAAGCCTTAACCCGCAATGTGGTGGTACTTGGAGACGTGGCCTTTGCAAGCAATTAGCTTTAGATGAGGTCTCAATCCCTCATAAGGGGATTAATGCCCTTATAAAAAGAGACACCAGGACATTTGGTTCCTATGTGCATGCGCTAATGACAGGCCATGTGAGGACTTAAGGAAAAGGTAGCCATCTGAAACCTGAGGAGAGAGATCTCACCAGATACCAACCCCACTGGCATCTTGATTTTGGACTTCCAGTTTCCAGAACCGTGATAGATAAAGTTTTATTGTTTAAGCCACCCAATCTGTGTTATTTTATTAATGGGATCTGAACTAATTAAGGGGAAAACATCCATACAAGAAGCTCTGAATCCATATATGTATTATTCCAGTATTTCATTAAAATGTGAGCATCCCCCTCTTCCCCGTTTCTTGATCATGGTCTAGGTAAGGTCACCAGTGTGACAATTCAAGTCCAACTAACTAATAATCATGTCAAGACCATGAAGGTAATGACATAGTATGAAATGAAACTCCCAGATCAGGAGGCAAGGAAGCCAAGAGAGAAAGAATAGGAAATGAGTAAGCCAAAAAGAGCACAGGATTGAAGAGCACTGTGGTTTCCCAACTTTGCCTTCCAGGGGAAAGTGCTGACATGGCTTAAACGTACAGAAAAAAACAAACAAGATTGTGAGATAGAACCTGAAAGAGAGGATTCTGGAGGTATGGTGTCCTCTTCACCCCAAAGAACATTCTCTTCACATTTCCACTGGTCTATGATTAGACTGAAACTCTTTACCCAACAAGAGAGAGACACAACTTTTTTTCAAAAACAATAACTTTTTTCTGTTTATAAAATTTATATGCAATCACTGAAAATTCAAGCAATACAGAGAAATCACAGAAGCTATTGCTACAAATTCCAACCATAAGAGATAATGATTGTTTGCATATTAGTGACCATCCTTCAAGATGATCTCAACAATACGTCCTAGACATCACTAGTTATACAGCAACATAAACATTTTAAACATATGCCTGATTCAATGACATTTATAAATTACAATCTATTTTGAATTGCCTATGTGGAAAAAATTAGATTTTTTCCATAAGCAAGACTACAGTGAATAACTAAGTTTATATATCTGGGCACACTTGTTGAATCATCTTTTCTGATTAAATTCCCAAAAGAACTATTTTTGAGTCAAAGTGAATATACATTTAAATTTTAGATTAATACTGAGAATATTAATCCTTTCACAAGCTTGTTAAGTGACATTAAGAGAATTTATCTGGCACAGACACTAAGTTTATTTATTTATTGTTTTTATGTCTGTTGTAGCTAATGTTTTATTTTTTTAATTTTTATTTTTACTTTATTTTACTTTACAATACTGTATTGGTTTTGCCATACATTGACATGAATCCACCACGGGTGTACATGAGTTCCCAAACATGAACCCCCCTCCCACCTCAGACACTAAGTTTAAATAAACAGACTGTTCATACCCCTCACTTCTTTGAGTTTTCTGGCTGGTTTGAAATCTCTGATGCTGGCTGTGGCATGAAGTAGACCATCATTTACACTTCATGTAAATTGATTTCCACAATGCATGTGTGGATATCCTAAAAGTCCTGACTGCCTACTTAGGGTTAATTCAACTATTAAAGTCAAGTTAATGCAGAAGCTGTGAATGCATAAATATCAGTAGCAGGCTGTAAATAGCCTCTACTCATAACTGCTTGTGAATATCAGTCAGTTCAGTCACTCAGTCGTGTCCGACTCTTTGTGACCCCATGAATCCCAGCACACCAGGCCTCCCTGTCCATCACCAACTCCCTGAGTTCACTCAGACTCATGTCCATCAAGTCAGTGATGCCATCCAGCCATCTCATCCTCTGTCGTCCCCTTCTCCTCCTGCCCCCAATCCCTCCCAGCATCAGAGTCTTTTCCAATGAGTTAATTCTTCGCATGAGGTGGCCAAAGTACTGGAGTTTCAGCTTTGGCATCATTCCTTCCAAAGAAATCCCAGGGCTGATCTCCTTCAGAATGGACTGGTTGGATCTCCCTGCAGTCCAAGGGACTCTCAAGAGTCTTCTCCAACACCACAGTTCAAACGCATCATTCTTCAACGCTCAGCCTTCTTCACAGTCCAACTCTCACATCCATACATGACTACTGGAAAAACCATAGCCTTGACTGGACGGACCTTAGTCTGCAAAGTAATGTCTCTGCTTTTGAATATGCTATCTAGGTTGGTCATAACTTTTCTTCCAAGGAGTAAGCGTCTTTTAATTTCATGGCTGCAGTCACCATCTGCAGTGATTTTGGAGCCCCCCAAAATTTAAGCTTGACACTGTTTCCACTGTTTCCCCATCTATTTGCCATGAAGTGATGGGACCGGATGCCATGATCTTCGTTTTCTGAATGTTGAGCTTTAAGCCAACTCTTTCACTCTCCTCTTTCACTTTCATCAAGAGGCTTTGTAGTTCCTCTTCACTTTCTGCCATAAGGGTGGTGTCATCTGCATATCTGAGGTTATTGATATTTCTCCCGGCAATCTTGATTCCTTCTTGTGTTTCTTCCAGTCCAGTGTTTTTCATGATGTACTCTGCATAGAAGTTAAATAAGCAGGGTGACAATATACAGCCTTGACGTACTCCTTTTCCTATTTGGAACCAGTCTGTTATTCCATGTCCAGTTCTAACTGTTGCTTCCTGACCTGCATACAGATTGCTCAAGAGGCAGGTCAGGTGGTCTGGTATTCCCATTTCTTTCAGAATTTTCCACAGTTTATTGTGATCCACACAGTCAAAGGCTTTGGCAGAGTCAATAAAGCAGAATATAATATGTGCCTTATTCAATTTGGGTTGCTATAACAAAATAATATAGACTAGATAGCTTAAACAACAGTATTTGTTTATCTTTCTAGAAACTGATAAGTCCAAGATTAAGGTAACAGTAGATCCAGTGTCTGGCGAGTCCAAGATCAAGATACTATCAGAATCAGTGACATCTGCAGATGGTCAGCTTCTCTTTGTACCCTTACATGACACTGAGAGGGCCAGCTCTCTTCTGTTTCGTATAATGAAACTAATCTCATCATAGGGGTATGACTCTCAAAACATAATTAACTCCCCAAGGCCCCACCACTTAATACCATCATATTAGAGGTCTGACTTGGAACAAAAGACTTGTTCAAAATTGGGATAGGAGTACATTAAGGCTGTATATTGTCACCCTGCTTGTTTAACATATGCAGAGTACATCATGGGAAATGCCGGGCTGAATGAAGCACAAACTGGAATCAAGACTGCCAGGAGAAATATCAACAATCTCAGATATGCAGATGACACCACCCTAATGGCAGAGAGTGAAGAGGAACTCAAGAGCCTCTTGATGAAAGTGAAAGAGGAGAGTGAAAAAGTTGGCATAAAACTCAACATTCAAAAAATGAAGATCATGGCATCTAATCCCATCACTTCATGGCAAATAGATGGGGAAACAATGGAAACAGTGTTTACTTTACTTTCTTGGGCTCCAAAATCAGTACAGATGTTGACTGCAGCTATGAATTTAAAAGATGCTTGCTCCTAAGAAGAGCTATGACAAACCTAGACAGCATATTAAAAAGCAGAGACATTACTTTGCCAACAAAGGTCCATCCAGTTAAAGCTATGGTTTTTCAGTAGTCAGGTATGGATGTGAGAGTTGGACCATAAAGAAGGCTGAGTGCTGAAGGACTGATACTTTTGAACTGTAGTGTTGGAGAAGACACTTGAGAGTCCCTTGGACTGCAATGAGATATCAAACCAGTCAATCCTAAGGGAAATCAACTCAGAATATTTATTGGGAGGACTGATGCTGAAGCTGAAGCTCCAATACTTTGGAAATCAAATGCAAAGAGCCAGTTCATTGGAAAATACCCTGATGCTGGGAAAGATTGAAGGCAGGAGGAGAAGGGGACAACAGAGGATGAGATGGTTGAATGGCATCACTGACTCAATGGACATGAGTTTGAGCAAGCTCCAGGAGGTGGTGAAGAACAGGGTGGCTTGGCATGTTGCAGTCCATGGGGTTGTAAAGAGTTGGACATGACTGAGTGGCTGAACAATAGCAAAGAGATCTGACATATGAATTTGGGCTGAAAAGGATATAACAATTTGTTCTAATATTTGCTTTATGTAATTAAAGTTTTAAAGTTTTGGAATTGCCTCACCCTTTCATTTTCAACATCTTAACAGACATTTTCACCTGGATGTTCTATGGACATTTTAGATGTAATAAAAAATAAAAATACTAATACATATTACTTGAGTGCATGATATGTATGAAGTGCTGTCACAAAAATACATTCTCTCTCAAATTCACAGCAATTCTGCATGGAAAGATGTATTATCTCATTTTCATAGATGAGAGAACTAAAGTTCTTCAATAAATGATTTGCCTCAGGCCACCATCAACCAGTAAATGCAGGGAAGAGGAACTATTATTACTAAAACTCTACTACATTCTACTTGTTTTAGACACTTTTTTTTTCATGGACTCCTCAGTTACCCTGGGAGGTATGTGTCATCTCTAACATGTAGGTAAAGAGTTTCCTACTCATTCCCTCTGTTGACTAACACCTATGACAGAGTGCCTGGCACACAGTAGGCAGGAGTGAATGAACACATGAGCAACAGTGCCCCTCAGCAAATGTGGGCTTACATATGCATACAAAATAGCCATTTAACTGTCTTATCAAATTTATTTCCTTAAAAAAAAAAGTCTTAAATATTCAGGTTTAAGAAACAAAAGGAAAATTAAAAAATACAGGTGACCACTTTTAGTCATTTTCAGATGTCCATCAGCTCTCAGAAAGCAGTCTCTTTGGTAAAGAATTACAACAGCATCATATAGGTGGTGGGTTGGGGGTGGTGTACATAGTACATGTATTACTTCAGTATATAGTTTCCCTTTAAATTTAGTCCTAAAATAATTATATATTGTTTACAAATTCCAAGATGTTATCTCACTCTAGCATGGTCTTTATAATAAATAAAGACTAATGTTTAAAAGAAGATGAATAAGACAAACAATTTCAAGGCCAAGTATGTGTCACTTGTAGATTAAATTTGCAAATCTATTCATTTAGCACACTCAATTGGGAAGACGGGAGATACAGAGTTAGTCCCCTAAGTGACCTTTTCCTGAGAAATAATTAATTGGCATGTGCTGTGCTTTGTTAAAGAAAGCAAACACCCTTCATGAATATGAATTTAATGCCTTTTGAAGCAAATTGATCTAGGTTTTTTAACCACTTCCTCCTTTTTTAAGTCCCTGCATTTTTGAGAAACCTACAAAAAATTATATGTAGTCAATATATGTTTTCACAAACAAATAAAAAGCTTCTGGAATCGTCTCCTATTCGTGAGTTTCCATGAACAATTATTGGAGATGTGACCACAATGTATAACTCATGTGCAAGGGATTCATAATATGTCAGAAATGAACAATGTCTGAAAAACACTTGATTCACTATCTCCATTCACAGAAGCTAAAGACAGAACTACAGACAAAACTGAAGGTTCAGTTTCTACAGCACAGGGAAACAAAGTGCTATGATACTGATATTTATTGCAGAATACAAATAAGGAGGAGAGGATATCCTACCTGACTTGCCTTCCCTTTCCTTTTCTTCCTGAGGAGCAAAACGCAAAATCTGAAGATCCAGGACATGTTTGGGACTCTATGGTGGCAAATACAACAACCAACCAAGAAACCTTTAAACTCTGTGTGTATGTGTGTAGGTGTGTGTTTTATTAGACTACTAGAAGAGCTACTATTTCTTGAAGCAGAATGGAAAAAATCTTGATGTGCACGAAGTTTTAAGGCTGAAGAAATCTGCAAAAAAATTTAAAGTGCAGAAAAAAGCCTTAGGTGAGAAAGAGGGGAGGGGAAGAGAGAGAATGAAAGGGAGAAACACAGAGGCACAGGGTGGCGGCGGGAAAAGGGAAGGGGAGGGAGAGAGAAAGAGAAATAGGCAGAAGAAAATTAATCTTCATAGAGTTTATTATGTAAGGCAAAATGCTTGGTAGTTATTTGCCCAAACTATTTAAGACAAATGAATCTATCGCCTGATGAAGCGGAGTGGGGCAGAGAGAGGAACAAGGAGAGAGAGATTGAGAGGAGAGAGAGAATGGCTCTGTCCATTTTAAAGTTAATCAGTATTCATGATGATGTATTTCTCCAAAATAATAAAATGGATTAAGCAAGAGCTAAGAGAGAAAAGAAGGCAGCCATTTTATCCCTCCACCTCAGCCCAATTCAGATGAAATATACATAACATAAGAAAGGGCCGCTGGCAAGTATCCACAGGAAGAGCACCTGGAAGATTAAAGCTGTGGCCATAACATTAACAAAGTACAGACCATACTGAATTAATGAGCACTGGAGATAGACATTCAGTGGAGTCTTAATTTATTTTCCTTTTCTAGCTCATCCTTTAAGAAAATGACAGTGTCTTCTTATCGATTTTACACTCAGAGATCAATCAGAATTGCCCTGACTCAGACAAAATTTACAGCAGTCTCTGACACAGCCCCGAGCATGTGGGCCCAAACAGACATTACAAGGAAGCAATAGATCATGTTTGTATGTAGAGCTTGACATGCTTAAAAATAAGCTAATCTGTAGTGGAATTTCCTTCTTTTTGACAAGTTGCTCTGCCCAGCTCTTCGGCCCCTTGTTATGAATTTCTCTCTGGGCTCCACTATTAATTATAAAATGTGCAAAGGATTCATGTACTTAGGCCCTGAGGGAGGTCACCTGATCTGCAGTTTTAGATAAAATATAAACTAACAGATCACTCCTACTTAAACAATGTGAAATGTCACTCTGAGGCACTCCATAAAAAAAAAGCTAGAGGTGTTCCGTCAAGAGCTATGATCAATTCTGACAACCCAACAATATCAGGGCTAAATGATGGGCCTGTACATTCCTAAACAACCCCCAGTGGAAATTGCTGTATCCGGAAGCTCTTTTGTGCAAGTAACTAGCTGTATTAAATGCAATAATTACAGAAAAGACACTAACTGTGGTGGCTCAGGCAGTTGTTGGCTAAGCTGACTTGTTTCCACACCACCATTTATCTCGTAACTGGGGCTGCACTGTGCCCTGACTTGACACACTAGAGTGAAAGTCTATGGAGCTTCCCCTTCCAAGCCCAAGAGGTTCTGGCTCACTGTGTGCCAGTGGAATTATTCTGGGAGGCGTTTGCTCAACAGGGACAGAGGAAAAACATAAAAACAATTGCTTGGGGATAAAGCATTTCGTGTATGGATCTGGCTGGAATGGGGCTGCATCTGCCAACAGCTTAATTCCAGGGAAAGCCCTTGCTGGATGGATGAAAGGCCTTGCTTCTGTCCAAGGTGCATGGCATCTAAAACCTCCAGTAAATGCAGGCACTGAATAAAAGACAACAGAACAGGTTCAGTGATACATTTCCTTACAGCTAATTGACCAACAGTATAAGATGATGTTACTCTGTGTTGCTACCTGGAAGGAAATGAAAATATTTAAGTATCAGAATAGCCAAAATCCCATGGACAGAGGAGCCTGGTAGGCTGCGGTCCATGGGGTCGCGAAGAGTCGGACACAACTGAGCGACTTCCCTTTCACTTTTCACTTTCTTGCATTGGAGAAGGACATGGCAACCCACTCCAGTGTTCTTGCCTGGAGAATCCCAGGGACGGGGGAGCCTGGTGGGCTGCCGTCTATGGGGTCACACAGAGTTGGACACGACTGAAGTGACTTAGCAGCAGCAGCAACAGCATCTTAAAAAAGAAAGTGATTTGCTGCAGCTTGAGAGATCTCTCTGAAATCACTGATATAACCATATCACAAAAGAAGGGCAACTAACTTTAAAACGCATTTGGAGAGCAATATAGACATTCTCTCCTATATGAAGGAATGCCACAATTCCTAGAGTTTGATTCTTAAAGTTTTTTTTTTTTTTATAAAACCTGCAGTGTAGAATGTATCAATCTTCAAAATACTCAAATGGGTAAGGAGGTAAATTCACAAAGGACTTCTCTAACTTCCTATAAAAGAAAATACCACTGCATTAATGATCAAGACTTTTTAAGGACAGGGGTTTTATTTTGTTTTGTTCTTACTATACAACACCCACACATGGACCCTGATATTTTATTTTTCCAGGAGATAATAAATATCCATAAAATCATATCCAGTAGTAGCAAATCTAACTATTTACTGAGAAATCTCTCTGTGACAAGCTCTGATGGATGCTGAGGGTACAGATGGGGAAGTTATGACCATTTCCTAAGTTGAATGTAAGTGGGAGAAAGAGACATGTCAATAATTATCTTAACACATTGTAATAAGTCTTTCATAAAAGTGTGCAGTGCTATAGAAACATTTTTGAGATGGGTCAAACACCTTCCTGGAGGAGAAAGAGGCTTTCCAGAAAATAACCAACATTTCATTTGGACCTTTAAAAATGAGCAGAAATTTTCCACAGTGACCTGGGACTTTGGGGAATAAGGATGTCCTTGTCAGTGGGAGCAGCATGTAAAGAGAGGTATGGAGGTGTGTGTGCGTGTCTGTGTGCGTGTGCTCTGGCGCTAACGTCCTACAACAGGAAGTACTCAGGTAGACCAATATAAAGCAGGATGGCAGAGGTGCATATATTATGGAGGTTAGGTTAGGTCAGTTCTTAGCTCTCCAGGAACAGAGACAATGGGGCACCTGTGTGTGTGTGTGTGTGTGTGTGTGTGTGTGTGCATGTGCACACATGTGCACACATACACATGAACCTGTTTATCAGGAGCTTATCATGAAAGTTTCCTGGAATAGAAACTCTGGCAAAAGTATAAAAACTGGATGGCTCCATTAGGCAACTCACTGAAGAGGCACCAAGGACACAGCTGAGATAATTTGGGCAATGGATTTTCAAACCGTTATCTCCAGGTGGGTTTGTTATATTTATATGACCCCCAAATGCTTTCTCTATCTGGGCAGATTAATTTCTTCTCCTCAAATTTTATAAATACCCATTTTATCCCCATAATTTTGCTGTACTTGTTTTAGATAAAGGTTACAGACCCCTGATCTCTGAGAAAGGTGAGGGAGTATAGTGGTTTATTGCAGACTCTGGAATCAGAATGATCTGATTCAACACTTATATCCATCTCTTATCTGTGGTTTGACTTTGGGTAAGTTGCTTAGCTTTGCTATGTCAGGTCCTGTCCAATGTAAGATGTCAGTAGTAACCCTTTAGGTTGCGTGTGTGTTAGTCACTTGGTCCTGTCTGATTCTTTGCAACGCTATGAACTATAGCCCACGAGGCTCCTCTGTCCATGGGATTCTCCAGGCAAGAATACTGGAGTGGGTTATCATTACCTTCTCCAGGGGATCTTTCCAACCCAAGGACTGAATCCAGGTCTTCTGCATTGCAGGCAGATTCTTTACCGTCTGAACCACCAGGGATATCCCAAGGCTTTGAGAATCAAATTAATTAACATATTAAGTGCTTAGTGTAGCATCTAAATTGCTAGCTCTCTCTGTCACATTTAAAGAGGGATTTCAAAATTAGCATAATAGAAAAATGATCTAGATCTAAATATTATAATATGGTCAAATAAGTTGATCAGTGATTTCTGGGAGGTCTCCCAAACTGTTCCAAATTATTTTATTCTTAAGATGGGTATTTTGGTACCTAACTGGGTTCTTCCAGGTAGACCTAAATACATTGAACTAAATATTCCTCTACATGATTCAGATCAATTTAAATACACATTGAAGGTGTTATAAAATGTCATGGATCTAGAACATGAGACTGTTGAGTCCTGGCTGAGATCCCAAGAAAACCGTAGGGTAAGTAAAAACCGTCAGGCACACACTGTGCTATTCCATGCCTCCCTCCACATCCATGTCAGAAAAACCAGCGAGGATGCTGCTGCACTGGACAGGAGACTCTACAGAGAGGAAACGTCCTAAAAACAAGATATAGACAGAGTCAATATCTTGGATCACCTCTGAGAGGGAGGAGATACGATTCTCCCACATCAGTATGGTTTAAATTGGACCTTGACTTATCAGTTGACAATAAGATGAAATATCAAGGACCAAGCATAAGATCTCCAACAGTATACTGAATGTATGTCAAATGTATAAGAATATATTAAAGTCAATTATCATGCAGACTAAAACTAATGGTTATAAAATGGATGGCACAATAATATGAGCATATACTATCTTTAGATTTGTGAGACCTGGAGACTCAGTCTCCCTTCTTCAAGGTTTAGTTTTGAATAATCAAACATCATTATTTCACATTATTATTCCAAAGTGATGGCCAGGTAACCAGTACTCTTGTTATGATGTTACTCTCAGGCATGTTAACTCATTCATTCATTCATTTGTTGATAATTATGGTAAAAAAAACATGTAACATAAAATTTACTATCTTAAACCATTTTAAGTGCTTATTTCAGTAGTGTTAAGTATATTTATATTGTTATACAAATCTAATATATACATATACATGATATTGTACTACCATTACCACCATCTATCCACTTACCTCTTTTTGTCTTGTAAGACTAAAACTCCATACTTATTAGATAATAATTATTCATTTTCCCCATCCCCAGGCAATCACCATTATATTTCTGTCTCTATTATGCTAGTGGAAGTGATGGAATTCCAGTTGGGCTATTTCAAATCCTGAAAGATGATGCTGTGGAAGTGCTCCACTCAATATGCCAGCAAATTTGGAAAACTCAGCAGTGGCCAGAGGAATGGAAATGGTCAGTTTTCATTCCAATCCCAAAGAAAGGCAATGCCAAAGAATGCTCAAACTACCACACAATTGCACTCATCTTGCATGATAGTAAAGTAATGTTTAAAGTTCTCCAAGCCAGGCTTCAGCAATACATGAACCGTGAACTTCCAGACGTTCAACCTGGATTTAGAAAAGGCAGAGGAACCAGAGATCAAATTGCCAACATCTGCTGGATCATGGAAAAAGCAAGAGAGTTCCAGAAAAACATCTATTTCTGCTTTATTGACTATGCCAAAGCCTTTGACTGTGTGGGTCACAATAAGCTGTGGAAAATTCTGAAAGAGATGGGAATACCAGACCACCTGACCTGCCTCTTGAGAAACCTGTATGCCAGTTAGGAAGCAACAGTTAGAATGGGACATGGAACAACAGATTGGTTCCAAATAGGAAAAGGAGTACGTCAAGGCTGTATATTGTCACCCTGCTTATTTAACTTATATGCAGAGTACATCATGAGAAATGCTGGGCTGGAAGAAGCACAAGCTAGAATCAAGATTGCAGGGAGAAAAATCAGTAACCTCAGATGTTCAGATGACATCACCCTTAAGGCAGAAGGTGAAGAGGAACTAAAAGCCTCTTGATGAAAGTGAAAGAGGAGAGTGAAAAAGTTGGCTTAAAGCTCAACATTCAGAAAACGAAGATCATGGCATCCGGTCCCATCACTTCATGGCAAATAGATGGGAAACAGTCGAAAACAGTGGCTGACTTTATCTTTTTGGGCTCCAAAATCATTGCAGATGGTGACTGCAGCCATGAAATTAAAAGACGCTTACTCCTTGGAAGAAAAGTTATGACCAACCTAGATAGCATATTCAAAAGCAGAGACATTACTTTGCCAACAAAGGTATGTCTAGTTAAGGCTATGGTTTTTCTTGTGGTCATGTATGGATGTGAGAGTTGGACTGTGAAGAAAGCTGAGTACTGAAGAATTGATGCTTTTGAAATGTGGGGTTGGAGAAGACTCTTGAGAGTCCCTTGGACTGCAAGGAAATCCAACCAGTCCATTCTGAAGATCAGCCCTGGGATTTCTTTGGAAGGAATGATGCTAAAGCTGAAACTCCAGTACTCTGGCCACCTCATGTGAAGAACTGACTCATTGGAAAAGACTCTGATGCTGGGAGGGATTAGGGACAGGAGGAGAAGGGGACGACAGAGGATGAGATGGCTGGATGGCATCACTGACTCGATGGACGTGAGTCTGAGTGAACTCTGGGAGTTCACTTTGGTGATGGACAGGGAGGCCTGGTGTGCTGCGATTCATGGGGTTGCAAAGAATCGGACACAACTGTGCGACTGAACTCAAGAATGCTCAAACTTAGTTTAAAGATGTGCATGTTAGTTGAGGGAATGCTCTGATTTCATTTTAAGTAAGAAACTATTTCAACGCATCTGTGTATTCTGAGCCACCTAAATAGATAGATGCCAACAGTTATACCCCTGACTCAAAATCTACAATTAAGGAAATTCTACATCAGCATGCTGCTTGGGCCAACATAAAGGTACTTAACATATGCCTGTGAAGGAAAATATAGAACTTTCATGCATCAAATGAGCAAGGCTTGACAGGCAGTTCCAGTTTGATATGGGTCATGCTGCTGATAACTACTGCACTTTTTAAAGGTTACATTTTAAAGGTTACATTAATGCTGAAGTTGTGCATGAAGATGAGTACCCTGTGTAACCATCAGCTTTATATTTCATTCATCTCTTGTCATCTCAAAAATAGAGTTAGTGATACAAATGGGACATAACATTTTGAAGAGCTCACTTGGTATGATAAGAACTTACCCAACCAAAGCACCACTTTTTTTTTCTGAGTAGCAATTCCATTAAGGGGAAAAAAATCCATGTGACCTTATTTCTTTCCTATCTGCTTTCAATCATATCACAATGTTATGAAACAAATTGCTACTAACAGCAAGGCTGTCATATTCAGGAATGAAATGGGTAAGCCCATAAAGGCAAGCGACTGGCACAGTGCAACTTCCTTTTTATCAATTATACCAGTCAACAAAATGCCAGTGTTCAAAGGGACTCTACAAAGTCATGAACCAAGATGCACCCCATTCATCCACTGAATGCTAGGATGTCCTCATCGAGATTCTTTCCAGAGCTCACCAATAAACAGATCAGAAATTCAGTAGCTATGGATCATAATTCCTGCCTGCAAATAGTTAGGTTACTTTATGAATTTCATAAGGGCCTGGTATTCTTATCTATAAGATAGAGATATCAATGTTCAATTTCACTACAAAAATATGTATTACTAAAATCAACCTGATAAGACATGAACCTTAGTTTAAAAATCTGAATCTGTCAATAATTTGAGAATTTTCATAAACACCTCCCACCAAACATTTCTTATTTTGATACATTTTAAAAAGTGACCTATTTGTCCAGTAAATATGTATTGAGCACCTACTGTATACTAAGTACTCTGCTAGATGGCAAAGATAAAGCAGGGAACTGGACAGAAACACCCTCTTTCTGGTGTGTTTTCATTTTCTGAGATTAACACATTGAACTGAGAGAAAAACAAAGAAAGATATTGAATGTTTGGTTTCATTCCCAATCACTACTGCACACCAGAAGTTCCCAGCTCAAAGTGTAAGATTCAGTTATTGAATAGAGTGGTTTTCAAACTGTGTTCACTGGAGTCCTACGGGGTCTACGGATGGAAGTTCGGAGGAGGGATGAAGAGTGGTGAGCAGGATATGTAAAAGACCCAACCAGTCCTCAGATTCCATCAAAGCAGTTCCTAAACCATTTTATACACTCTAAAGATTTAATTTGGAAGATTAAGCATTCTGTTATTTGTTATCTTTATCTGTTATTCTTCATTCTGTTATCTGTTATTAAAAGGAAGAAATTCTCTGAATTAAAAAAAATCTTTTCCTAATAAGGCAATTGAGAAGACTAACAAATAGATTTATTTACAGTGTTAAAATACTTTAAATAGCTAGTTTGAACCAGGTCTTCCAAGAATTAATCAAAGGCTTTTTATACTTTGCCACTGAATTGTTTAGGCATATATTCAGCCACCAGTGGGGTAACTTGCAATTTTTAAAAACATAATCCAATGTATTTATTTTCGGCTATGCTGAGTCTTCATTGCTGTGCAGGCTTTTCTCAAGTTGTGATGAGCAGGGGATGGGGGTAAGGTTACTCTTTAATTGCAGTGCATGGGCTTCTCATTGTGGTGGCTTCCTTTGCTGCGGAGCACAGGCTCTAGGGCACTTGGGCTCAGTAGTTATGGTATATGAGCTTAGTTGCCCGGTGGCACATGGAATATTCCAGGACCAGGGGTTGAATCTGTGTACCCTTTATTGGCAGGTGGATTCTTAACCACTGGACCACCAGGCAAGTCCTAATTTGCAATTTTTAACTTTTGAAAATTATCATCTTAGAGCTAGAAAAATGTAGAGAATTATCTAACGCAACCCCTCATGCTATATAAGGTGCGTACGTGCATGCTAAGTCACTTCAGTCATGTCCAACTCTTTGTAACCCATGGACTTAGCCTGCCAGGCTCCTCTGACCATGGGATTCTCCAAGCAAGAACACTGGAGTGAGTTGCCATGCCCTCTTCCAGGGCATCTTCCCGACCCAGGAATCGAACCTGCGTGTCTTACCTCTCCTGCATTGGCAGGCAAGTTCTTACCACTAGTGCCACCTGGGAAGCCCATGTTATATAACAGTCTCTCAAATTGTGGACTGTGATCCATTAGGTGACAACACATTGATTTAGTGGATGCTGCTGCTGCTGCTAAGTCATTTCAGACATGTCTGACTCTGTGCAACCCCATAGACTGCAGCCCACCAGGCTCCCCCATCCCTGGGATTCTCCAGGCAAGAACATTGGAGTGGGTAGCTATTTCCTTCTCCAATGCATGAAAGTGAAAAGTGAAAGTGAAGTCGCTCAGTCTGATTCTTTGCAACCCTATGGACTTGCAGCCTACCAGGCTCCTCTGTCCATGGGATTTTCCATGCAAGAATACTGGAGTGGGTTGCCATTCCCTTCTTTGGATTTAGTGGATAAGAACCAATAAATTTTTTAATGAAAGAGAAAAAAATAGAAAGTATCAGAATGTATACCATGTGGGATAAACAGTTATTTCATGAAACTTGTGTATAAATGTGCAAAATGTACATATACACACACAAAATACATATAAGTACATATGTATATGTGCATATATACACATACATAAATATAAGATCATTAATAAAATGTATTTCTTACTATAGGTCATGACCAAAAACCACAAACACCATTGATACACAGAAATTCTTTTACTATTAGTCTAAGATGAAGACTCTAATAATAGAGCCATGGAGCTCTCATTCCTTCCCTAGGTAACCATTTCTAGTTGTACTAGATCAAGATAGTCATAAAGCATTATCCTTGATCACATTATATTTTCCCTCATTAACCAGTCCTCATTTCTTTAACAGCTCCTCTGTGATAATCTGTAGACCTTATTCCATTGTGGATGTTGTCAGTGGCTTTCTTAGAATGAGATGTTCTTAATTCAAAATAAACCTCCTGTTAGGACCAGCTACATAATGAAAATAAGGAGTTTCTTGTTCAAAAATTACTAAGAATTTAGGAACAGTGACTGCACAATATTAAGCCAAACATGGAGCCCTTTTAAGCATAGAGTCCTGTGTGATCGCACAGCTTGTATGCTCAGGAAACCAGCCCAGCCTTGAAGTACAGCCTGCTTATTACAAGGTATTCCTTGGTCTTTCAGGGATCATGCTCCTATTATTGCATCTGTGACCACAGTAGCTTGTTTTTTTCCAGGGTAAGCAGCAACTGCAATGGTTCCTGGTCTGCAGAAACTCCATCTAGTCTCTGAACAAACCAGGAAAAATTCCATCTGCTTTGTGCATTCTATTCTGCCCTGGCCACACCACCCCCTTGCATCTCTGCTCCTCAGGCATGGAGGTCTTTGATGTGAAATTTCATGCTCAATCTCATGGTAGCCAGACCCGTGAGTTATGTGGTGCTCAGGGTTCCAGAGACAGCAGTGATCAGCATTCTTGGCTACAGAGTTCCTTTCAAAAGGCACTGTTCAAATAGCAAGTTGCTCATTAAAATGCTCTAAGTTGGTAAGATAGTTCTAAAATAGATATTTTTTAAAAATCTCAGCAAGTCTGTGAAGATTCAACACTTCATGATGATATTACTTAGAAAGAGTGCCATGAAAAATTGATCTCACCTTTGGAAACAAACCAAAATAAGATAATTTCATCCTAAAATAATGAAAGGATTCAGGGCTGTATTTTAGAAGGATATCATGAGTAAGAAAGTCTCAATCTTTTATTTTTGAAATATTAATCTAATACTTTAAATACTTTAAATCTTTAAAATACTTTAAATACTTTAAATATTTTAATCAAATACTTTAAAACATGGGCCAGCTGAAATTTTAGATTATATAATCATTGAACGTCAAAATCCAGTTTAGGAGTCAAAGTCAAGTTAACTGTATTCTTAAATCATTATCATGATATTTGCCGTATATTGATTAAAATGATAAGTAAAAAATAAATACCTGCATATGAAATTGAATGGGTTAAATGCATTGGTACACTTTTAATAATGAAGTGTCCTAGGTAAAGCATGGCTCAGCAGGTAAAGAATCCACCTGAAGTGCAGGAGGTGCAGGAGACCAGGATATGATTCACGGGTCAGGAAGATCCCCTGGAGGAGGAAATGGCACCCCACTCCAGTGTTTTTGCCTGAAAAATCCCATGGACAGAGGAACCTGGAGGGCTACAGTCTATGGGGTCACAAAGAGTCAGGGCGTGGCTGACTATGCATGCATGGATGGACCTCTGTCTGATGATTTGGGCACTTCCCTGGTGGTTCAAACAGTAAAGAATCTGCCCAAAATACATGAGGCCCAGGTTCTATCCCTGGGTAGGGAAGATCCTCTTAAGAGGAGAATGGCTACCCACTTCTGTATTCTTGCCTGGAGAATTCCAAGGACAAAGAAGCCTGGCAGGCTACAGTCCCGGTGGTAGCGAAGAGTCACACAGGACTGAGCCACTAACACTGCTGCCACTGCTGCTACTACTGCTAATAGGTAAAGCAAGCCTCCATTTAACACACAATTCTATTCTTGGATCCACAACTTTCTGCTTTTTTCCACTGCCATTTAAACATAGACTGTTCTACAATTAACTTATTTAATGAAAAGAAAAGTATTTCTTCTAAACTGCACTGCATTCTAAAAGAAGTTTCTTTGTAGCCAACTCCAAAGCAAGCCAACACAATATGAAGCTCTTAGAGAGGAGTTGCGACTCTCACTCTGTGCCTCACAGTGCTGGATCATAGAAAGTGCTCAAAAAATGTTCACTGAATGACTGAATGGATTCTTCCACCCATGCCTCCGAGACTGAAAATTCTCCTTGCTAAAAAAATCATCACTCTGGTTAACACATGTTTTTTTTGGGGGGGTGTGAGAAAAGTAATTGCTTATTTTGCTTTTGGAATGGCTTCCCAAATAGCTAAGTGTGAGTAGAGGGCATCTCAAAATGTCTCTCCTTAACAATCTTCTTAGCCAGTACACATTAAAAAGAAAGAACGCCTGTATCATTAGGGACCAAGGCAGAAGTAGTAAGTTAAATTTGTTTCGAGGTCCACCTCCCTGGATTTTAATACCACTTTCTCTCCTGAGTCTTTCCATTTCTCTTTCTGCTGTTCACCTGACTTAAGATGAATCCTTAAAAATTCACCTGAAGAGAGAGAAAGGAAGTAGTTCTACATAAGGGTCCCCTTAATAGCTTCCTGTTAGGTGGAAATTTTATGGTAAGATATCAATACCATGTTACAAATCATTATGTGATTGACAGCATTTGCCACCAAGAAGCCAAAATATAAGGACTGCTTCATTGGTTAAGAGTCAACTGAAAAAAAATAATCGTAAAGACAAGAATTATTACTGATTTCCAGGCAGGGATGTACAGTAAGAGGTGATCTCAAAAAAACCTATGGAGAATTCTAAATCCTACTGTGCATGATTAGGCACTTGGGAGCTTGTTAATGATAACACAGCCCCCTGTTGGTGTTCTTAATTTCTGAAATTTGCTTCCCTGCTCTCCTACCCTCCCTCCTCTTTCCCCTCCTCCTCCTCCTCCTTCTTGTTCAACTGGAAGCCAGTAATGACTTCTAGACTATCCCTGTTATAATCCCAGGTCCACTACTTAGAAACCATCTTAGAAATGCTGCTTAATCTCTCTGAACCTCAGATTCCTCATTTATTAAACAAGGGTGGTAATAGTGTGTCCTTCATGGAGTTACTGGAATTCTCAAATGGGCTAATTGATGACAAGTGCTTAATAAGGTACCTGGTTCATAATTAACCCTAAATAAATATTAAACATGAATTTTATTACTAGCATATCAAGTAAATATATTCTCCCTAAAATATACAGAGCCAATGATTATCAATCTGAATATAATAGATTGTTGATCCTGTTCCACAAACTTTATTGTGTTCTCTATAGCATACCATTTCCACTTGTTTTTTTTCTTTTTTCTTTTTTTTTTTAGTTTTTTATTTTTTTAATTTTAAAATCTTTAATTCTTACATGTGTTCCCAAACATGAACCCCCTCCCACCTCCCTCCCCATAACATCTCTATGGGTCATCCCCATGCACCAGCCCCAAGCATGCTGTATCCTGCGTCTGACATAGATTGGCGATTCAATTCTTACATGATAGTATACATGTTAGAATAAATTTTATAATCTTTCTGATGGTACACCTCAGAAAAGTCATTTATTAATTGGAAATAAGAGTTGTGGGAAATATTTGAAGAGTTGTGGGGAAAAAGTGCTGTGGGTTATTTATCTTACTGAAACATTTCATAGTTTATCTTCTTATACAGAATGAATGAAGGCCAAGTAAGCTCAGAGAATTTCTATTTACTCAGAAGGAATGACATCATTATCAATGACAAAAGCACATTGTATCATACAGGTTAAAGAAAAGTTTAATACTCATGAGCAATCAATAAGTACCTACATGGCCAACCTTG
Organism: Ovis aries; assembly: GCF_016772045.2. Classification (NCBI taxonomy): domain Eukaryota; kingdom Metazoa; phylum Chordata; class Mammalia; order Artiodactyla; family Bovidae; genus Ovis; species Ovis aries. The sequence goes on along the minus strand of NC_056057.1, from coordinate 30,673,438 downwards.
TTTAATTCCTTATTCTTGTTTGGGGTAAATGGATGCTGCATGTTATGAAGAAAAATGTGATGGCAGAAAACAAATGATCCTCACAGATGCACACTCTGCTGGAGTGCAAGGAGTTGTGGCAGCAGCACATCACGGAAGGACACAACACAAGAGATAGGCTCCCACAATTACACGCAAACTGAAAACTTTACGTTAGTTTTTGTTCACAAATGAAATAATGTATTCAATCTACTCAGGACATTTACTAAATAAAGATGCCATAAATTCTTACATAAATGATCCTTTCCTAAATTAATATCCCCCCCACTAATCCTTCAACCCTGTATTAATCTTTGTGGTAAATTCAAATTTGTATATGGGTCTGCATAAAGGGGAAGCTATAGAGTACTCTCCAGCTTCTTGCTCTTTTCCAAAATTTCCCAACATTATGGCACAGAATATATGACCCCTCTGGTTCCAAACTGGGAGAGGAGTATATCAAGGCTGCATATTGTTACCCAGCTTATTTAACTTATATGCAGAATACATCATGCGAAATGCCAGGCTGGATGAAGCACAACCAGTCCATGAAGATCCAACCAGCCCATCCTAAAGGAAATCAGTCCTGAATATTCATTGGAAGGACTGATGCTGAAGCTGAAGCTCCAATACGTTGGCCACCTGAGGCAAAGAACTAACTCATTGGAAAAGACCCTGATTCTGGGAAAGATTGAAGACATAAGGAGAAGGGGACAACAGAGGATGAGATGGTTGGATGGCATCACCGATTCGATGGACATGAGTTTGAGCCAGCTCTGGGAGTTGGTGATGGACAGGGAAGCCTGGCATGCTGCGGTCCACAGGGTCGCAAAGAGTGGGACACGACTGAGTGACTGACCTGGACTGAGCTGAGCTGATATGACCGCTCTGGGATAGAGCATGTGGTTACCTGCCATTTAACAGATAGAGAATACCCACAAGGCTCCCACGGCTATCCATAGCAAAGACTGGAATATCAAACAAGAAAACACCTAGTTTTTTGTTTAAATCAGTTGAACAAATGTCTCATGTATAATCTCAAAGAACATTTCATTCTTCCATAATTTGCTTGCAGATCAGTTGAAGGGGAACCAACAACTCATATTTCCCCAACCTCATTCCACTACACCTCCCCCAACCTTCAGCAAATGTGCTCATTACCGACAGGAGGAAATCTGTTAATTATTCTTACTGCAATTCCTTTCAAAGAGCTTCAGACTAAAATGAAATGGTCCCAAACATCAACAAACAAACTCCAACAATAACTCTAAAGTACATTATTTAACAGAGGTGATAAGATGAACTGGCCGGATACTTACTGTTTCTACAGTATTCAAGGCTCTCTTTTCAATGGATGAAGAAGGAGGGAAAGGAGAAATAGCTGCAGGACCCATTTGTGAGCATTGGCATTCATAAAATTCTTTGCACGCAGAAGCTGAATCTGAACATCTGAGTTTCTTAGAGTTTTGCATGTAAACATGAGTATCAGTGCCAAATCTGTACCATGTATAAAGAGAAGAAAAGAGCATAAGATTAAATGACTTCTGGATACACTCCATTTCCTCAATAAATACTTAAAGTATTCTGGAAAATCAGATATTTAGAATATTTAAACATTTATGTAAGCCAACCAGCTTTCCTTCTTTAGTTCAAGAAAGAAATATTAAAAGCTGGGAAACTAAACTCTTCGAGCAGTATAACATAGGCTCTGGAGCCAGACTGCCCAGTTTCATACCCTAGATCTATCATTTATGACTCACACACCCTGTGTCAGCCTCTAAACCTCAGCTTCAGTTGCCTCATCTATAAAATGGGAATAGTAATAGTACCTTCCTGATAGGATTATTGGGAGAGTTGAAATGAGATCAACCAGTTAAAGTGCTTAGCATAGAGTCTGGAACATCATAAGCCTGGGCTCTTTTAGCTGTTGCTGTTATCCACTTCACCATCACAGGACCTAGTACTGGTGGAGAAGAAGAATGAGGAGAGTGATCATTCACAACCAACCTCTTACATAACATCAACAGCAGTAACTGCAGTCTGTGCTAATCTATGTTTCTCCACTATCAATGAAAATAAAATCACCTTAAAGTCTGTCCATAACAGTTACTAAATAAAGTCTCTCCACAAGGTGAGAGATTTTGTGTGTACTGCTCCCAATTAATAGGACACTCATTTAAAGTTAGGAAATTGAATCATAGGTCTAATTGTTCCAAAAGGATATATATTGCCTAAACAAAATAATAACTGTATTAGAACTCAATATCACAGTGAAATTGGTTGTTATGAACACTTTCATAAGCAGTAGATAATAAACACATTTCTCTGCTTTCAAAGAATAAGATGCTGTGCTGTAAATAAATCATTACATTACATCAAAGGTACTAAAATCAACAATCACCTGATTATCATTGGCAAGCCTTGTTTGAACTCCATTTTTTCCCTAATTAAATGAGAGGAGAGAGTAAAAGAAATATTTGCAAAATGTCCCTCATACAATAGAGTTTCTAACTGTAGGGGGTAGAATGATGCATCCATTTCCACTTACTGTATCAGGGAATGACTAAATTACTTGTAGCTCCCTTTCTGCACACACACTTATGAGTAATGATATAATTTTCTAAATCACATAAAAATACATAAACAGGATTCTGTATCATTCTATGCCCATTTTTATGAGAATTCATGTGGATGCTAACTTTATAGACTATTTAAGAGAATATTTAATTAAGCTTTCTTAGTTCTGTTACAATTCAGGCTATTTATCTGCATTATACATATTTTTAGCTCTGAACTAATAGAATAGTCATGTTTTGCTCTGTTTTGTCATCTATATTCAAAACCTGAAATCTTAAAAATTCACTGCTTCTCAGCCTGCTCATAACTTTCTCTTATAAAATAAAGCTTTCATTCCAAGTCTTAATATTTGAGTCATTTTAAGGTTCCCTTTTAAATGTTGAGTAGCCATCAGACTAGCAATGTAAATTTTATTTAAATTGATTTTATATCTTCATCACCACTCCTTATAAAAAAAATCTCATCTTATTACTAGAGATAATGTATGTGTCAAAAAAGAAGCCTCAAATGCACTTCCTGTGCACTTGACAGGGTGACAAAATATTTCTCCTATCCTTTCCTAATTGAGCTTCAGTACAAAGGAGGACATTATAATAATATTAATAATAGTTACATGGATATTTGTAGGTACTGTGTAACCCTTCAGTCCATTTTCCCAGACAATAGTGGCTACAAAGAGGCTTCAAAATAGAACATCGCACAATATGAATGCCACTTTTTTCTATCTTACATTTTAAAAACATCATTGAAATCAGAAAGTTCATTTACAAAGGACTGGCAGTTGCAATCACAGCAATAATGTAGTGCTGAGAAAAAAAGGGTAATTGGTTTGGTAAAGATCGCTTTCCATTACACCATAAAGCACTACACAATAGGAAAGGTCGCCAATTAAGCAATCATGAATACCAAGTACTGAAGCTGATGAAAATAGGGCAGTGGTTTAAATAGATTTGCAAGCAATTTACCTTTTCACAATGTTGGCAATCTGATGCAATTTGCTTGCAATTTTGTCTGCTTTCAGTAGCACTCGAAGCTGACACTACACAGACCAAATGGCAAAGAGGCCCTGCATAGAAAATGTAAAACTATCTTGGCTGCATCAGGAAACCAGAATGGTGGTTCATCAGGAAAATTACAACAATTAACATAAGTGCTGCAAAAATCAACACTTTAAATGTCACACTCACTAGTCTGTCCAAAGACTGTAAAAGTACCATCCCCATTGCCGGACTAACAGTAAATATGAAGCAATCACCACCAAACCTTGGGGCTGATGGCTTTACAATTGATGTGACATTCTCTGAGTGATAAAATAGCCTCTCATTTTACAAAAGTAAGTATTTTTCTTTTCTAGACTTAACCTGGATTATGTCAACACAAAATTTACGTTTAATTTTTTTTCAACTTTTTCGACAAAGCCATTCCATGCCAGTGTGGGTATAGTTGGTCTTGACATTTAAAAAATAACTTTATATTTCAGAGAATTAGGGCCAAGTTGATAAAAAATAATCCTTCCTCAAATATCGATCTGCTGCTTTCAAATGTAAATCATGGTCCAGATTTATGTCGAAAGCTGTTACACTATGTGAGGTACAGTGTCTGACTAGAACCTATTTTATCATCTTAGAGAAGGCTCCAAAAAGGCATTCGTGGATATTCCCTTGAGGACTGGCTGGAATTCCAGATGCCATCACATATCTATATCGATGTATTCCCAGCTAAAAGTTAGACACTTTGAAAATAATTGATAACTTCTGCTTTGGCCTCCATGTTTTGAGAAGCTATAAATTTGTCAGGCTTTGAGAATTGGCTTATAGTGTAAACCTAATGATTTCTCAGTGAACTGGGAGGATCCAGTGATGAGAAAACAAGAGTGGAGTGTCAGAAAATCTAAGTTTAATTTTCATCTCTATACTGGCTGACTGTGAGAGTTATTTTAGGGCTCTATTTGCTGAGGGCCCATCTTTTAGTTTTGAGTGAAATGACTGATTGTTTGGGTTTAAGAACAAAGTTGGATTCCCCCTCTTCTGAATATTCCTGCCTTTGCTCGGGTTTAGACACCATAATTTCCACAGTAGCAAAGAAATAAGAGTATCAGACACACATGTACATGATATACTCACAGTTGAGAGTAAATATTTTTACTATGGATTTAGTGAAAAGATCCGTTGTGATAATAGCTACTACAGCTTTTACTGCACAACGGGGCTCATACTTTACTTTTACTCTGTAGAAAATCATTTCTTAAACAGAAATTCAAACTTGGCCTGTAGAACCCAGATGTGTTCTTAACTATGTGACGTAACACTCTGTGGTGACTCATGACTCTGGGATTCTTCCCCTGATGATTCCTCATGTCATCACTAATGAGGCATTTCATTCTGTGGAGAGTTATTCTCCCCAAAAGTTTTATAAGCTGTCTCTCACCATGATCATCAGCAAGGAATACTCTGCTGACAGGGTCTCTGGGGCTGCTGTCCACACTGCAGCCAAGGCACTGTCCAGAGTGCTGGGGCCAAATGATAGCCATACTAGTTCTGGAAGCTGATGACTGCTCAGCTGAAGGTTGATAGGTTAGCCAATCCTCTTATAAGGGTTTACATATTCTGCAAAGTGAAGCTTGAAGAAAGAGGTAATGGTTCTCTACCTGGTTTTAGGTGGCCTGAGTGCAACCGTTTTCTGAAGGGATGCATGCATTTGATATCTGTTCTCTGACAAACTTGGAAAATAAGTCACACAGGAAGGGAGTGACCTTCTGTTGCCATCTGCAACATGACAGGAATGATTCTATGAAAGGATGGCATCAGCAATCTCCAGAGTAAATTACAGGCTTGGAATAGCAATAAGACATTTGCTGTCTCACCAACACAAAATACTCAAAAGTTTGTTAAGACTGCTTCCAGAGAAACAAACATTGAAAAGAATTAGCTATTTTTTCCTCTGTGTGTGTGTGTGTGTATGTGTGTCAAATGCAGCATGATCAAGGGAGTGGTATACAGGAGTGTGGAGAGAGAAACTATCGTTAATTTTGATAAATGTAATGACCTGTGGGTTTTTTTTTTTTTCTCAGCTGTTGATTGGTACCACCGAAAACAATTATTACTGGTTAATTTAGTTGTTGGCATAGTGCATAGTAAATATTTCTGTTGTATCATTCTTTATTAACTGCAGAAAAAGCCTTTGATTTTATTTATCAAGTTAGTCAAAAATCACACACAGCAACTATATGACCATAAAGCAGATAGTGTCAGAATCATCAAAACTATTTCAAAGTCTATTATAATCCTCATGGTCTATCTCATAGAAAGATTAGAATTTATTGGAATCCAGGCCTCAGAAACTTGGATTTAAAAGATAATATTTCCTAAAAAGGTTTCAGAGGCCTTACTAGTTTGGGTTGAACTACATATATACATTGAGTAGACCTGCCTAATCAAACATAAAAACATGAATCAAATACCGTGCAAATTCTTATAAAACTATTGGACTTGCCACCACCAAGCAAGCAAAATGCATAAAAGTCATAGTTCCTTTTGGGGAACAATACCATTTATCCAAATAAATAATCTTAGACTTCTAAGTATTTTTAAAAGACAAGTAATATTTATAAATAAATAAATATGAAATATGTTTAAAATATGAAAAGAGATTTCCTTGAATGGCAGTTATGCAACTACTTTGAGGTCAGATATGAATTGAATTTTGGCTCTGCTATTTACTAGCTGTGTAGCTTCAGGCAAATTATGTAATCTCTCTGAGTATAAATTCTATCATCTGTAAAATAGAAATAATAAATCTTACAGAGCCTGTGAGCAGCAGGAATATTGCATGGGAAGTGACAAATACTAGATGTTTAAATAAAGATCATCAGCTGTTATTTAGTCAGGTTTTTTTTCTATGCATTTCAAATGCGGACACTGTATTCATTGGATAAAAATGGAAAATACCTGCTATAGTCAAATGAACAACATAACTTGTATTAAAATCTTTAATGTGCAGTAAAATTAAAATCTTTTAATGTGTCTTTTTTCAAAAAGAAAATAAATTACTCAAGAGGTATTTTTCAAGTTAGTGAAAGCACACTGTAATTCTCTTTTGGTGATTTATTATTACAAAGTAGTTTTCAAAAAAGAATAAACAAAATTCCAAAACCTTACCATATGTATAAAATGTAAATTCTTTATTTTCTTTAAAATCCACAAAATAGAGCATAACATTTCTGTTCTTGTAGTATTTCCTATCCTCTTGGTTCTTGACAAACCTACACACCAGTGTGGAAAACTCTAGAGAATGCCATGCGAAAGCACAGGGAGACAGAAGTTAAACATGAAGAAGCCCAGTCTGTTCCGAGCATCTCTGAACCTCCAAGCAGGATGGCAACCCAAATTCACATCCTGAACAAGCTGGCACCAGTCCAAGACCAGCAGGACTTACAGTGTCTTCCTGGGATCACAATTCTGAACACTTTAGGGTAGCTCTATTAGGAGTTTGGCCATTTTGCACTTTAGTGAGATGCTGGGAGATGTTTCCAAGACCATCCCATACCTACAAGACACCTCAAATCTCTGAAACAAGCCTTTCTCCCAGCTGACCTTTGGTGGCTGTCTCGAGGTAGCTGGAGATACCAGTAAGTCCTCGTGGTTCATGGAACTTAGTCCTAGAGCATACTTGCACCCAGAGACCTATTACTGCTTTGGAATACTTCTAACCTGAGCCTAACTATATTCATTCAAAAAACAGTTATTGAGTGCCTATTATGAACTGTACTTTATGGAATACATTGTAATGAATTGCCTCTGTCTCTAAGGAGCTTATAGTCCAGTATAAGAGATAAGAGGTATTCCAGTATACAAACATCTAAATAAAATACTAGAAATGGCAAGTACCATAAAAGAAATGCAAAATGTCAGTTGTGGAGAAGAGAGAGAAGATGCAAGTAAAATCATAGTATTAATATAAAGTATACTAATTTCACTAAATTTTGCTCTTTCCTTTAAACTAGGGTTGATACTATTAGAAAAGTTGTTGTTTGAGACCATACTTAAAGACCTTATAAGGTAAGCTTTGGATGGATAGGGAAAATATTTCAAGGTGAAAGAAAAATCATAAGAAAGAAGGAAAGGAAAGGAAGGGAAGGAGGAAGCCCAACTCAATCAGAAAATTCAACTCCAGTTTGGCTAGAAACATTCAGAATTCTACATGTGATCCTGTGTGAGTTCATCTAGAAAATATTGAATTCTCTGGGTAAATAAGTTTCTCCATTTATAACTTTATGCATCAAGCATTTTATAAAGCTCATCCTCAATTACTAAATTTTAGCATACATTGTAATTATACCTCACATATGCTTGGGAATAATAATAATCCTGTACTTGAATTATCTTGAAAGGATGATACCAAGTTGGAAAAAAACTGATTTTTTATTCTTCACAGGTCAAATCACATTCTAAAATCTGATGTTGTAATCTTATATATTCTTAATCTTTCAGGTTGAATGTGAACTTGTCCCCAGGCAATGCAGCTCATATAAAAGGCTGTAACAGAGCAAATGAGGATTTCACCAGCTCAGGAACACTTTGAACTGCACTTTCCAGTTTACTGCTAGCTTGAACAGAAAGTTATGATTTGTGTCCATCCACAGGTCAGTGAAAAATTTTATTGATATTGGAAAACCCTATATACGCTGGACTAATAAATCTGACAAAATCAGATCTTTTGGTTTCAATTGCATCCTTATCTGTCTATAGCCACAAAATATTCAACTATGAAATTCCCACTTTCAGAACACTTTGATCCTTTTTAGTACCTAATTATACAATATATGTCATGTCTGCAAAATCAGCTGAGAGCTACCCCTATTCAAAACAAACAAAACAGAACTGAATTCTTCAGAAGCTACAGATAACCCTTCGTCACCACAGATGGTGACTTCAGGATCCTAAGAGTCTTTCAAATAAGATCTTGGTGCCAGGATTATCGAATGTCATAGACCTAACAGGTCTCACAGCCTCGCTGCTGTTGAACTACTTTATTTCTCAGCTCCCAAGTTTGGTGGGAATTAAAGTATTGCACAGATGGGACTATAACTGACCATAGCCTGCTCCATTGTATGTCCAAGCATCTCTAATTACAGCAACACACAAGAGGAAGAGATTTGAAAGGGCAGGTGACGGGAGAGGAGAGGAACCTGGTTTGACTTAAACAGCACAGGATCCCTCACCATCAGGCCTGATGTACATCAGCCTGACAGCTAATTAGGGTAGACATGAATTTTTCCAATGTAACAGATGTTCGCTAATCAGGCCAGATTTGGAGCCCTTGCGCCAGCAACATTTCATGCACAATTTAACTATCTAAAAGGAATAAACTACTTAATGCATTGTACTGAAGGCACAGCTGTTTCACAATCAGAAAATTTGCTGTCAAAGATGTTCTCTTTAAAACTGACATGTTTTTATATAACTCTGATGGGGTGTTTATAATGTATTAATAGTTGTCAGCAAGAGCTGCTGTCATCATCAAGAAGTAAAATATTTCTGAAGGTATATTAAAATGAACAGACTCTTTTCTCTTCCCCCAAAATCCATTCAGATAATTTCACTAGGTTGAATGTGGTCTGCTAAGTTCCAAAATACATTGGAAACAAAGAACATCAATGTATTTTTTTCAATTTATTCTAAATTTAAGACAAAAACCATGTCTTTGTTTTTGGTTTAAAGACTTAAAACAATTATAGGTCCACATTTAGTTACAAAGCTGGAATTTTTTATCATTCTAGTTTTATGTAAATACACTAGGGAGACCATCATTACCACATCAAAAATGTTTTATTGGGTAAAATGAAGGTTTGACATCTTCATCAGCACAGACTAATTTGGTTAAGAATGAAATGGGGATTCCTTTCTCTCTCTACCCCCTTCTTTACTCCTTAAGTACTAACTGACCTTTTATTATAAGAAAAGTCCTAAATATGAATTAAAACTTTATTTTCTTTGACAGTTTAATTTTATAACTTATTTTTATTTTAAAAATGATATAGCAAAATAATATTTAATACTCTATAAATGGGCTTCCCAGGTGGCATCAGTGGTAAAGAACCCACTTGCCAATGCAGGAGACATAAGAGATGTTGATCTGATCCCTGGGTCGGGAAGATCCCCCAGAGGAGGTCACGGCAACCCACTCCAGTATTCCTGCCTTGAGAATCCCATGGACAGAGAAGCCTGGCGGGCTACAGCCCATACGGTCACAAAGAGTTGGACTCGGCTGAAGTGACACACCTTATGAATATCGAAAAGTTCACATCATTAAAAATTATAGCTTTGTAAATCTTGAAAGTCTGTATTTGAAAGAGACATTAAATATCCAGTGACTTAAAAATTCCACAATGTAGACAGTTTTTAGGGTAATGTGTATTGTCTACTTAATTTAGCGATTTGCTTATTTTAATAACATTTTTAGCAGTTTTTCCAACCATTTTATGACACAGTTTGGGTACATTCTTTTCAACCAACATTGGTATTGGTTGAACTCAGTATCATGAATTATGCTTTATCTGGGAAAAAATATGCTTTATCTGACATAATATAGTTTCTATGGTGACTAGGGTACTGTTGACCCTTTATCCATGTGCTGGCCCAAGTGCATCTGTGACTCCTTAAAGGTACCATGTTGAATTAGTGGCATAGATAGCTCAGATCTCCAGGTAAATTCAAGAATAATATCTTTAAAATCAAGTTAGGTAAAGAACTACTTTCAGGACTGGTAAGGTTGTCTAGAAGTCTCTGCTGTGACTTGAGTACATAATTTTTGTATTATGTTTTCCTGATGTGATGACTTATCCACAGGAAACTGGCTATAGACCAAATGTTTAAAAAGAGTTTTCATATTTGTGTTTTATAACTGTGCAATTTAGCCCTGAGAGATATTAAAAATTAACTTCACCAAAGATTAAAAATTAAATGCCTTGATTCTAAATATTACTCTCCTTTTGGATATCTATGTAAGTAGATTGTTTGCTATTGGTGATTCTAGTATCTTAAAGATTCTAGTATCTTGAATCTTTAAGACAATTTCATAACTACTATCAGTTCTTTAACATAGGACTCTTTTTTAATTAAACTGTACAAAAAAGCGCTTAAAAATAAATCTCCAAAATATCACCCATTTCATCTTGAAATAATTCAACTTTGCACATAAATATTTTATAGGATAATCTGATATTTTAAATATTATCTATAAATTTAGAATTCACTTAGAATAAAATCCATACTCTTTACTACAATCTATAAAACTCCATATTATCTGGCCTGCCAATGTCATTGCACATTGCTTCCTCTTTGCTCACCATGACCTAACTAACATTAATCTGCTTACTTAAATTTGAACACACCAAAATCTTTCTCTCTGCAAGCCATTTTTACTTGCTTCTTTCAGTTAGAATGTCATTCTATTTTTGGCATGTCTGGCTCCTTATCCTCACTCAGGAATCAGTTTAAAAGGAATTTATTCAAAGAAAACTTTCCTGACAACCCTAATTAATCTTGCCACTCCTCTAACCTCTACCATATCATCCTGCTTATTTTCCATAGTACTCATCCAAATAAAAAAATAATTTGCTTATTTATTTTCTATCTACCTCCTCAAATCTGCTAGAACTGTGATGATCAATACAATACCACTAGCCACTTTTGGCTATTTAAGTTTAAGTTAATTTAAATTAAATACAACTTCACAAAATTAAAAAATACAATTAAATCAAAATTCATTCCTCAGTTGTTTCAAAAGCACATATACAGAACATTTTCATTCTATGGAAATTTCTACTGGACTTGCTGGTCTAGAATATACTTTTAGAGAGCAAAAAAAGCTTTAGTCAATCACTAGAATAGCAACTGATCCATAATAGTTCTTAATTAGTTAAATGGATGGATGGATAGAAAGGTGGATGGACGAGCAAACTTCAATTTATACATAATCAGTGAGAAGTAAGACATTCCAGCTAATATAATACTTTGGTTTCTAATCAGTCTTCTATTCCTAATATTAATTATTATAATAAGATGAAATAAAGCAAGATGACACTAAGGTGTATCTAATATGGTTTCATCTTTTTTGAAAGTACTCAAGAAAGAAACTCTCATGTTGACCTGAACTAGAACCATAGGAACAAAAAGGTCCCTTTAGAATCAAAGGAGCCTTAGGCTTTCAGTTCAGTTCAGTTCAGTCGCTCAGTCGTGTCCGACTCTTTGTGACCCCATGAATCGCAGCACACCAGGCCTCCCTGTCCATCACCAACTCCCGGAGTTCACTCAGACTCATTTCCATCAAGTCCGTGATGCCATCCAATCATCTCATCCTGGGTCGTCCCCTTCTCCTCCTGGCCCCAATCCCTCCCAGCATCAGAGTCTTTTCCAATGAGTCAACTATTTGCATCAGGTGGCCAAAGTACTGGAGCTTCAGCTTTAGCATCATTCCTTCCAAAGAAATCCCAGGGTTGATCTCCTTCAGAATGGACTGGTTGGATCTCCTTGCAGTCCAAGGGACTCTCAAGAGTCTTCTCCAACACCACAGTTCAAACGCATCAATTCTTCGGCGCTCAGCCTCCTTCACAGTCCAACTCTCACATCCATACACGACCACAGGAAAAACCATAGCCTTGACTAGACGGACCTTAGTTGGCAAAGTAATGTCTCTGCTTTTGAATATACTATCTAGGTTGCTCATAATTTTTCTTCTAAGGAGTAAGAGTCTTTTAATTTCATGGCTGCAGTCACCATCTGCAGTGATTTTGGAGCTCCAAAAAATAAGGTCTGACACTGTTTCTGCTGTTTCCCCACCTCTTTCCTATGAAGTGATGGGACCGGATGCCATGATCTTCATTTTCTGAACGTTGAACTTTAAGCCAACTTTTTCACTCTCCTCTTTCACTTTCATCAAGAGGCTTTTTAGCTCCTCTTCCCTTTCTGCCATAAGGATGGCATCATCTGCATATCTGAGGTTATTGATATTTTTCCCGGCAATCTTGATTCCAGCTTGTGTTTCTTCCAGTCCAGCGTTTCTCATGATGTACTCTGCATAGAAGTTAAATAAGCAGGTGACAATATACAGCCTTGACATACTCCTTTTCCTATTTGGAACCAGTCTGTTGTTCCATGTCCAGTTATAACTGTTGCTTCCTGACCTGCATATCACAATAAACTATGGAAAATTCTGAAAGAGATGGGAATACCAGACCACCTAACCTGCCTTAGGCTTTAGACCACAGCTAATTGAAGAGTAGAAATAGCAGGAGCTTGAACTCTGGTAAATGCAAAGTGGAAACAGTGGCAGATTTTATTTTCTTTGGCTCCAAAATCACTGTGGATGGTAACTGTAGCCATGAAATAAAAAGATACTTGCTCCTTGGAAGAAAACCTATGATAAACCTAGACAGTATATTAAAAAGCAGAGACATCACTTTGCCAACAAAGGTCAATGGACCCAAATCTATGATTTTTCCAGTAGTCTTGCACAGACATGAGAGTTGGACCATAAGGAAGGTTGAGCGCCAAAGAATTGATGCTTTCAAATTGCGGTGTTGGAGAAGACTCTTGAGAATCCCTTGGACTGCAAGGAGATCAAACCAGTCAATCCTAAATGAAATCAACCCTAAATATTCATTGGAAGGACTGATGATATAGCTGAAGCTCCAATACTTCAGCTACCTGATGCGATGAGCTGACCTGTTTGAAAAGACTCTGATGTTGGGAAAGATTAAGGGCAGGAGAAGAAAGGGACAAAAGAGGATAAGATGGATGGATGGCATTACCAATTCAATGGACATGAGTTTGAGAAAACTCTGGGAGATACTGAAGAACAGAGAAGCCTGGCATGCTGCAGTCTATAGGGTTGCAAAGAATTGGACAGGAGCTAGTGCCTGAACAACAATGAATGCAAGCTCAAATCATAACTCTGATATTTACCTGATGATTATGATGATGATTTTGAAGAAATGATCTTTATTTGCCCCATAGGTAAAACAAAAAAGGATATAACAGGATTTTTCAAAGATTAGATGTCTTGTGAATGTTTGGCTTATAGTATGTGCACTATTCAGTTCAGTTACTCAGTCGTGTCCGGCTCTTTGAGACCCCATGAATCGCAGCACACCAGGCCTCCCTGTCCATCACCATCTCCCAGAGTTCACTCAGACTCACGTCCATCAAGTCCGTGATGCCATCCAATCATCTCATCCTGGGTCGTCCCCTTCTCCTCCTGCCCCCAATCCCTCCCAGCATCACAGTCTTTTCCAATGAGTCAACTCTTCGCATGAGGTGGCCAAAGTACTGGAGCTTCAGCTTTAGCATCATTCCTTCCAAAGAAATCCCAGGGTTGATCTTCTTCAGAATGGACTGGTTGGATCTCCTTGCAGTCCGAGGGACTCTCAAGAGTCTTCTCCAACACCACAGTTCAAACGCATCAATTCTTCGGCGCTCAGCCTTCTTCACAGTCCAACTCTCACATCCATACATGACCACAGGAAAAACCATAGCCTTGACTAGATGGACATTAGTTGGCAAAGTAATGTCTCTGCTTTTGATAGCAATTAGACCTTTGGAAATCCTGGTTTATCTTATAGCATTATTGCATAATATCTAATAGCATGTAGCATTCTCTGGCATTATTCTTCAACTCAGAAATTTTAGAACTGAAGCCCTGCTCATAAGTAAACACTGTCATGACTTTTAGAGGCTTCTCGCAAGTGTTGCTCTTGGAATGGGAGGTAGAAAGTAGTTAGGGCTGTGGATGAAGGTTATGGGTAGAAGAGACCGTGTTGAACAGAGAAGCAGCTATGGACTGCAGACTGCTCCTGAAACAGACTGGCTCATGTTTACAAAAAAATTTTTTTAATCCTTGAAAGTATAAAAGATTTATAAGGCTCAGTAAGTACATAATTTGTATATAGTATCTAACTCATCACTTAATTTCAATAGTTAGCTGCTGTTAGCTTAGGAAGCAGAAAAAATGGAACTGATAAGATCAACAAAAGGGCAGTCCCAGTTTTTATGTGTTTTTCTGTTGATTTGAAAAAAGGGTAATTTTATAATGTCATCAGAGACAATGAAACTCTACAACCTTTATTACAGTTTCCCTTAGAAAGAGTGTTAGTGGAGAATCAGTCTGCAGTATCAGAATCAATGTCCTCTTAAGCCTAGAAAAAAAATTAGTAGATAGTACAAACTTGGAAAGGACTAAATTTTAAATTAGAATATGAGTATAATATGAGAACTTCAATTGCAAGTGTATTTATCTGATTTTCTACATTTCCAAAAGATTGCGGGTTTTGTTTTTAGTCTCTCTTTAGAGCTTGATCTTATTCCAGAGAAGGAACAGGAAAAGATTCCACCTTTGAGCCCTAAAAGTGATCACTCTTAAGTACCCATGATTCTTCAGGGTATTTGAAATTTATTTAGTTTAGAATGGAAATATAAAACATTAAATATTTTCTTGAATGGTAAATTAAGTAGCATCTTTTCTGTTTGTTTGGTTTCTTCTGAGACTTAAGCCAAAAATAAACAGAATGGTCTACACTACAACAATTTGGAATCAATCAGTGTTAGTAGGG